>NW_024070194.1:54984916-55144286 GCF_014754425.2 Oryx dammah
GTCTGACTCTTAGCGACCCCATGGACTGCAGCCTACCAGGTTCCTCCGTCCATGGGATTTTCCAGGCAAGAGTACTGGAGTGGGATGCCATTGCCTTCTCCAAAATCTGCCACAGTTTCCACTCGTTCCTTCTCTGTTTTCCATGAAGTGATGGTACTACTACTAAGTCACTTCTGTAGTGTCCGACTCTGTGCGACCCCATAGACAGCAGCCCACCAGGCTCCCCCATCCCTGGGATTCTCCAGGCAAGAACACTGGAGTGTGTTGCCATTTCCTTCTCCAGTGCATGAAAGTAAAAAGTGAAAGTGAAGTCACTCAGTCGTGTCCAACTGTTAGCAACCCCATGGACTGCAGCCTACCAGGCTCCTCCATCCATGGGATTTTCCAGTCAAGAGTGCTGGAGTGGGGTGCCATTGCCTTCTCTGTACCAGATGGCATAATTTTTGTTTTCTTAATATTGAGTTTTAAGGCAGCTTTTTCACTCTCCTCTTTCACCCTCATCAAGAGGCTCTTTAGTTTCTCTTTGCTTTCCTCCATTAGAATGGTATCATCTGCATATTTGAGGTTGTTGATATTTCTCCCATCAATCTTGATTCCAGCCTGTGATTCATCCAGCCTTACATTTCACATGATGCACTCTGCATAAAACTTAAATAAGCAAGGTGACAATATAGAGCCTGGATGCCTGGACGTACTTTCTTCCCAATTTTGAACCAGTCTGTTGTTCCATGTCCGGTTCTAACTGTTGCTTCTTGACCTGCATACAGCTTTCTCAGGGAGCAGATAAGGTGGTCTAGTATTCCCGTTTCCTGAAGGATTTTTCAGTTTGTTGTGATCCACAAAGTCAAAGGCTTTAGCGTAGTCAGTGAAGCAGAAATGGATGCTTTTCTGGAATTCCCTTGCTTCTTCTGTGATCCAATGAATGTTGGCGATTTGGTCTCTGGTTCCTCTGCCTTTCCTAAATCCAGCTTGTACATCTGGAAGTTCTCGGTTCATGTACTATTGAAGCCTAGCTTGAAGGATTTTGAGCATTACCTTGCTAGCATGTGAAGTGAGCGCAATTGTATGGTAGTCTGAACATCCTTTGGGATTGCCTTTCTTTGGGACTGGAATGAAAACTGACCTTTCCAGTCCTGTGGCCACTGCTGAGTTTTTCAAATTTGCTGGTATATTGAGTATAACACTTTACTAACAGCATCATCTTTTTGGATTTTAAATAGCTCAACTGGAATTCCATCACCTCCACTAGCTTTGTTGGAAGTAATGCTTCCTAAGGCCCACTTGACTTTACACTCCAGGATGTCTGGCTCTAGATAGTGATGACACCATCGTGGTTATCTGGGTCATTAAGAGCTGTTTTGTATAGTTCTGTGTATTCTTGCCACCTCTTCTTTATCTCTTCTGCTTCTGTTAGGTCCTCACCATTTTTGTCCTTTATTTTGCCCATTTTTCCATGAAATGTTCCCTTGGTGTCTCTGATTTTCTTGAAGAGCTTTCTAGTCTTTCCCATTCTGTTGTTTTCCTCTATTTCTTTGCATTGTTCTCTGAGGAAGGCTTTCTTATTTCTCCTTGCTATCCTCTCGAACTGGGTAAATCTTTCCCTTTCTCCTTTGCCTTTTGCTTCTCTTCTTTTCTCAGCTATTTGTAAGCCTTCCACAGACAACCACTTTGCCTTCTTACATTTCTTTTTCTTTAAGATGGTTTTGGTCACAGCTTCCTGTTCTTCAGACACTCCATCTACCAGATTTAATCCCTTGAATCTACTTGTCACTTCCACTGTATAGTCATAAGGGATTTGATTTAGGTCATACCTGAATGGCCTAGTGGTTTTCCCTACTTTCTTCAATTTAAGCCTGAATTTTGCAATGAGGAGCTGATGATCTGAGCCACAGTCAGCTCCCGGTCTTGTTTTTGCTGACTGCATAGAGCTTCTCTATCTTTAGCTGCAAAGAATATGATCAATCTAATTTCAGCATTGTCCATCTGGTGATGTCCATGTGTAGAGTCATCTCTTGTGCTGTTGGAAGAGGGTGTTTCGTATGACCAGTGTGTGCTCTGGCAAAACTCCTTTAGCCTTTGCCCTGCTTCATTTTGTATTCCAAGGACAAACTTGCTATTACTCCAGGTATCTCTTGACTTCCTACTTTTGCATTTCAATCGCTTGTGATGAAAAGGACATCTTTTTTTGGTGTTAGTTCTAGAAGGTACTGTAAATCTTCATAGAACCATTCAACTTCAGCTTCTTTGGCATTAGTGGTTGGGGCATAGAGTTGGATTACTGTGATGTTGAATGGTTTGCCTTGGAAGCAAACCAAGATCATTTTTGAGACAGCACCCAAGTACTGCATTCTCAACTCTTCTGTTGACTATGAGGGCTGTTGCATTTCTTCTAAGAGATTTTTGCCCACAGTAGTAGATATATTGGTCATCTGAATGAAATTTGCTGATTCCTATCCATTTTAGTTCACTGATTTCTAAAATGTTGATGTTCACATTTTAGGAATTGTTTAGGCTAACTATTATAAATAATAATAATTTAGGTAGTGCTAATGAGCTCAAAACCAAAGCTTAACTAGTCTCATAACTAGAGGTCAGATCATCCAGAAACACTGTGCTTTACCACCCAGAGTTTAATGTGATTTTTGCTTTTTTAAATATAATTTATATTTTTTAAATATAATTCATTCTTAGATTAGACTTCATAAATCATCATTTCCTATTGAGGGGTTAGGCAGAGGTGAGAGGGAAAACAATGAATGTTTCATTTGTGCTAAAAATCCTTTAATCTTCTTGGACCCAAGTTTCCCCAGGTCTGTTTTTTAAATCTAAAGTCTGACTTCCTTCCAGTATTATTTTATATTCTTATTAATCCTTTCAATGATGAAATAGAGCTTAGCTCATTAAATTTTCCTGTGTCTTCACCTGTGGTTGGTGACTATGGCTAAGAGAATGAAATTAAGATTCAAAATGGTTTTTTAATAGCTGTGTTATGTTAGATGGATGTAGACTGGATATAGTTCAGGACTAATAAGCTCAGGGTAATTGACTTATGGGGGTAGAAAACCTGAAGCATTTCAAAAAGGGGAGCCTGCAGCAATGTCCAGCCATGTGCTACATGAGCACACCATATGGATTTAGAATCTGAGAGATATGCAGTCATAGACGCTTTGTGAGGGTCAAGTTTTTATTTGCATTTACTGTTGAATTTGGAAACATGCAACTGAAGCATGATGAAATCCAGGAAAGAGCTTCAAAAATGATTAAAAGCTTGGAAGGCCGATTCTATAATGAAACCGCTTACAGGGACTAGATTTCTTTACCGAGATGAGATACAACTTAATTATAGCATCTAAGCATATGATTGAAACCAGTATTTGTTCATTCAAGCTAATATGTATTAGCCAGTATGGAGACAAAAATGGTCCATTCCTGCAGTGATGGAGATTCTCTGTTTCAAGTTAGAATGGAGTAGGGGCTAGG
This sequence comes from Oryx dammah, assembly GCF_014754425.2. NCBI lineage: Eukaryota > Metazoa > Chordata > Mammalia > Artiodactyla > Bovidae > Oryx > Oryx dammah. Next base: position 54,988,397 of record NW_024070194.1, read on the forward strand.
GGAAGCCTAAAATGGAGTCAAAGTGTACCTAAACGTTGAAAATTCTTGAGGATTAAGGTTATAAGAACCCAGGTGCCTGGTAATTGAGGGAACATGGGGACTCCTGCTCAGAGCCTAAAGAAGAATCATATATTTATGGGGATGATTGGAGCATCTCAGGGTTTTTGATGTAAAAGCATAGAAGTCTTTTCTAGTATTGATTCTGAGATACCATCTTTAACCACTGGAAGTAACAGAACAGTTGACTCTGGAGAATTCCTTTTGGATTATTTTCAAATCTGTCATCCATTCACTGAATTATCCCAAAATGCTTCCTAAGGAAATATAGTTCCCACCCCTCCCTCCAACAAATCCTGCTGGAATTTTTATTGGGATTACAGTGATTCACTGATTTAGTTCCTGAAGAATTGACATCATTACAACACCAAGCCTCCAATCCATGACCAGAGTACTTCCCTATCTTGTCTGAGGTCTTTTTTTTTTTAAATATAAATTTATTTATTTTAATTGGAGGTTAATTACTTTATAGTATTATATTGGTGGTCTTGTGTTTTCCTCATCAGAGTATTCTACTTTTCACTGTGGAGATCCCATCCACCTTTCACTAGATGAATCTCTAGGTATTAGAGATTTCCACTCTCCATGGCACAAGAAGCAAAGTAATAAGCAACGTTTCCTTTCCCAGGGAGTTAAGGTGCCTTGTCTAACCGTCCAGGTAGAAAAGGTATAATATCTTCACTGTGGGAAAGCTAATTTCAGAGTCCAAGCATTTTGCAGCCCAGAAACGATTCTTCTGATATAATGTAAATCTCTCCAGTTGGCATTTCAGCTTATTTTCCTTTTGTTTAGTTTACAGTTTGCCTTACACAACGGTTTCCTATCTAGCAGGCTGCTATTTGAATCAGCAAGCAGATATTTCTATGCTGCATGTAAAAATAGGGATAACATTTATTAGGAGGGAATTTGCTCATGATTCAGTCTTGCATTCTAAAACTACAATAAAAATCTAATTTTATTTTTAAACTATATGTGCTTAGCTAAAAAGACCAAAAGAAAATGCTTATTGGCGGTTACCTCTGGGTGACTAGCTTATGGATTATTTTTATACCTGTCTACATTGTCAGAGTTTTATGATAAACATGCATTATCTTTGTACTTAGAAAAAAATAAGCACTTTAAATTGAAAGAAGTTAAAACTATGTATTAAAATGACTGGCTCAGGAACTCCCTGGCAGCCCAGTGGTTAGGACTCTGTGCTTTCATTATCAGGGGTGCAATTTCAGTCACTAGTGGGGGAACTAAGATCCCTCAAGCTGTGTTTCATGGCCAAAAAAATTAAACAAATGACTTGCTCAATTTACTTCCCCTTCTTGGTGCAAAATATTTATCAAAATTTGCTAGTGAAATTAAAATGGATGTGCAACATATCTTAAGATAATCAAGGAAGAGAAAATTCTCTTTCAGGCATGTACATTTCCCTGCCAGTCTTTCTGACCAGTTGCAAATTACCCAGAGTGCTGAGAAGTTGTTCCTCAAGCTTGGAGCCCCAAGCACCTGTTTTATTTCACACTCCCTTGATTCCAGGGGTAAATCCCACATCCACAGCATGGGCTTCGGTTCAGTTCCTTTGTGGTCCAGATGTGCATCCCTTCATCGACTGGCCTGGTAACCCTGCTGTTAATTGACAGGTTCTCAGGAATCGGATAGCTCTCAGTCGGCCAAGAAAGACATGCTGGCGGCCTTGAAATCCAGGCAGGAAGCTCTGGAGGAAACGCTGCGCCAGCGGCTGGAGGAGCTGAAGAAACTCTGCCTCCGAGAAGCAGTGAGTACCCCAGTTCATCCTGTGTGCTCATCTGTGCTCATGTATTTATAAAAGGCAAGGGTGGGCGTCACCAGGGGCATAAGAGGGAAGCAGGACCTCTTCTGTTGATGACACCCAGCCCCTGGGATGAGCATCCCTCATCTTGGACCACAGTGAAACACTCTGACAGCAGTGAAAGCACGTCTTGGCAGAATTCCCAGTGAGAACCTCCCCCCAGGAGCCAAATGACAAGTAGTGATAACAGTCATGATAGCAACAGTAAATAGCGACATTTGCATGGCACCTCATAGTTTATAAAGCAGGTCCTCATACGACAGGACCATGTTGGATGGAACGGTTTGCCATCTTCCTAAGACTTTGTGCCTGAGTTTATCAGTGTTATGGCTTTTGTTTCTCTTGAGTGTATTTCAGATTTATTTTTGTTGAGATAATAGTGAGAAGCACCTTTGGGGATCAACAAGGAAATCAGGATTTCATCTGATATATCTTTAAAACTCATGATCTGGTGTGTGTCTCTTAGTGTTGTTGTTGTTGCTTTTTTTTTTTTTTTGTAGATGATACTTTTTTTTTCCTTTAGTTTTTTTCTATTTTGTTTGTTTGTTTTTACAGTAGGTCTTTGGTTATCTATTTAAAATATATCAGTGTCTGCATGTCAATCCCAAACACCCAATCTGTACCTCCCCTTGGTAATCATAAATTCATTCTCTAAGTCTGTGAATCTGTTTCTGCTTTGTAAAAGTTCATTTGTATCATTTTTTTTTGTATTTCATATATAAGTGATGTCATGATATTTGTCTTTCTCTGTCTGACTTGCTTCACTTTGAATGACAGTCTCCAGGTCCATCCATGTTGCTGCAAATGGCATTATTTCCTTCTTTTCGATGACTGAGTAGTATTCCATTGTATCTGTGTGCCACATCTTCTTTATCCATTCATCTGTCACTGGACTTCTAGGTTGCCTCCACGTCTTGGTTACTACAGACAGTACTGCAGTGAACATTGGGGTGCGTGTATACTTTCGAAAAAAGTTTTTCTGGTTTCAGAAAAGTTTTTTTCCAGATATATGCCCAGGAGTTGAATTGCTCCTAGACATATATCTGGATCATATGGTAGCTCTATTTTCACTTTTTTGAGGAACATCCATACTGTTTTCCACAGTGGCTACACCAATTTACATTCCCACCAACAGTGTAGGAAGGTTCCCTTTTCTCCACACCCTCTCCAGCGTTGATTATTTGTAGACTTTTTGATGACGGCCATTGAGACTGGTGTGAGGTGATACCTCACTGTAGTTATGGTTTGTATTTCCCTAATAATTAGTGATGTTGAGCATCGTTTCATGTGTTTTTTTGGCCATCTGTATGTTTTCTTTGTAGAAATGTCTATTTAGGTCTTTGGCCTATTTTTTGATTGGGTTGTTTACTTTTTGGATATCGAGTTGCATGAGCTGTTTGTAAATGAAATCTTAGCCTAATCATCTAAAAAATATTCTAATTTATGCAAAGCAATGCTTCCTCAGGTATACACACACACACACACACGTATCGCATCTCATTGAGATTTAGGGGCTGTAGCAGATCACTATTTATATTTATTTGTGTGTCTTTTTCCACCACCTTCTGCTTATTTCACAGTTCTTTGTTATGTTTGAAAGCTTGATTTCTTTTAATGCAATTCACATTACTGTGAGCGTGCTTGCACATGGATACGATGGGGTGGGAACCCTTGGGGGAGAGATAGTCCTGCATGTAACAGTACAAGGAGCTTTGTTGGTCAAAAACTCCCAAAGGGAAGTGGAAAGGTGTTCCCAAACTAACTTGAAGAGTGTTACTCCCCTCCCCCAAATCATAATGCCTTACTCCAGGAAGAATGAAAGCAGGGGCCACAGAAGGAGATCACGTTACAGTTCAACTTGGCTTAATTATGCTCTGGATTGATTTAAACCGGAGCCAGCTCAAAGCAGACCCACATTAGTGCAAATCCTTTGCAAATCTTGGGGAAAGCAGTTGGCCCGGCTGGGGGATGTGCTCTGTGATACTGTTAATATCAGCAAGCTTTTTTATAAAGAATGTGTTGGAAAGACTGAGACAACATGGGTGTGGGTATCTGCAGTTGTTAATTTGTAAAGCCTTATTTTGTTTTTCATAAAGGCAGCATCCTTAAACCCAGCAGGGAACCAGCACTAGAAAACTGGTGAAACATGTCCGGGCAAGGTTAGCGTGTCTGTTAAAGGTCTACAGGCCTCTCTTAAATATAAAAGCAAAATAAGGAAAACAAAACTCTTACTTTTTGTAATGTGGACACCAGAAAATAGAGCTCGAGTGGCAGAAATGACTTCACAAGAAGCCGGTCACAGTCTCCCACCTCCTCTGAACTCAGGGGACAGGAGAACTTGTCTCTCTGACAGTCCTGCTCTTTCTGTGTCCTCCACACATCATGCCCCTCAGCTCAGGGTATCAAGAAGCTTTTTGTCATCTGGGGCATGGGGCAGCCCGAATGAGATGCAGTGGGAGTGTTTGGCAGAATATAACTGACATAAGAATAGAAGGGAAACCGGGTCTATTGAGCCTCTCACCAAAGTGTGTTAAATTCCCCTGTCACCAGCAGCTCTGGTTACACGTGAAATCAGATTAAATATGGAGAATCAAAGCCTGGACTCAAATACCTTCAAGCAGATGGTGGAAAATCAGTAGCCTCATTTTTTTAAAAAAGATATTTTGTTTTAAAACCACAGACTTTTTTTTTGTTGTTTTCTTTGAAGTTTTATTTCATTATTCTCAGAAGGCTTGGTACTGTTGCTGGGACGATACAGATTCTCAATTTGCAGTAATTAGCAATACAGCTTTTCAATATTTCCTCTTCCATTGTAGTAGCTTACAATGGAAGAGGAGATTTAGAGACAGCCTTTAAATTTTTCATAGATTTAAAAAAAATTTTACTTTATGTTGGACTGGAATTAATCTGCAATTTTGTGTTAGAAAACCACAGACTCTTTAGAGTTTTAAATCAATGCTCATTTTAACAACTTTTCCCTTCTTTTTTAAGTCACAAAGTCAAGAAGAAAGTCACAACAACATAAAATCCTCTATCTGTCATGTTATTTATAGGCAGACTTTCAGGGCAGTAGATAAAAATGTTGCCGAGTAAACACATAACTACTTGGGAGACATTTGAACCACGTTTAAAAAAAGAAAAGAGAGGAAAAAAAAAAAAAAAAACAGGGCAGAAAACTGCAGAGCATTTTGTATTCAAAGAGTTGACCATTGTGCTCTGAAATGCTTATACTGGGGAATAAAAAGCCCAAGAGGTCATTTCCTGATGGCCTGAACCCAGGAGGAGAGGCCTGGGATTGCAGGGAGTGGGTGTATTTGTACATGCCAGGTGTACCCACATGTGCACTCACACACACACAGAACCCATCATGTACAGACACACACCCAGTGACACACACAGTAGTGGCAGAGAAGCCAGATCACTCCTTCTGTTGGAAGGCCAGTCTGCCCCTGGAATCTAATGATCAGGGCTCACCTGCCCATAGGAGGCTCCCTGGCATAGAAGTTTCTGCGTGAGTGACAGATGTTCCCAAGAAGAGCCTGCACTGGGTCTTTATGTAGCATCCATGTTGGTTTGAGACTAGAGACCAGGGCTCAGTTCTGCCTGGAAGGGCTACCTGTGCCTCGGAGGCAGGCAGTGGGTTTCCCAGGCTTTTCTGGTCCCTGGAAGTGACTCCTTGCAATAGACACCTGGGCTCCACTAGGTGGATTAGCTGCTGACTCAAATATAATCTTTATTCAGCCCAAAGGTAACCACTCATAGAGAGCCTAATCCTAACCGTGAATCATCCCACAGACCTCTCTTCGCCTTTTCCTGGGACAATTGTCCCCACGGTGGTCTGTCCACTAAATTCACTGTCCTTCTACTCACAACAGTTAGATTTCCAGAGCCCCAAAGGCACATACACCAGATTTTTTTAAATGGCTTTGTCAGTAGTATGGATTATGTTTCAGTTTCAATTGAAACTCATATCTGTACACATTTAATTTCTTTTGAGCTCAGCCTGTTCCTTGAGCATCCGGCCAGAGTGGAATAATTATTACTCATATTCAGGTTTTAAATAATGTAATAATGCCCTTTTCTGGGATTTGCCCAATAGATGCCAGTCTTCCTAAGAAAGCTCATTTTAAACTTTGATATTTGAGAGGGAATAGTTGATGCAGTGAAAAGAACCGGAGTTTAGACCCAGAAAGACCAGCGATCTCATGTTGCCGCTGCTCTTACTGGCTGTGCAGTCTCGCCGGGCACTCAGTAGACATGGCCAGACGCGTGTATGAACTTAACAAGTGAAAGAAATTCGGGTTTTTATGATGAATACCAACAGTGACTTAACTTACCTGATAGGAATTTACTTTGGGAAAAACTTTTCCAAGTGCTTCTGTTCTGTAAAAGAAGGACTGCTCTCATACATTTGTAGAAATGAAATTGCACTGTAGGAACTCCTGTTAACCTTAATATTGTGTAAGGTTATGGTTTCAAATCTATGTATTGGATCTGTACTTTGAAGAGTGTGCATGTGTGTGCGTGTGTGTGCGTGTATGCATGCGTGTGTCCATGTCCTAGAAGCCAGTCGCGGACGCTCTGCTGATCCCTCCTCCCATGATGTCACACCTCTATAGGAGCTGACCGGCAAACTGCCTGTGGAGTATCCTCTGGATCCAGGAGAGGAACCACCCATTGTTCGAAGAAGAATCGGGACATCCTTCAAGCTGGATGAGCAGAAAATCTTGCCCAAAGGAGAGGTGTGTGTTTCTTCTCTCTGTGGCTAGATTCTCTGATTCCCGCCTTACTGGCCTATTTGTGAGGACGCCAGGGTTTTCTCTAATGATGTTTCATTCTACCCAACACCGCTCTTTTCCTCCTGAGTAGCCCTCCTGTAATCTTTTCTTAAGTTATCTGTTTGGTCAGTATTCCGTGCCCGTTGGGTGGGTCGGTTACCTGTGTTAATCCGAAAGCATTTTGATTTCTGCAGAGGCTGTGTGCCTGACTCAGTAGGCTTGTTGCAGGCAGCAAAGTTAACAGGAGGATATTTCCTAACATCCATGTGTGCTTCTCCCGGCTCTTTGTCACTGAGAGCGAAGTGTGCTGTGTGACCTATGAGAGGAAACAATCGAAAAGGAAGGATGCCGAGGCCATGTCCGCAGGTGCAGGGCTGCTGCCCTCGTTGCTGTTCAGTCGCTCAGTCGTGTCTGACTCGTTGTGACCCCATGGACTGCAGCATGCCAGGCTTCCCCGTCCTTCATCATCTCCCAGAGCTTGATCAAACTCATGTCCATTGAGTCAGTAATGCCATCCAACCATCTTATCCTGTCACCGGCTTTTCCTCATGCCCTCAATCTTTCCCAGCATCAGAGTGTTTTCCAGTGAGCCTTGGGCACCCAGTTGGTTAATAAGTTATCCAGTCTCAGAGCAAGAGAAATTCAAGGCCAGGCACACCTCAGGCCCCAGGGGCATGTCCAGGAAATGGCTTTCCAAATTTATTCCGAATACAGTTACTCATTACAACACTACTGAACAGAGGGTTTCAAAGGGCAGGAATCAGAGCCAGTGGAGAAGGGAATTCTGTACGGGCTTAGCGTTTTTAAAAAGAGAACCCGATGTTGTCACATAACACGTGCAGTGGTTGAGTTTAGGGGGAAACACACATGCCATGGAGACAACTGAGGGGGGTGACCAGTCTCCTAAAACCTGTAATAGCAGCCCCCCATCCCCAGGCAGTGGGGGGAGCTGGTGGATGCACCAGAACCCTTCACCCAAACCCAGAGGCAGTTTTCCTCTTCTGTAGAACGAAGGTCATGACCCTCATTTCTCCAGACTGTCGCTGGGATTAAGTGAGCAAGTGGACGGAAAATATTTAACTCAGTATTGACAAATGCTAGATGCTTGGTAACCATGAGGGGTGTCGGAGGAGGGGTGCTGGGCCATGGGTGGGCCTGGGACTTTATCAGAGTCAGAACTAGGGTGCAGGCTGATGCGATTTAGAGAACCAGCTGGTGGAGTATTTCTCAAACCCACCTGTCGTCAGAACTGCCTGGAGACTTCCACTCCTCTTGTACTGGTCAGACGCCTGCACTGAACTTTCCAGGGGAGACCCCACTTGAGTGAGCACCCTACCCTACCCTACCCATGCCCTGTTCTTCCCACGTTCCCATCACGCCTTCTCACACTGCCCCTGTCACACTTCCCAGTAAAAGATGACTTGGCCCCCGAAGAATCCTTATCTCCTGCAGATGTCATCAGCAGATGCACCTTTCTCCTGGGAATGCCCTTGACCTCCCTGTTCACACGCAGGCAGCCATCTGTGCGGACGAGCCGCCAGCCTTGTCCTTGGCTCGGTTTAAGTAGCAAGAGTGTGTCCTGGGCTCCCACAAAATCACAGTCAGGGTCTTGGGCCAGGGCTGTTCTGCCTGCCCAGGAGCAGCTGCGAGCTGAGGTCACTCTTGCAGACCGGGCTGTGTCCTTGGTGACTTTTTTGTCTTGAGGGTCCGGGCAAGAGTCCACCTCGTTATGGTTACTCTTCTCCAGGGATGAAGAAATGCAGCGGGCGTTTGAAGGACCCGGGGACTCTTAAAGCCCTTTACTCGTTCTTTCAGTCTCCCCCTGGGCCTGTCCCTTCAGGGCTGCACAGGAAGTGAAGTCCAGCTGAGAGTTTTGTGCCTGATGGAGGCACCCTGCCTGGCATACGGTGCCCACAGGGGAGGGTGGAGTATTCGGCCATTGACTAGGAATTGCTGGCTCCAGCGAGCTCGGTGATCTGCTCTTCCGTGGTTAGATCCATTCCTTTCAGGTTTTAGCCAGGCTGTGGATCCTCCGGAGCTACAATGTGGTCTTGGGCTCCCCTGGTGTTGATGGTCTGGGTGGTGTCTGCAGAAGGGACCAGCTGAGCTGCAGAGAAGCCAGCAGTTAATCTGAAGGCCCCCTTCATCCTTTGAGCCCACCAGGCACCTTCTGGCAGCCACAGTTGCATTTCTCCTGGGTTCAAAACCCTGTTTGAGGGAAAATTCATCCCCCTGCTCCTTTCAGCCAAAGTCAGGAGTAGAGGAAGAAGGGAAGGAGGCACACAGGAAAGGAAGGTGTGCCCAAGACGATCCAAGGAGCAGGGGCCCAGCTCCACCACCCACCAGCCAGACCCACAGGGGGCCCCTGGTCATTCAGCAGAAGTTATGTGCAGAACAGGTGTGTGTGGACAGCAGAGCTCACAGAAAAACATCTGAAGGAGGCATGATTAAGTAGGGATGAGGGCCAGCATGAAGGGCTCAAAATAGAGACAGAGGGCATGTACTGCGGCTGGGGGCAGCGGGGGTGGGGGTGGGGATGTCCCTGTGAGTCCCCTGCTAGCAAACCCACAGAAGAGCACAGAGAGACCATGCCCCTAATGGAAAGCAGATGCCAACCCAGTGGGCCCTGGATTGCCTCTATGCTGGGTCTTCCAGAACGTTGCTGGAGACCTTGGAAATGAAACCTAGTGGCCCCCAGGCCTGAAAACTCCCTGCTTCTCAGTGACGGTGCCAGTCTCAGAGCTGATGGTTGTCCGCAGGATGGATCAGAGGCCTAGAGTCTCAAAAGCGAGCGTGTCAAGGTCCCTGGCTGCCAGGGACTGGAAGAGCCAGCGCTGAGGGGCCAGGCCCAGCTGGGGTGGGCGCTGAGCCCTCTAGCTCCCTAGTGTGCCAGTCTTGCAGGGCGGGGCGGGGGTGGGAGGATGGGCATCACCTGTTCAGCATCCACCTAAGTGCGGCCTTGGCTCCCCCTCCTACAGGAAGCCGAGTTGGAGCGCCTGGAGCGGGAGTTTGCCATTCAGTCCCAGATTACAGAAGCTGCCCGCCGCCTGGCCAGTGACCCCAATGTCAGCAAAAAACTGAAGAAGCAGAGGAAAACCTCCTATCTGAACGCACTGAAGAAGCTGCAGGAGATTGAAAGCGCCATCAACGAGAACCGCGTCAAATCTGGGAAGAAACCCACCCAGAGGGCCTCGCTGATCATCGACGGTCAGTGCTAAGACCACTCCCCGCTGTGGGTGTCCCTTCCCCAACTGGCCTCAGGGGATGGGTGTCCCTGTCCAGAGCGTGGACCTAAAACCCAGACCCCTGAGTAATCTAGCAAGCTGCTGAGCTACCCCTGTGCGTTAATGTTTCCATCCATAAAATGAAGCTAGAAAGACCTGGTAGCAGTGAGAGCAATAAGATGCACTCAGAACCTGAGATAAAAGGGATTATACAAATCAAAGGAGTATTATTACTCTTTATGGCCTCTTGGAAATGCACTCCTCTCAGTCTCCTGAAAACTAAGTCCTCAGCCAGCTTAGGCTCCAACATCCTTAGGGATCTGGTTACCCTACCCAGGTCTGGAAGGAAAGGCGGGAGGCTGGGCTACCCCGAGGCCAGCACCCCCACAGCCCTCTTTTGCCTCCCTAGGCTTCTGTCCCACTGCTGAAGCTGAAGAGGTCTGGGCCTCCCCACTCTGATGGTCTAGAGGCCAAAACCCTGGTCCAGGAGGGGTTAGGAGCTGGGGAGACTATATTTGGTGAACACTAGACGGGAAGAACCCAGAATTCATCACCAGCTCTCAAGTCTCTCCCAACTATCATGATCCTTTTTTTTTCTTTTTTAAGTCAGCAAACTCTTTTTCTTTGAATGGGAGTATAGTTGTGTTGTATAACACTGCATTCCTTTCAGGTGTACAGCAAAGTGATTCACAAAAGACTAGGTATATACATCTATTCTTTTTCAGATTCTTATCCATTACAGGTTATTATAGGATAATTTAATATAGTTCCTTGAATATAGTAGGTCCTTCCTTATCAATTTCTTTAAGATATATTATCAAGTATCCTTTCATAGTTTATACACATTTATTATACTTTTGCTCCAGGAGGACAGAAAGTAGAAGAGAGGTTATGAGGGGTTGGGGGAGGTGGACAGGGGAGTTACTGCTTTATGGGGACAGAGCTTTAGTTTGGGGAAGATGACAGAAGTTCTGGGGCTGGATGGTGGTGATGACTGCACCACAGTGTGGATGTTCTTAAGTTCACTGAACTGTACAGCTAAAATGGTAAACTTTCTATTATATATGTTTTACCACTGCTGTATGTATATATTGCTGTAGCCTAAAACTGTGGGCATCCTGGGGAGGGGATAATAGACTGGTGACTCCAAGATGCTAGTCAAGGCTGTGTCTCCTAGCAGTTCATAGTTCATCAAGCAATACAAATAAAGAGAATTCTTAGTTTGAAGAGAGAAAGATCATAAAACAATATTTTTGCTCTAGGAAATTTGAAATAACTGTCCTTCTGCCTCTTGCCCTATTGTCCTTGGTGAAGATGTTGTCATTTTCCCTAAAAGAGCTGCAGTCAGCCTGCCTTCCTCTATCTTCTCTGCCTTTTGGGACTTCCTTCTGCACCCTTGAAGGGACCTGGGGGAGGGGGGGTGTCCCCAGCTCTGCAGAAACATCAGCAAAGCTGACAAGAGTGTGGGAGGGACAGCTGAGGGACAGATGTCTTGCACAGACGTCGACCACAGAAGAGCATGGTTCCCCCGCCTGCTCAGTGAGGGCCATTCTGTGAGGACAGCCGGCAGAATCCGTCTGTAACTCACTCTCTGACCAGCTGGCAAATGGTCCCATCCAAGCTGTTAGCCATGTGTTTTACCTGCTTAAGAATATACCTTCTCCATTTTGCTGCCTCCTTGAAATAATGTTTCATCTTAAGAGCCCACTTGAAATAGAGTAATTCCGGTTTCTTCTTCCATGCCTTAGCCTGGCTTGTTATTTAAGAGAGAAAAGGCTAAGCTTGGGATCTAAAGACCTGGGATCTTTTGCTGACTTAGCCAGGAGAGCAACACAGCTCTGGAGAAGCCATCCCTCCCTAGATATCCCTCAGTTTCCCTAGCTGCTAAAGGAAGGGGATTATCTTTCTGTCTCCCTCTGGGTGTGTTCTCATGGTTAATTGAATGGTGTCTGTGAAAATAAGCTTTGGAGAGAGAAGCTGTACTTAGAAGCTTGTTTTGTCTGCTAATGGCTTAAGAAGCTTATTGAGAAGTCATTTACTGTCATATGAGCCAAACCAAGCTCCTCACCCTGGTTTTGCGTGTGTAGAATAAATAGCAGGTCACTTCCTTGGGTTGAGTCGGAACGCGCCCTGAGATGGGCCGGGGCGATGATGTGGCCAGGCGGTCTTTATGCTGAATATTAAGCTGCTCAGTATTGCTGTCGCCAGTGAAACAAAGAACGGGCACATTGCAGTGCAGGGATGGGGGGTGAGTCATGACCTACCACAGAGACTGTCAAAAGAAATGCCTAACAGCATTTTGATTGTGTTTCATGGGTTCTTTCTGATTAGAAAGAAATGGGATGGTGGGAAACTCAGCGATGTTCACAGATTGAGCCCTGTCTAAGGGATGTGTTTAACTCATACTTTTATGCTTTTTGTCTTCCCAGATGGAAATATTGCCAGTGAAGACAGTTCCCTGTCAGATGCCCTTGTTCTTGAAGATGGTATGTTATCTGTTTCCTGCTTGAGAACGCAGAGCATAGATTAAACTGGGATTAAGCTGAATGTAGTCTAGGATAGCCTGGGATTAAGCTATGTGTAGTCTGAAACAGCTCAATGGAAAGCCAGGAGCCGGATCAAGATGGCGCTGGGTTCCCTGTGATTCTTTCACTTCTCAGCGGTCACCTATTTGGCTGAGAGTGGGTGGGCACTACAGAAACACATGCCTGTTGGAATTTCATTATGTCTGGGGGCCTGGAGGTAAGAGTTAAGGTGATGGTGAGTGGTTTGAGTTGTTCGGTCATGTCCAGCTCTTTGTGACTCCGTGCACTGCAGCACGCCAGGCTGCCTGTCTCCTGGAGTTTGCTCAAGCTCGTGTCCATTGAGTTGGTGATGCTATCCAAGTGAGTGGATGGTGTTTGACTTTTTTAGTTGCCAAAACCACATTTTTGCCTAAACAGATGATTTAAACACCATGTATAGTTTCCTTTTGAGTATAATTTCTGGAGGAAAGAAGTGGACATTGGTTTGGGTCATAAAGATTGAAACCTGCTAGGAGAGCCTACGGGCAGCCAGAAGTCTCTATACCTTCCTGAGAAATGGTGAAAGTGAAAGAAAGATGTCCCTTTAGACTCCTGGCCACCTAGAAAGCTGTCTTCTTATTTCTCATTGACCTCCAAAAACCTGGTGATTCTCAGGATATTTTCTTGGGAAATTCTTACAAAACTAGAAGCAATCGCACAGCTACCACCCCCCAACCCCAGCCCACCACCAGCACCACCACCAATCAGGGATGAAGGAATTCCAAACACAGAACCATATTAGAGAATGGTCCCATGAATTTAAGCCCAACCTGAGGAGGTCAGGGCATTAATGACATGGAAATATGGGATTGGCCAAAAAGGTCGCCCAGGTTTTTCTGTAAGATCTTTTTGACCTTTTTTTTAAATCTTTTGTGGCCAATCCATTGTATTAAGTGGTAGTTATTTATTTTTTTGCCCTTTAGGAAAACTTAAGGTGGTAAGGGGTGATTCAGACAGAAAACGTGGAAGATCTTGCTCCTAGTCATAATGATAACTATAAGGATAATATTCATTGTCACTGATGTGGGATGAGGCTGGCAGGGTATTTACCCAGTTGTCTTGGTCCTGCTATTTGCAATCAGATCATCCTGTTTTTATTCATTACACGGGTGGGAGGAAATGCCGTAACTGCAGGGCAGTGGGGACCATGTTTTGAATATCAGAGATCCAGCGCTGGTTTTGACCTCTGTGGACTCCAGTCTCTTCCGGGGAGGAAAGCGGAACACTTGCGGGAGATTCCTCTGTAAAGAGAACTTGGAGTAGGAATAGATTGTCCTTAGCATTGCGTGTGATCAGTTTCTTCCCCATATGCCAGACCTTAGACCTACCAAGGGGCATAACTGCATCACTTGGGCCCCCCACTCCCATCGCAGGTAGCTCCTTCTAGGGGCATTTTCCTTACTGATTTGAGGGGTAAAACAGTGAAACCACGGCTCCTGTCCACTGACCTCTGACAGCAGGGGTGGAATTAGGGTGGGCAGAGCCTGCAGGGGTGTGGGGGAAGGCTGACCCTTGCTCACTTCCACTCTTTTTTCCGTCTTGGTACAGAAGACTCTCAGGTCACCAGCACACTGTCCCCCTTACAGTCCCCTCACAAGGGGCTCCCTCCTCGGCCACCATCGCACAACCGGCCACCTCCTCCCCAGTCCCTGGAGGGACTCAGGCAGATGCACTATCACCGCAATGACTATGACAAGTCGCCCATAAAGCCCAAAATGTGGAGCGAGTCCTCGCTAGATGAGCCTTACGAGAAGGTCAAGAAACGTTCCTCGCACAGTCACTCCAGGTGAGCTGGGCCGGGAAGGCCACACGAGGTCACTGTCCACACTTGGACAGAATCCGAGGGCTAAGTAGCATCTGCGAGTCTCGGGTCCCCCGCACCCTGCATGCGCCTCCCCTGGGCTGCCTTCTAGCAGGGCTGCGCCACAGCGCCCTCTGCTGCCGACCTGCTGGAGGTACAGATTTGTCATTCGCAGGGAAATTTGGGGTTTTTTGGCTCACAGTCCACGCTGGCAGCAGCTTGCTTGAATGTCCTTAAATTCCATGGGAATTAATTAGGAAATAATAGGCAGAAGTATTCTGAAATGGCAAATGAGAGTCCACTCATAAGAATCCCAATGAGAACCCTAAACCATCATCCAACAGAATTCCAAAGCCAAACAGCTGTAATCTTAGCTGTGTATTACCAGTTCATTATTCAGCTGATATGGGAGAGTGGGGGTTTTGTCTGCCTCTCTGTTTTTCTCATTTCCCTTCATTATGCCCCGTAAAACTCCCAGTGGGTGCCCAGACAGGTAAATATTTGTCTTATGGAAAACAGAAACTGTGGCTGAGGGCAGGGGCTTCACAGAACAGCGGCTTCATCTCACACTGCCCTAAGGCATGAAGGATAAGGGATAAGGACGCCCACCCACTTCTGGGGGAGTCCTGGGCAAACTTCCCCGACCCCAAGAGAGATGTCCTGAGGCCACAGTCAGCGACCCCGGGGCAGCCCTGGCATGCAGTGACCAGCATGGCCTCCTCTGGTTTGCAGCAGCCACAAGCGCTTCCCCAGCACAGGGAGCTGTGCCGAAGCAGGAGGCGGGAGCAGCTCCCTGCAGACCAGCCCCATCCGCAGCCTCCCACATTGGAACTCGCAGTGCAGCATGCCATCCACACCCGACCTCCGTGTCCGGAGTCCTCACTACGTGCATTCCACGAGGTGAGTCTCCCCATCTCCCTCCATGGGCCAGACTCTCACCTTTGTAAAAATTTGGCCCCACACTGGCCCAGGTAACTGGTGAACTAGAGTCAGGACTGGACCGATGAGGTAGGCTCTTCTGTAAGTGAAGCAGAATTAAAAGTGAGCCGGCAGCAGAAGGACCCCAAGAACCAAGAGACACATTATATCCCACTGTCTGCATCAGTAGGGCACCAGGAGATGGTCGGAGAATCCCCCAGACACTGTGGATATGGAAGGAGCTTTCCCAATAAGAGCAGAGGTGGGAACTTGAGCTGGATTAGCAGGGACCAGAACAGCCTTGCCCAGAGGAGGTCCCCTTGTACCTAAGTTTAAGCCTAAATTTATCCTGGACTTCCTTGAATGCCCCAGGGGGTAAATTAAACAGCAAAAGGAAAAGTGAGTTTTCAGTGAATCCCACCTTCTTTTCCTAAAAAGAGGCAAAATCAAAGCCATCACTCAATTTTCTCTAATGCTTAAGTTCATAGGGACTATAGTTCAAAGGACAGATAGTGTTATCTGCTATAAGTGGTGAACCATTTATACAGGATAAAACTGAGCTCTCCAGGCAAGAGTCTCTTATCCATCCATCCATCCATCTATTCATTCGTTCACTCACTCATACAACAGATACTTATCAAGTGCACCTATGTACCAAGTACCATTCTTGGGCACAGTGCAGAGCATACCATGCTCCCATCAGACTGATGTTTTAGTAGAAGAGAGTTCACAGTAAAGAAATGTCAGCGGTGATAAGTATTGTGAAGAATAATGAGCAAGCAAGAAGCTAGAGAGTGAAGGGAGAGACTATCATTTAAATGAAACCAACAGAGAAGGCTTCTCTAATAAGATAACATTTGAGCAGAGACCTGGATGGGATGGGTGGTGAGCTCTAAGGATATTCAGGGAACAAGGTCAAAGAGCCAGATTCAGGCTTGCACTTGGCATGTTCCCATGAGCTTGAGTGGAAGTAGAGGGTGGAACCAGAGAGGAAACTGAGGCCTGAGTCAAAGAGGGCCACATGATTGGGATTTCACAGTCTACCCCGAGTGACAGTCACCCCGGGACTCGCCTCTTCATGTACTTGGTTAACCCAGCCATGGTGAATTTCCGTGGAGTCCTTACACTCTGCCCCCATGGCCATATTGATGGATATTTATTGTGTGGCTCCAATAAGTGGAATGGATTATAACAAAGTAGTGGAGGAGTGTTTATTTGCCTCTTTAATTTTTAAGCGTTCCACGTGCCACCAGTCCTCCTTTTTTACACAGGTGTTCACAGGGAAATAGAAATCTATTGACATGGGTTTCATAATAGTACTGGGTGGAACCATATGACTGCTTCTGCAAGGCTTTTTTTTTTTTTTTAACCTACTAAAATGGCATTTCAGCGGCTTAACATAATGCTAAAACGGGGATAATCTTGATTCGCTGTGTCTATAGCTTCTCTTTTCATCTTTAAAAAAAACAAGCGGGGTGGGGGGGCCCGCTGGCATTGGCATGCTTTTTTCAGAAGTAACACCTGGGCGCTGTCTCTGACCCCACCGCCCATTCAAAATCAAACATCAGGGCGGAGGCCTGGGGACCAGCCGTCCCCTTCTTGCCCTGCTTTCACCTGGGAGGGTTGGGAAGCACCGGCTCTTGGACTCAAGTTTCCGAAGGCCCCGAACCGCGATCCCAGAGCCTCCAACCCCTTCCCCCGGGCGCCCCCAGACCCACCTCGCGGGTCCTCTCCCCGCAGGTCGGTGGACCTCAGCCCCACGCGGCTGCACAGCCTGGCCCTGCACTTTCGGCACCGGAGCTCCAGCTTGGAGTCCCAGGGCAAGCTCCTGGGCTCGGAGAACGACACGGGGAGCCCCGACTTCTACACTCCACGGACTCGTAGCAGCAACGGCTCGGACCCCATGGACGACTGTTCGTCGTGCACCAGCCACTCGAGCTCGGAGCACTACTACCCGGCGCAGATGAACGCCAACTACTCCACGCTGGCCGAGGACTCGCCGTCCAAGGCACGCGCGCGGCAGCGCCAGCGCCAGCGGGCGGCGGGCGCGCTGGGCGCGGCGAACTCGGGGAGCATGCCCAACCTAGCGGCGCGCGGCGGTGGCCACGGCGTCTACCTGCACAGCCAGAGCCAGCCGAGCTCGCAGTACCGCATCAAGGAGTACCCGCTGTACGTGGAGGGCGGCGCCACACCGGTGGTGGTGCGCAGCCTGGAGAGCGACCAGGAAGGCCACTACAGCGTCAAGGCGCAGTTCAAGACCTCCAATTCCTACACGGCCGGCGGCCTCTTCCGGGAGAGCTGGCGCGGCGGTGACGAGGGCGATGCGGGCCGCCTGACGCCCTCGCGCTCGCAGATCTTGCGGACTCCATCCCTAGGCCGCGAGGGCGCCCCCGACAAGGGCGCCGGCCGCGCCGCCGTCTCGGACGAGCTGCGCCAGTGGTACCAGCGCTCGAGCGCCTCGCACAAGGAGCACAGCCGCCTGTCGCACACCAGCTCCACCTCCTCGGACAGCGGCTCCCAGTACAGCACCTCCTCCCAGAGCACCTTCGTGGCGCACAGCAGGGTCACCCGGATGCCCCAGATGTGCAAGGCCACGTCAGGTGAGGAGGGACCGGGGACTGGG
Source organism: Oryx dammah (assembly GCF_014754425.2). Classification (NCBI taxonomy): domain Eukaryota; kingdom Metazoa; phylum Chordata; class Mammalia; order Artiodactyla; family Bovidae; genus Oryx; species Oryx dammah. The sequence goes on from NW_024070194.1 coordinate 55,006,181, forward strand.
AGGGCGCGGCGGCCGGACGCGTGCATGCGTGATCATCGGTCAGGTTGTGAACTGGTGGAGAGGGCAGCTTTTAGAGTTGGCAGTAAGGAGAGATGGTTAATTCTAGAAACCTAGCTGTGCGATGTGCAAGACCTTCGTTCCCCTCCTTTCCCATGCCTTCCATTCTGCCCTTGGTTTTGCCGAAGGAGGAAGACCCAGGAGGGGGTAGGGCGGTGCATCGGACACCCTAGCCCACCCACAGCGGGCTGCACTGTCTCCCATTTCAGCTTCCTAAGTTCTGGTGCCACCCACCCGTCCAGCCACTTCCCCTTGGAAGGACAGAGATGCAGGAAGTGAAGTCCGTGTCTCCAGGTTTGTCCAGTCAGAGGTGCGCCTTTGCCCTGGTGAAGGGGTTTGGCGGTAGAGAGTTGAGCAGCACACTTGCAGAGGAGAGCTCCCTCCAGGCGATGCTTGGTCCTGAGGCCCTGCGATTCGGCCAGTGTCCTCCACCCCCCAGGTGGGGCAGACTGGCTGCAGAAAGAAGTGCAGTTCTGCCTGAGTTCCCCAGTGACTTCATGGAACTCCTGACTGCACCTCAGTATCCCTTTCCAGTGATGTTATGATCTAACCAAAGTAATTTTTGTCAAGTGCTTCTGATGCCCTGAGGTTACACCTTCACATTTTCATCATCAGATGAAAGGTTACCTTATATTCTTGTACTTGGGCATTAAGCAGTACCAAATCCAGTGAAAAAATGGAAGAAACCATCCTCCCCCTTCAGTTACATTCCTTTCCCCTCTCCATCTCCAAGAAAGAATAATGGTAACAACAACCAGGATGTGTCCTGCCTTCTCCACATTCCTGAGGGGTTCTCAGCACCTGCACACATGAGCTTGTGTAGGTTATCTCAGTTTCCACAAAGAGGGGGGAGATTGTAGCGATAAGAGCACCTTTCTAGTTGGTAGATGGGTGCTGCTCATTCATGAATCACCTGATAATGCCAATTTGAAAAAGAGAGCAACTGCATTCCCCTGGCTGTAGGAAAGAAAACAGGGGAGGACTTTGAGACATAATAAAAAATGATTCTCAGAGTATGACATGAGCAACAAAGGAAAGAAAGTCCAAGTCAGGATATAACTTGGGACTGGAAAGAAGGATAAGTAAGGGCAAAAACCCAGGGAAAGAGGAGTGATCTTAAGGAAGGAAAACGAGAGGTCTCTCTTTGGGGAACTGAAGGAGATGCTTGGGGCCTAGGAAGGGAAGGGCAAAGAGGAAGGCCCGGCCGGCTTCTGGGTATACCAGGCCACAGGGCTCCTACATCCTCTCCCCAGTGCCCCACTGACTCATGTATTAAGGTTCATCAGCCGAAGACAAATTTCAGAGACAAGAATAAATATGGTTCAAGCCATTGTGAGAGAACCATGGACTTCAGTGTCCTAAAAGCTTCTTCAGATGCTTCTGTCATCTGTCAAATCAGCCCAGTGACATTTGCCATCAACTTCCTAGGAGGCTTTTGAGAATAATTGCACCTCACGCGAAGAGTTGACTCATTGGAAAAGACTCTGATGCTGGGAGGGATTGAGGGCAGGAGGAGAAGGGGACGACAGAGGATGAGATGGCTGGATGGCATCACCGACTCGATGCACATGAGTCTCAGTGAACTCCGGGAGTTGGTGATGGACAGAGAGGCCTGGAGTGCTGCAGTTCATGGGGTCACAAAGAGTTGGACACAACTGAGCGACTGAACTGAGCATTTAGAGCGTGCTTCCCTGTGACCCTATTAGGAGAAGCCTTGGTTGGACAGGTCAGGAGTGTTTATATTCTGTCAGAATTGTAGTGCTTGTCTAGTAGATTTGCTTTATCTGAACAGATTCGGTAAATCTTTTGAAACATATTTTAAGCTAAAAATTCTAGGAAGCTGTATCTGACCTTTCCTGATAAAAAAGATTGCTTCCCAAGGAAGCAAAGGGATGCATTTAAGTAGGATTTGCTTCCTAGTAAGTTTTCCCAACTAAAAAAATCCTGTCCCCATCAATAAGCTCCTAGTAGTCAGACTTGGATGAGCTCTGAAAAGCCCTGCCCCATTTGAAGTGCCCTAAATATGGTAAATGACAAGCCTGAAACAGCAGAGACGGCAAGCTCTGAGAACCTTTCTGGAGGTTCTCTATTCTATGTAATGAAGAGTTTTAACCTTGGGGCCACACGTGGAAACTCCTTGGGGCGTATCTCGCTGGTGTCCAGAGAAATCAGTCGTGCTGCACTAGGTCAGCCCAGGTCCCCCTCTGAGGACTGTGGGGACTGTCACCATCCTTGTGGCCACTTCCCAGTGGCAAAGCGGGGGACCTGGAATCCCAGGTGAGCTCGACCCACATGGAGCTAGAATGGCTCAGGAGAGAAAACGTATGGGCCAAATGTGGGGAGAGGGGCCGATGTTTCCCATCAGGACCATGCAGCAGGTCCTGGGAGCATCTCTGGAAGGAAGCTCCTCCACTCCCCTGGGTCTGACCCCTTTTCTCTGCACCACCCACATGCAGCTGCCTTACCTCAAAGCCAGAGAAGCTCAACACCGTCGAGTGAAATCGGAGCGACGCCCCCCAGCAGCCCCCACCACATCCTAACCTGGCAGACCGGGTGAGTTCCCTTGGCAGACCTCTGATTCTCCCTCCAAGGTTCTGGAACCCTCCTCAGCCTTCTCTGCGGGTTAGAGGATAGCAGGTATAAGATCCTAGTAACAGAGAGTGTGTCAGCAGAACGATGTCCTGGGAATAACAGATGGCACTGGGAAGCTCTCTCCTCTCTGGGGAGGCCCCAGGCCCTGCTAGTACCTCGTCACCCCCACCCCTTCCAGCATGGTCTCTTTATTCAGCTGATTCTCTCTACTCTCTTTCAAAGTTGGTGATAATCCCAAAAATGTGGAGGAGGTGAGTGCACTTCTTTGACCAGATGTCTGTGTTTGGCAGACATTTTTCAGTTTCTGCACATTTATCTCTAGTGATTTTAAGCCAGGCTTTGTCTTAGTGTTTGACAGGAGGGCTAAGATTGAGTACTTGCTGTGTACTCAAAGACCAGGAGCTTCTTCTAACCTATATCAGCTTATGTAATCCTTACTGCAACTTTTGTAAGGGAAGTATCCAGACTTTTTTCTGTTCTATAGATGAGGCTCAGAGAAAGTAAGTGCCTTTTCATCTTACACAGTTGGATGACCCTGGGATTTCAGCCCTGCACTCTGTTACCCCAAACCAAAGCCTTGTCTTTTTCCACTAAGCCAGTGGTTCTTAAAATGCAGTACCCAGACCAGCAGCATAAGCATCACCTGGGGTATTGTTAGAAATGCACAAACATCTCGGGTCCATCAGTGACCCACTGAGTCAGAACCTAAGTCGAGGGTGGAGGGCGCTGGCAGTCAGTGTGGTGATAAGCCTTCCAGGGGATTCCGATGATGTCACTGAACCACCCCACGCTGCCTCTTACTCCTCTTGAATTAAAAGAGCCTGCAGTCTCAGCTGCCAGGGTTCTCTGTCCACTCTCACTGGTTTGTTGGGCAGCAGCTACCCACTGTCCTTACTGCACACCTTATAATACTTCCTTACGTACCATCTGCATCCCAGCTCTAGCTCCTGTGGTCAGGCAGCTGCTGCAAGGCTTCGGGCCCAAGAGTTTCAAGAGACAGATCCATAAGAGTGACCTTTTGTGTATATTGTGCCTCCACTGACCAAGCCTTCTCAACCTCAAGTAAGGACTTTCTGATTTCAGGGTGTCTGTCCGGCTCCTCCACATTTTCTGGATCACACCCAGTCTCACCTGCTCCAAATGTATGACTGCCACTTGACTGACAGCAGGCTGTGGAGCTTAGGAGCACCTTTACCCTGGAGTGGATCTGGGTGGCTGCCTATGTTTGATCACACACAGCTAGTGAGGACCCGAGACCAATTTGAAACAAAAAATGTTTGGTTGGTCCTTAAACTCGTTTATCAGATTGGGTTGAATTATCATTAATGAAGAATAACTATTCTCTGATGTGATAAGAAAATGAGAAAGTGCCAAAGTCTGGCAGCCTTCCTAACAAAACCAAAGTGATCTTTGAGTCGTGCACGGGGTTGAAAATATCCTGTTTGTCACTAACACTTGGGTGCACAGTCAGCTGGGCTTTGCAGTGTATCGATAAGCTACTCATCATGTCTGTCAGTTCCTCTCTTTAACATGACCTCTCTTCTCTTCCTTTTCCTGCTTTCCTTGGTTCAGAGAAGCGACAGAAAACTCGCCCATTATGGATGGGTCCGAGTCTCCAGCCCACCAAAGTACTGATGAATAGAGGTATCGTAAGGGAACGTGTTGTTCTTCCAGCCCTTCCCCTTCCCTGCTCATGAGTCGGAGATCTCACATGTGGTGCAGGAGTTGCCTTTGCTCGTATGGATCATAATTTCCAGGGGGAAACATCTGAGTGGTGTGGAAGCTGTCATCTTCATGTCCTATCTCTAGATACATGTGGGACTCGATGTTTATGTGTCTGTTTCTACATCTCTGATATTAGATATAGATTAGATGTTAGATACTCCCACTGCTCCTTCCCCAAAAAGACCTCAAAGTGTGTTTTAGACCTTCCTGGGCTCTTTGTACATGCAGATACGTGTAGAATCTTTTACTGCTTTTAGTAACCAGTGTTTGTTGAAAAGAATAGCATCATGCAGTTTACATCTCAAAACACCAGGGGCAGACTGAGTTGGTCTAGAAGCATCTATCACCCATGAGTTCCTCCCAGTGTTTTTTAGTGACAGCTGTCTACTCTACCAAATGCTGTGCATTCCAGCATGGGGTCCACAGACAAGACTTGTCCCCCATGTCAGCCAGGAGTTTGTTAGAAGGTAGACTCTTGGACCTACAGAATTCAAATCTGCATTTTAACAGGACCCCTGGGTGAATCACGTGCATGTTGGAATTTGCACAGCCCTGCTTCAGTGGGCATAAAAATGTGAACACTTGGTCTGGTTCCTATTCTTAAAGGGTGACAAAGTATTGAAATTAATAGCATTTCAAGGGTTAACTAAGAAGATAATGATACAGCTTCTTTCAAAACCACTTCTGAATGGTAAGTTTACTCAATCAAAAGATGGCAGTGCTAACTCTTGTAGCACTTATGTATTCAAAACTCTGAGACATGGAGAGAGGAATCCCTTCTGGTTTCTAGAGATGCTGTGTGAACTTGGCTTCAAAGGCCCAGAGTGGGAGCAGGGGCTTTGACAGGCAGAGGCTGAGGAACGCCCTTCCAAGGGCGAAAGCACAGATGTAGAAACAAGCAGGGGTGTGTTGGGGAACAACAGAGTGCCTTCTTGCTGTAGAGAAAGAGCTAGAGCTCAGTCTGAAAAATAGGGTGGGGCAAATCCTCAACAGAAGGAGAGACAAAGAACTTTTGCTGCAGATGCCCTGAGCTGACAGATGGCGGAATTCGGAAAACGGGCTTAGCCTTTGCGAGCAAGGTGCTATTAAAGAACAGAATTCAACTGAGTAAATTTGAAAGACCCTACTGGCTTTATTTCAGTGATTTGTGAATCAAGGAGCTTCCAGTCCAGCAGAAAGCAAGGAGCTCCGAGATGCTGCACAAAAGGCAGAGACGTGTAGGCAAGCACAGGCAGTTACACCAGGTGAAGAGGCAGGCAGGGACAGCAGGCGTCTGGCAGGTGACATCCTCATCATGTGGATTGGGGGATTCCATTCCTGGGGGAGCTGAAACTGTAAACTCAAGTCTCGGTGTGATGACGTGGAGCTTAGCCTTTACAGCTGCATTTCGGGTCTGTTGTTTTTAACAGTTCTCCCCTTTTCATCCAAATGATCCAAATGTAAGGCAGTAGGGCTACCCCCAGCTATGGCTCTGGGGTTCTTACCGGCTTTTTGCTGAATCTCTGTGTGGTCTTCACAGGTCATGACATTGGGTTCACATTCTTTCAGTCAGTCATTCTGTTCCTTTTCTAATGTTCTGTTCGAGGGAGAGCATGTGCTTGGTTGCCTGTGGCTGCAAAGCTGTATTTAAAGCTTTTGAGAGAACACAGCACCCTACGGTGACTACTCTTGTAACCAGAATGACCCCCAGAGAACGACTGGGTTGGTTGGGCTGCTGGCCTAAGAAAGTGCTGGGCTTGTTCAGTAGTCTTCTGTGGCTGAGTCTCCCCTTCCCCCGAAGTGTCGATCCAGGTACAGGGGTGTGGGTCACAGCACAGACACCTCCTTGCTCGACTAGAGGCTGTCAGAGGCTTGTCTCATCAGGAACAACTCTGGTCAGTCTAGATTTTTTATTGGGCAGCTGTTGCTTTACCAGCAGGGTCTGCAGTATCTTCAGGAGGTAAGGAGAGATTGCTGATTGTGGCCTCCTTTGCATCAGCTCTTGGCCAGGGGATGAGGGATCTGCCAAAGAAAGCAAATTTTGAAATATGTGACTCCTGTCTGGGAATTCGTGTTGAGTCTGTGGCTCGGGACTTGGAAGGTGAAGCCCTGGAAGCCAGTAAAAGGGAAGGGTCTGTAGACAGCACAGGTGGCTTTATTCTCGTCTCCCTCGCCTGTGTCCCTTTCTCTGTCCACAGCCTGGATGCAAGGTTCCCTGGGTTGATAACCAGAGACAGGAAAGCAGACCCCAGGGCTAAGAAGCGGGACACACTAGAGATGGGGGCTGGCTGAGCTTCTCCAGAGAAACCAAGGCCCTGGAAATCAAGGAGGAGCTGTGATGGGCACAAGTACGTGGTCACCAGCATCATAGAGATGGGGGCTGGCTGAGCTTCTCCAGAGAAACCAAGGCCCTGGAAATCAGGGAGGAGCTGTGATGGGCACAAGTACGTGGTCACCAGCATCATAGTGTTAATCATTCAAACAGTTGTCTGGAGGTTTGGATTTGTCCCCCTTTGCAGTGGTCTGAAATGTGGGGACAATGGCATTCTCTCTCCAAAGCAGAAGGATGGACAGAAGAATCATAAAAAAACCTTCACAGGGTAACAGTTAGGAAAAGGATGGTCAGAGAGTGAAGGAGGAATGGAAAGAAATGTCCTTGATCTGACATTTTGGGAGGAAGCAGTCTTACCTCTGTGGTAGCCACTTCTTTCCCTAGTCAGTTTGGTTTGAGATTGCCAGCTTTTGTGCAGGGAGGGAGGGACGAGAAGGCAGGTGGAGCCTTCATCTGTTGTGACGTCTCTACCCAAGGTTTGATGCCTTATGATTGGGCAGCCATGTGGCCATCAAGAGCTCATGGTAGGTTACTTTCCATGAATCTCACTTCTGCAAAAGCATTAGGGTAAAAGATCTGTCTGTAAATAATAACTTAAAAATGCTCAGTGGTAAAGATCTGATGAGAGTTCATTATGATGCAATTGACGAGGAAATGTTATTTTTGTGATACCCAACATTTTTTAAAACTTTTTATCTTATACTGGAGTATAGCCAATTAACAATGTTGTGATAGTTTCAGGTGGACAGCAAAGGGACTCAGCCATACATATACTACATATACCATTTTCCCCCAAACCCCTCCCATCCAGGCTGCCACGTAACATTGAGCAGAGTTCCCTGTGCAATAGAGTAGGTCCTTGTTGGTCATCCATTGTGTGATGGATGTTGTGTACATGTCCACACTGATGGACAGTGTGTACGTGTCCATCCCAAACTCCCTATCTATCTATCCCACCCCGCTGGCGACCATAAGGTCATTCTCTGAGTCTGTGAGTCTGTTTCTAAGTAAGTTCTGTTTTCTAAGTAAGTTCTTTGTTACCATTTGATTTTAGATTCCACACATAAGGGATGTCATAGGATATTTCTCCTTCTCTGTCTGGCTAACTTCACTCAGTGTGACAATCTCTAGGTCCATCCATGTTGCTGCAAATGGCATTATTTCCTTCTTTTTAATGGCAGAGTAATAGCCCATTGTGTCTATGTACCACATCTTTATCCATTCCCCTGTTGACAGACATTTAGGGTGCTTCCTTGTCTTGGCTATTATAAACAGTGTTACAGTGAACATTGGGGTGCATGTGTCCTTACAGATGTTCTTCTCCAGATATGTGATAGACAACATTTTAAGATAACCAGAATTATGATCGATAACATTATACCAAGATAGATTTCTAGAAATTTCACACAATTTCTAGAGTACTTAATTATATTAATAACATGCATCCATACAAATAACCCAAAAACGTTTATCATCAGTTAGTTGACAATGTGTCCTATGTACCTAAACAATAAAACTAATAAGTATAACATCTTTCATAAGGTAAGAGACAGATCCTTTGAAGTCTGATTTAAGATAACCATAAGGAAATGGGGTACAACGGTACTACAGTTGACAAGATGTGTGTGTCAACTTGGGCAAGTTGAGTTCTAATCAGAGAAAGGTAAAAAGAGGCACCGGGAAGCTTGGCTGCAAAAGTTTTAACTTTGTAGTTGACATCGGTGTGTATGATCACACTAAGGATAGGGAAAAATCAGGTTACAGGCAGACCAGGAAGTTGCCAACATCATGGACAGATTGGAGTTTTAAATGGCAGATCCAGAGTCTGAAAGGTCTCTTCCCTGGACAGTCAGTCACCTGGGAGACACAGGCAAGGCGTTATCCTCCTGATCAGGGAGCAACAGAAGCAGGCAAACAGAAGAGAAAACGGGTAAGTGGAGGAGTCTGGTTAACTCATTATTGACCAGGGGAGTTTTGTAGAAACGAATGCTTGTGGCTGGTGATCTGGCTGGCCAAAAACTGTTGTGTCACTAACACTTTATGGGTTATTACATCTGACACACCTGTAAAGTCTTCTAATTTTCATGCAGTGTTGCCTTCCATCCACTCTTCTATAGAAACAAAGGAGCATTCTCCAGCACCGTGAGTTTCACGTTCACTTTCTTTATCAGAATCAATCACTCAGGTTTTTTTGTCTCCTTGTTGGTCTAATTAAATGTCTGAATCAGAACTATATTCTGAAGAACTACCATCTTCCATGACACTAGTATATATGTCACTTGGACAATCAGAGGAAATACCTGCATAAAATTGTTCACTGAATTCTATGAAATTCTTCACTCAAAATTTTGCAATGTGTCATTTTTAAAAATGTCACACTTATACACAAGGTTGGAACAGAAACCTAATGGAGCAAAATGTGATCACGACGATCACAAGTTGTATAATGAACCCTTGATCAATTTTAAGCTCTAACAGTTTCTCACGGTGATATTAATTGTGTCACCCTCTAAAAGTGTATTGATATGTCTCTGGTCAATAATGTGTTAATAACCCCCTCGCCCCCCGCCATGAATTTCATAGTAAAGGAGAACAGTGGTAGAAATCAGGTTACCCAGGCCTGGCCCGGCATCTGGGGACCGCTGTCCACGTCATCTGCTTCTGCTGCCAGGAAAGCCTGAGGCTGAGCTCGCAGATGGCTCTGCTGTCCAGTCAGATCCTGTGACTCCTTGCAGGTGGGACAGAGGTTTTCAAGCTTAGCTGTGCAGGGACTGGTGAGCAGTACCAGAAAAGGTCATTTCCCAGGAGGGGAGCAGGAGTCCTTCAGCTGGTGTCTTTTTCAGTGGACATATGCCCCAGGAAGTAGTGGACGAGTGGTATCAGTGGCAGGTTGTAATCTTGTTCAGCGTAAGTTTCTTCAATCTAAGGAGGAACTGACAATAGATGACCAGCAATTCTTTGATAGGTTCTGCTGGGTAATGTGAGGGTCAGAGTGCGGAGAATGAGGCAGAGGGAGTAAGCATCTGTTTTTCGAAGGCAGGGGCCCTTAGATTCAGAAGGCCCAGGGACAGCACCTTGGTCACCTCCTCACTGGGTTTTAGTGATGTCACTAGTCCTCTGTCCTGTCCTGAAGGCAGCCTGTACAGCAGAAGCAGGGACTCTGTGGAGTTCTCAGGCTGTGCCAGTGAAGTGAGTCTCAGTCACTGTGCAGAAATGATGGGCCTGCCCCATACAGGGAGGATGTTTTCAAGTCATTTCTTTGCTACAACAGAGGCAGCTGCTTATCAACAGGAAAATGCTTCTACCCAGAGAAAAACATACAGCTCATGACCAATACGTATTTGTCCGTTTGTTTATTCGTTGTTAACAATTTAATTAGAAATTTTCTCTATCCATTAAACAGCTAGCCAATGTCTTATCTTTTTATGGACACATTTTGTAACCAAGATAACATGAACTTATTTGACTAGTAAACACAGGTAGAATCAAATTATGTCTGCATTATATCAATATTTAACACACCTACTTTGATCAAACCAACAAACATAAGATAGCTCTTGATTTATCCCAGATGATGTGAATTTGAAAAATATTTGGGTTAAGTTTCTGTATTTCTGAGTTTTAGAATACTTAATTTGATAATCATTTTTCTTTAAGCCAATTAGATGCATTTTTTACAAACTGATTATACAGTACCCGTCAGAGGCAGAAACACATTACAAACCTACCATGTACATACACAAACATACAGATGGATGCAGAGGTCGGAAAGCTTTGGTTTTAAAATTTTAGCCTTGAGACAGGTACAGTAAAGCAGAACTTGCTAGTTTATAGAAGAATTGTTTTATCCAAATCCTGTTTCTGGACATTGGAGTAAGTTAAACTTACCTGCTCAAAATGGGAGTTCCTTCAAGGACTTTTCTTTCTTAAATTCAGATCTTTTACAATGTCTGCAAGCATTCTGAAGTGAAAAGAGTATGTTTGGAGATTGATAAAAAGAATAGGTGGCCTTTGATTTGCTTCTAAACCTGCATTTCTATTTTTGTAAAGACTAGGTTTATAAGACAAAGGACAGGTTGCAATGTGAATGACATCACAGGCTGTCCCATGCCTCCAACTATATCATCTTCTGTTTGCTTCTTTAGATCATGAAGATTGACTATGATGGAATTCAAAAGATTCCTATGCTCCAGATTTAGAGCTTTGTCTTTGCAATGTTTTTCTTTCCCTCTGGGTACACAGTTCCATTTTGACTTAGGAACTTTATCCCCAATAGGCTCTGAATATCAGCTTCCAGTATGGCCAACTTCTGACCATAGAGCCATTTAAACAACCTTTTAAATATCTTGTCAGGAGGACAAACAATAAATATTCCTGGCCATACTGAAAGATCTCATGGACGCAAGAGGCATTCCCAAAGAGGGTGCCAAGGATTCCACCCTCCCAGATCCAGAGCCACTCCCATAACCAAAATGGAAGACTCAGTTCCCCCTAAGGGCTGGCACCCATCAGGCAGGACCTCAGCTACAGACGGGTGCAATTTATATTTCTGTGGTATTCGCCCAACTTGAATGGTCCCTGAGAGAGAAAAGATCAATCAGTGTGTCTGGATTTGGAAAGGGAGGGATGTGAAAGTTTACCTTTCTCTCTCAGCTGGCCATGGCAGGCAGATTCAGGAGAACTGACTGTGGTCAGGATGCTCACTCTGGCTGTTGTCTGCCGGATTGACCACGATCCCATTTGCAGGCTCTGGAACAAGTGGGGTTTAGAGTGTAGCTTCACTAGCTACTGAGATTCAGCAAGGTTTTCCATTAATTTTATTATTAGTTTCCCCTTGGCTTTGGAAGGGAGTAACTGGAAGCAGTTACAGGAGAATCCCATTAAGTAAGTCCCATCAACCCTGGGAGAGCCCAGGGTGTGGGGGTGGGGTGGTTCCCCAGGGGGTGGGGATAGATTTAGGGGTGTCTGTACAAGCACTAACTTGACAGGCTTTTGTTACAATCTTGCAGCCTCTTTCAGAGTGGAGAGAGAATGCAGATGGAGGACAAGCGAAATGAATCCAGGAGGACAGAGGGGAGCAGGAGGAGTTAAAGTTTTACTCTTACTTTATCTCTTGTATCTCTTGTGTCTTTTAAGTTTTTTATTAGCCTTTTGCAGTGAGTTTCAGTGAAGCTATTTGGGAATTTTGAAGCTTTTTGCAAGCTTTATCATACCAACTAAACTAGGCATCCCACTCCACTTGTTTGATGTGGACTTCTGAAATGAACAATCTTGTGTAACGAGAACATTCTTCCTGGTGACCACCCTTATTCTAGTTTATCTTCAGTAAGAGCAGTCCATGTGCAAGTGGAGAGACCACAATGTTTTTTAACATAAAACTGCTGGGGGTAGTTCCTAAGGTGGTGGGGGGAGGCACTCCTAAAACATTTAGGTGACTGGGATCCATTTGTGGAGTTTTTCCTAGAGCAGAGAAAATCCTCGACAGCCTCAGGGGTAAACTGAGGGCCAGGACTCGGGTCTGACAGTCTGTCTCTCACAGGATACTTCCTTTTCCTGGTAGATGGCTGGGTGCCCTGTATGTCAAGACCCCCGACCAGGGCTTCCTCAATACACTCAATTTTCTTGCAGGTGGCCAGTGACCTTGTGCCCCTTCTGGGCCATGACCACATTTTCCTACCTGGGAGCCTGGGCTCTGGAGATGGTTGTCTCTCATCAGGTGCTTGACCCATCCATGCCCTCCAATTTTTGTTTTAATTTTTCTCTCAGAAAAACTACATGTTTAAATGTAAACCAAGTGCACTCTAATTCAGAAACTAAACAAGTACTCACCAGGACGACAATCTGTCTTTGTCCAAATCCAGAATAAAGTTGGAGAGAACCCAAAACAGAGGAATCTTGGACTCTGAAGTCCTCTTGGGATCCCAAGGCTGTCACCGCTGTTAAAAAAAAAAATTCAACCGAGTAAAAATCCTGTTGGCTTCATTCATTCAAGTTGCAACCAATTCCTTGTGGAATTAGAAACAGTCCTGTCTTACAAACCTAGTCTCTACAAGAACAGAAATACAGCTCTAGAAGCCATTCAAAGCTCAACAAACCTTTTATCAATCCCTAGGCAACCCCTCTTCATCTCAAAAGGGGGGAGGTGCAGACACTGTAAAAGACCTGGATTTAGGAAAGGAAAGTCCTTCTTGGAGGAACTCCCATTCTTTTCCAGTGCCTTTGAGATGGCAATGTTTCACCTGATCTCCTCCAGGAACTCTAACCCAGGCTAGCTCTTAGAAACTTCAGGGAGGTAATTCTTATCAGAAGGAAAAAAAGAGAAGCAGGGGTATGGGGAGCTTAGGTGAATGAAAAACCTTAAGTATCTTCTCCACAACTGAGCAGCTAACCTTAATTTATTCCAGCTTCCAGAAACATGACTTGGACCCAACTGTTCTTTTATAAGGGCTCCCCAGGTGGTGCTAGTGGTAAGGAACCCACCTGCCAGCACAGGAGATGTAAGAGACCTGGGTTCGATCCCTGGGTCAGGAAGATCCCTGGAGGGGAGGGCACGGTAACCAACTTAGCACGTATGCATGTTCTTTTATAGGCTAGAGGGTTTGGCATGATAGCACATGCCTCGTGGCTGAGGGCAAACAAGGAGCTTGCTGGTTCTCTTTTCATCTCTGCCTTTCCTTCCTGCCCCTGGTGGTCACCTCTTCAGGAGGAAGTGGTCAGCCTTGTACTGAGAAAGCCACTTGTCCACACTCAGTCACTTGCCCATCTCTGACCAGTGACTGGGGTTAGAGGACTCCACTGGTACCCCTGGGCCACTTGGCTCCCCTCAGTGAGGGTAGGGGGGACACACTGGTGGAGGGCACCAGATCAACACAGAGAGAGAGCACTCGCCCATGCCCCGAGTAAACAGCATATGTCCACGTGGGGTCCAACCACCTTCTGCCATAGAAAGTCTCTCAGGCACAACGGTAAGGTCAGCTGTGTCAGGAGGAGAGTGTACAGGGTGGGTGTGATGGAGTCAGCCACTTATCACCTGAAGACAGTGATGATGGCCAGTTCCAGAATTGAGGACCTTGGTGTCACTTTGCTTCTGAAGCCACCTTTCAGCATATTAACCCCAGCATACATTTCAGGGGATCCAGGCACAGGACTCTCTTTAAAGGCCACAGAATGCTCCCAGAGGCCTTGGGTCTTGCCGTATTGATGGGTTTTTAAAAAAAGCCAGATGAGAAACCTTCACAAAATCCAGAATGCCTTCATCCACTTGTTCCTAGAAAAATGACAGCAAATCAAACAGGAAGATGGTGATAATGGCTTATTCTCAGTCATAAGCTGGGACGCGACATTGTGTGTAAGGTGCTCTTACACATTCCAAGGAATGTGTAAACCCTCTGTTGCCTGCATCTCCTCCTGCCCCAGCACTGGGCATGGAAAGGGTCAGCCGCGGGCCAGGGGAGAGATCCCCTTCTGACATTCATGCTGTTGCCAGACAGGTGTTTCTACCCCCAGCAGCATGTGCTCTGGGAGGTCAAACTCAAAAATCCAGCCTGAACACCACCCAGACCTACTAACCGAGAGGCCCCGACCAGTGTCACTCACAGGAATGTTACTCAAAACCGAAGGCTGAGGTTAGAGGCCTGCGGGTTTGGAATCAGCACAAGTGAACTCTCTGGAGTTACTAGAAGTAGAAGCTCAGCACAAAGGGAAAGCACAAGAGGTGATCCAGGCCATCCTGCCTACGGCTGCTTCCGCACAAGGCACGGGGGTCAGCCGTCCCCACATCAGGGGCTGCGGAGCAGGACAGGAGAGGAAGGCAGGAACCCTCTCCTCAAGTGCCAGGGTTGCCTTTCTGAGCCAGCCTCTGGGAGCCTCCTGGGCAAATTCAGGCCTATATTCATTGAGATGATGAGGTGCGATCTTCATCTTGCCCTGTAAGAGCTGGCTCAGGATGAGTGCAGAGGGACTGATTTTCCAAGGAATGATTCTGAGTCATGGTTTTGGGCTTTGACATAGCCCTGTGATGGCCTCTTGATACATAAGAACTACAGCTGACCCTTGAACACCACAGATGTGAACTGCACAGGTCCACTTACACTCAGATACTTTTTCCAGTAAATACACAGCCAGCCAGCCCTCCATATCTGCTGAGCAGGAACCGCAGATATGAAGGGGCCACTGTCCATACATCAGGGGCTCAAGCAGCCTTGGACTTTGGGATCCAGGGGGCTCCTGGACCCAATCCCCTCCAGGTACCCACGGATGACCGTACCTCCACCCAACCTGCATCGTGACACATACCTGAAAATCTTTAATGGCCTTTCTATACACTTTCCTATATATTTTCAACACTTTTTTGATCATCACACAATACATGTTATCAAGTAAACAGCATTTAAGACTCCATTCAAAAATACCACTGCAGTTGCACTACAGAGAAACCTGCCACTTCAAATGTGCTACCAGGACAGAATAAAAATCTAGTAAACTTAGTTATGCTTGTAGGCCTGGAGTCTGAGGAGGACAAACCAAGCAACTATTCCGAGAAGAAAAGAATCCTAAGGACCCCAGCCCAAGAGGTTCTAGGCCTTGGCTGCACGGAGAGTCACCTGGGGGCTTTGAAAGCTCCTAACACACAAACACACCCCAGACCAATTAAGCTAGCGGGGCTGGACAGGAGTGTTTTGAAGGTTCCCGGGTGACTCCCACATGCACCTGAGCCTGAGGACTGCTGCATGTTCGCTCCCTCTCCCTCCACAGATGGTCAAGGATGTTTCCAGTCCCTGAGAGTCTGCTGTACACAGCACTGTCGCAGGCCCTGTGAACACGTCCTTCTGAATGCAGGCTGCAAAGTGTCATTCCCCACTAACGGTCTCCTCTTCTCCTTGGGTCCCTGCAGGAGCTACGGTGACAGCTGTTTCCTGGACTCTTCCCTCTATCCAGAACTAGCTGATGTCCAGTGGTACGGGCAGGAAAAAGCCAAGCCCGGGACCCTTGTGTGAGCCCGCCGGCCTCCACCTGACCGCCTCGCCGCCATTCTGAGATCACCTCACTGCCTCTCATTTGCCTTACCCAGACACACTGTCTCCCTGCACCAGCTTCAGCCCTCAGCACTTTTTTTCTCCCGTCTCCGCGACACCTCACCCTCAAAAAACCTGACTGAGGAGACATTCTGGAAGGTTCCGGTCCCACTGTGTGTCCCCTGGCTCTCTTGCCCAGAGAGCCAGGCACCAGTCCTCAATGGCATCTTGGTGCCCCCCCACCCCTCTGTGACAGTCCCCAGGCCAGGAACCGGCGGAGAAGCTGGTTGGCATGGATTCCTGTGGACCAGTGGCACTGGAGAGACCAGGGAAGGGACTTAGTACAGGGTGATCCAGAAAGACTAGGGAAGCCGAGGCCCACCTGTAGGCCATCCAAGCATGTTGTGAAGAGGCTGCCTCAGGGGACTATTCAGCTGAAGTATTTCCTAGGAGGAGTGGCCGTTGGGGGAGGGGAAGAACGGAAACAGGAAGCTGAACACGTCAGAGATGCATCCGAGGATCACAATCAGTTCTATGCTGCCAAAGATTAAAAAAAAAATAAAAACACACACAAAAATTAAGAGGGCCCAAGAGGAAGACATTCCTTCTGCAATGAAATCTCTTAAATCCTCAACTGCTACCACATCCCACACGTGGAAGTCGACCATCTGTGACGTGTCCCACTCTGTAACCCTTCCCTGAACATTCACCTCCCTCTCCACTGAGAGCCTGAAAACTCACCCAATGTGATGGGCAAGTTGGAGAGCCCCCAGCTAGCATTGCTGACTTGGATCTCCACGAGCTTTGCCACGAAGAACAGCCCCGTGGGGAGCAAGAGAGAGTCCACTCGGCCCCAGTCTGCATGGGGGTTCAGTCCAAGACACAGAACTGCTTTCCTCTGGGGATCTGTAGGAAGCATAAGGTGATGGTTGCCAAAAGTGGTTCGCTCTCATTAAAACAACCAGTAAAAATGTATCCTATTTTTTCGCACAAGGTGTTTCATTTGATTTTTTATGGGAAGCCAAGGGAAAAAAGCACATTACAATCCATTAAAGTATTTACCTGTCATGGCCCATTTTCTGTTTGTTAGCACTTGTGTGACAGAGCTCAGATCCGACGTCTCTCCGCACCCGGTGACCAATGTGTCACTTCTTCCAAGAACCCAACTATGCCCTTAGATAGGAAGACTGTACTCACTTGTCTACTAGCTGGCAGGCAGAGCAGGGTTGAAAAAATATATCAGCTCCCAGAGGGCCCGGATATCACGTTGGTCTGCAGGTACCAAAAAAGGAAGAGAGAAAACAGGTGTGTGGGAGCTGCCCGTTTACATGTGTGTTGAGCTATGCTCAATACACAACTGGAAAGCCATCCGTTTCTTCAAAGGTCTCGAAATACTTTTCTAATACTAACAAGTGCACACTCTGAGTTGGCTTGTTTCAAATGGCACAAACACGGTCTCCATAGAGACGGGACGCTGTGCTTACCTGGCGCAAGTGGGGGGGAGGTGCGGGGCAGGGGGAGGGATTAATTTTTTTCTCACTTATAATGACTCTTCCTATTGGAAAGGCAGTGGACAGCCAGACAGGAGCTGGGTTGGCTGTAGATTTGTGGGTAAGCAGAACTGAAGCTAGCTTTAACATAAAAAGAAAAGGTTTTTTTTTTTTTTTTTTTTTAATGTATATGTAATCCAAGAATAACAATAGACTCTACCAGACCAGGAGGGGAGGAATGGATACTTACTCAGTGGTTAAAAATGCAACAGTCGCGGTATTTCACACGCCGCAGCTTGGAAAGCACTGTGGGACTCCTCTGGGGCACGGAGCAGGCTGGGGCCAGTCAGGACGGTTCAGGGCCTGGCTCCCTGGCTGCGTTGGTGATACCAGCTTGCGGAAGGGAGTAATATTCACAGAACACTCTGGGGGTAGACCCTGCAGGGTAAATAAAATTGATGATAATGTTATTAAAGGATTCTGGGGATTGACATGGGGGGAGCGGTGTTGCTCTTACTTTTGACAGTCAAGAGTTACAAACAGCAAGTTTTTTCCCTTCCCATTTGGAGACAAGTCTCTATGAGGCCAGATTCTTTCTCCCTAAAGAAGATGCACAAATAACCAAACTGAACTCTGTGCCAGAGTTAAAGGTCAAAAGGGAACTAGAGGTGACGAGCTTCTATGGCTACAGGGCATACACATGGACACTAGTTTGAAATCAAGTTGGAAGTCAGCTCGATCTTTAGCCCAGCTGGGTTATAAGGAATGACAGACAAAAATTCTCCCTCAACACGTGGGTTTGGGATTCAGGAGACAGAAGGGAGTGGAGGTGGGGGAGGGAGGTGGAATTACAGTTCAGACAAACATCCCTATAGTCTGGTAGCAAAGACAGAGTTTAAGTAAAACAGGTTTTACTGTTGAGCTGCATTCATGTTCCTACAAGATGTACATAAAGTGTTGGTCCTGTGAGACTGACATGATTAATGATCAGTGTGGTGGGAAGTGATATAGTTATTGTACACAAGCACTGGCAAGCTCTTTATATTTCCCTATTTCTTTAAAGCAAACTAAGATGAAATACGAAACCCTGGTCTGATATAAAGTCCCTATTGGATTCTTTGGATACGTGTAAGAAACTGCCTGTTTAGTCAGAAGGCTGGTGAAAACACCTACATCAGACTTTGTTATGAGACAGGTGGGTTTTTTAATTTTCTTATATGCAGGTGAGTGTTGAAACTGTTCAAATTCCACTTTGTTTTCATTCAGTATTAGTTTAGTTCTTCATAGAGCAAACCCCATCCAGGTGCTATCAAATGACCAGTTACTGCTTAATTAACTAGGTGTAAAGTTTTACATATACATTCATGTCAATAGTTTATTACAAGTTGTGTAAAACGGACTCTAGTTTAATAATGGGGAGGAAAGGATTAGGTTGCTCCTGAAACTGACTTGTAGAGCATGTAAGATGATTTTACTGGATTCTGTTCATCTGTAATCAATGACAAAGATGTATGTTGTAGACAAAGTTGCAGAATTAAAAAGAAATCTGCTTTTAATTTATTCTTTTTGTATTAAGAATTTGTATAGTACCTTTACATTTTGCAAAACAGTGTTGTCAACACTTATTAAAGCATTTTCAAAATGAAAAGATCTCAGCTGCCTCTTGGACATTCTGTTTGTGTCTGACTGATCAATGCCTACGCACGCTCCGGGGAGCTGTATGTAATTCGGTTGCCTGTGTCCTCATCGGGCTCCTTTTTTTGACAGGCCAACTGAGGAGATGGGCAGGCAGCTCAGCCTCTTTCCTACCACTGCTGTTCATTGTACCACAGCTCAGACTCTTTCCCTCACCCTCCAAATCCTATCACCAAAGCAACAGCCCACTGGGCCCTCAGGTACAAAGCCCTGCACTGAGGGACATAGCGGGAACGGGCTGACTTAGTGGAGCCTTTGCTGCCATCGCACCCTGGCCCCCTAACCCACACTGCACCTCCTCACTAGCACGGAACTAGAAATCTGACTGGCAAAAGCACTCCAGGATGGAGAGCCTGGCTGAAGCATCTGCCGCCAGTGTGGGTTAACCCTCCCAAAAAGGGAAGCAAGCCACTGAGAACGGACTCAAAGTGCATCTGTCTGGAAGCAAGCCCATCAGGACAGCATCTTACACCGAAGCCTGTGTGTCCTTGGCAAAGCTACCAGGGCCTCCTATCAAAAGATAATCAACACTGATTTCAAACAAACAGGATCTTCTGTTAATAAGTCTTTTACATGTAAACATGTCGCTGCTCAGGAAATAAATCTACTGTCTCCTATTAAGCTCTATCACCTGAAAGCAACCAACCCACAGGAAGATGGAACTTTCCCTTTTCTCTCTCTCTCTCACACACACACACACACACACACACACTCTCTCTCTCTCTCTCTCTCTCTCTCTCCCCTTTCCAAAGAGTCATTATTTTGGTTACTAGAGAACACAAAGTAAATAGCTGGTTCCTGTAGAAAGCATTAAAAATAGCCAGGTCTTCCTCCCAAAATACCAGTTCAAACAAGCTCAGACATGAAATTCCTCTAAAAAGAGGAACATCAGAGAAGCCCTGATGGGGGTCAGCCAGCAGGCAGTGGCCACAGCTGAAGTCAGCCTCTCACTGCATGTTCTGCAGCGGTCCCAAGTCCTCTGCATATAACGAAAGAAGGTAAAACGAGCCCAGTAGATAGGAGACAAGCAAGTGTGTCAGTGGGATCCCTCAGGTATCTCTCGTTCAAGAGGCTGCCTGGTGAAATAGCAGAGACAAGCTGACCGGACAGAGGCACGACCTCTCTGCCTTGCACAGAGTCCCACTCCCAGCACAGTCAGTATCTATCCAGGTAAGAGGTGAAGGGCCTGTACTGCAATTCAGGAGGATGAACCTGCAGTTCAGCAGGTTAGCTGATAAGGTGCATACATGTGCAGCAGCACCAAAATTTATTTTTTCATCAGAAACCCACTTTACTCTCCATAAATCTTTATCCCCATAAACAAGTAGTTTCCTTTTTGCACCCATTCATCCTATTTTCCATCAAACCCTTTCTAATAATGCTTCCCTTCCTCCCACTCTACCAAAACCCCTCTTATCAAGGTCAAGAATGACTCTCCACATGCAAGGGTTAATTCTCTTAGGTGGTTAATTCTCTTAAGTTAATTCTGTAAGGTGACTTACCAGCAGCACTGGGCATGGCTGATCCCTCTTGCTTCCTTCATGGAAAGACTCTTGTCAGTTGAATCCAGGACAGGACATCCTCTGGTTTTTCCTCCTCAATACAGTCGGGGCTTCTGCCCAGCTCCTTGATGGCTTTTACTCCATCTCCCCGCGGTCTACGCGCTAGAGTGTCCCAGAGCTCAGTTCAAGCTTTACCATGCAGTCACTTCCTATAGCAGCCCATGGTTTAAAATGTCATCTGTGTGCTAAGGGCATCTGTACTTCTCCCTGGACCTCTTCTCTGAAACTTGTACATCCTGCAGCCCACTCAACAGCTCCACACAGATGTCTAATGTGCTAACATGTCTGGAAGTGAATTTCTGAGCTGCCCTCCAAATCCGCTCCATCAGTGACCTCGCCCAGCCGAGTTAGAGGCACCTCCAGTCTCCAGGGCTCAGGCCCAAATCCTTGGACTCACCCATGACGACCTCCTGTCCTTGTCTCATATGCAGCCAACCAAATGGATGTGAAATCCCTGCCCTTGTTCTCTTGGGGGAGAAGGGAGACAGATAATAAATTATATAACACATTAGAAGGTTGGAAGAAAGCATGGTTGGTCAGTGGAAGATTCAGCCTGTGACAGGTGGGGATACACCTTTCCTCCAAGTAAGGTAAGAAGAGGCGGTGAGTGTGGAGGCAGCGGCAGACCTTAGGCCCTTGTCCGTGTTCCACCTGCTCTGAGGGAAACTAGGTGAGGCCACCTTCCAGATGTCAAGGGAAGGACGGAGGATAGGGATGCAGCAGTCACGGGGAGAACAGCCCCGAGAGGAGACGGGGTGGGGCACGCGCTCCAGGCCTCCCTTGGCGCCCGAGGACACCGGACACGGGGTGGGAATCCCCTCCAGTGGCACCGCGGCGGGCTGCGAGGTCAATGGAATGAGCCAGGCCCGGATGTGTGGGGCAGTGTGACCGGAGGACAACAGGGAAGAGAGAAGACGGTCCTGGTGAGAAACTCGAGTGATGATGATGGACTCCAGATGGATTACAGAGAAGAGCAAAGCCAGGAAGATGCCAAGGAAATAAAAGGAAGCAGAGGAATGAACAGAGAGAAGATGTTGAAGAGACTGAGGCAGAGAAGAGAGGGAATTAAAGGGAGAGGGCCCAAGGACAGGACATCACGACCAGACAGGAGGTAACACCAGTTTCCCCAGCATCTTGGTTCTTCACACTTGGGGTGAACCCCATAATCTGGGAGCAAAATCCACGTGTGCTGGAGGGAAGCCAACCTGAGCTGAAGGCTGTGGGAAGGGGACCCATCACACTTCCCCTCAAGCAGGAACCAGAAATCTGGCTGCCTGTTCAATCCGGAGGCCGAGCATGGCAATTATTTTACAGAAAGAGTGTAACAGAAAAGACTGTCAACCAGAAACTGAAGAGGTGACAGGAAGAGGTGGACCCTGAGGTATCACGGAGATGAGAACCACGGGAAGAGCCACTGGTCTCAGGGCTGCAAACAAAGACAAGGGACTCTAAAGAAAGACCTAGAGGCTTGAGGAGCTGGGAATCAGACCTTTGAAGCCTGGATGCTGCTCAGGTGCCTCAGGAACTTGGCGGGACCCCACAGAGCTAGGATTCAAATGTCTGGAGAGGAGCACTGGCTGATGCTGCTGCGATGGTTCTGCAGAAGTGTGGAAAACCTGTGAGCGGGGACCACCTCCGCTAGGAATGCCAAGTGTCACCGTGGGCTGCGGGCCCGCGGCTGGGCCACCACCACTGGGGACAGGCAGTGAACACGGAGGAACAGGGCCTCCCTCCCTCCTCGGGGCTCCTGTCTCCCACATGGCCCATGATTGGTAGAACCTAACACAAAGCCAGTCACAGAGGAGAAACGTGGTCTGCAGAGCCTCATCCCAAAGCAGAGTGTGGCAGGTGCAGGGGAGAGGCTGTCAGTCAAAAAGCAATTTTCTATAAAGGACAAAAACCATACATACTTTTTTGGCTCAAGTTTGTGTAATGTCAGTTACTGCCCTAGACGGAACGGGGGTAGTTAACAAGTCAAAGCATACCAAGACACTTTCTCCCCGAATGACAGAATCACAAGTGTATGTTTTCTCAGATATGTTTCACACCCACAGAGGTATCCAGAGCTTATTCCTCTCAAAGTCACTCCTAAGCCTAGTGGAGATTTGGGAGTAACTCAGAGAGGAACAAGAGCTTGATGCTTCTGTCCTATAGAGTGACACGCATCTCTACCACAGGTTGACCTCTGTCTGCTCTACAACCTGACTGTCTATGGACTCCCATTAACACGCACTGGGTCCGGGATTTCCTGCAATTGAAGCAACCTGGTGCCGATACCCACGAGCTCATTCAGGGAACGCTGACATGCTTAACACGTATCTTATGAGAATGGCAAAAATGAACCAAGTCTTAATGAAATGGCAATCTAGTACCACTACAATGTTTAACAATAATACAAAAACACATTATTTCTCTCCTCTCAAATCCCATGTGCAGGCACTGTACTATACAAAGATTATATTATTTAGGATTCATATGACTTTTTATAAAATCTATCTGTCAAAGATAGCTGACAAAGGTTATGTCAATATCTGAGCTAGTGATAAGATTATTTCCCCTACACAAAGAAATGGAGAAGGGAACGGCAACCCACTGCAGTATTCTTGCCTGGTGAATCCCATGGACAGAGGAGCCTGGAGGGCTACAGTCCATGGGGTCACACAGAGTCTCGGACACGACTGAGCGACTAACACTATGCATAGAAAACCTAACATAAAGTCAAGCCACAGAGCAGAAGTATTTATAACGTATGGTGAACACAGGGCTCAGCCAGAACATATAAGGAACTATGTTAAGTCAGTAAGAAAAAGGCCAGGAATTCAGTAGGAAAAGTGGACAAAAGTAAAATCTTGAACAGAAGATTTCACAAAAGTTAAAATCCAAATGGCCATGAAGTACATATGAAAAATGCTCCACTTAATTTTCCTCAGCAAAACGCAAAGTGAAACCACAACATGGTACCATGTTAGCCCATCACAAGAGCTGAAGTGGAGGTGGCCAAGGACATTCCAGGAGGGGCCGAGACCCCTCGAGTCCCTCACGTGGCACTGTGGACAGGCACGAGCCCTCGGAAAACTCTTTGGCACTACTTTCCGAGTACACACATACCCAAACATTTCTCAACTTCATAGAGACCCTAGAGAAATTTATAATTCACCAAAAAATACATGTACAGCATTCATACCCAAAGTGGAGACAACTCAAATGTCTATCAAATGTAGAAAGGGATAGAGAAATGAGAATCAAAGAAATCACAATGGGGGACTTCCCTGGTGGTCCAGTGGCTAAGAAGCTGCAGGGAGCCCGGATTCAAAACCATCAGGGAACTAGATCCTCCCTGCTGCAACTAAGAAGATTGAAGATCCTGCCTGCCACAGCTAAGACCTAGTGCAGTCAAATAAACAACAACAAGCAAACTAACTCACACTGGGAATGGCTGCTAATGGGCCCTGGGTTTCTTTCGGGGTGATGAAAATGTTCTACGTGTGCTGCTGACTGCACAACTCTGAATATTCTAGAGACTAGGGTACCCTTTGAATGGGTGAATCTCACAGTACATGCATCCAATCAATCAAGATGTTTTTTTTTAATGACGACAGCAGAAATCAAGGCCATGGCTCTGTCCTGACGAGGCATGAAGAGATTTCTGGGGCACTAATAACATTATCTTTCCTGACTTGGATGACACTCACTTTGAGACAGTTTCACTGTGAAAAAGTTGTATCTTTCTGATGTGTGCACTTTGCTGTATATGTTACAATTGAATAAAACTTTACAATGAAGGGAAATGAAATCTAGCTGTGAGTCTTGGGAAAGAATCGTCAAAGGGCTAAACAAACCCTCAACAGGTAACTGATTAATACTAGACTCCTGCTATCTCTCTCTGCCTCAACCCTAACTCATAGTTTAAACAATCTCATATTTTATAATATGTTTGTTTATTCTTGCTTTACACAATGTATAGCCAGCCCAAGGTAGTCACCTATTCTTACCTTCTATTTTCTTACATGAGGCCTGTCCTGGAGGTTCTCTCTATGCACAAGTCACCTCATTTGAAACCTAAGAATTATTCTTCCAAAAATATTTAACAACTGAAGTACTCAAGGTTTTATAATATGCCAAATTCCACATAAACCTTGAGAGCTAAGTGTTCTCTATTAAAAAGTAAATAAAGAGAGGAAATAAAGAGTCCTTTTGCCCTAAATTCATCCACCAGGTCACTTCCTTCTGTAACTCTGACTAATTCTTTTTAATTTGTGGCTTTCAAACTGCTGGTCACAACACATTAATGAGTTGTAAGCCACTTTAGAGTCACACCAACATATTTTTAAAAGAAACACAACAGGAAAGAAAAATAAGAACGCACTGCTCATGGCATGGTCAGGGAATACACACAGGTGATACTGGGTCCCACCTATTTGTTATGGCTGACTGTTGGGCTATAGTCAAACCATCTCAAAGCCACAGCTTTAATCCTCCTGCTTTACAAGATGGCAAAACTGAAATCAGGCTCAGAGGACAATGCTAATGGTTCGTGATGTCTCCTAAGTCTCAAGGGAAGAGCAAGTTGGAGAGTAAAGGCAATTTGGTTTGGCAAGGAGAGCCGGGTGTGCAGATGACTCCCAACTGTCACGGCAGGAAGCTTGCTGAATGCCTCAGTGATCACCAGTGACACTCAAAAA
Organism: Oryx dammah; assembly: GCF_014754425.2. NCBI lineage: Eukaryota > Metazoa > Chordata > Mammalia > Artiodactyla > Bovidae > Oryx > Oryx dammah. The sequence goes on from NW_024070194.1 coordinate 55,031,309, forward strand.
GCAGCTCAAACCTTCTCAGCTGCCCTCCATGGTCAAAGTATGTGTTCATCTTCAATGCTGGGAGAAAGCTGACAATGATTTCAAAGCGGGTGCTTAAGGACAGAGGAGAGACTAAACAAAAGGAAGTGGCCTAGTTAAACAAGAGTAACCATTACCATCAACACAAGGATTAGTCTGGGCGAGTTTGTAAGAGTTCGTGGAAAAAGGAGTAAATAATCAATACTTTCAAAATAAACTGTTTTGGAAAATGTAAAAAAAACATATATACACACACATATTTTGTTTGTGTGTGTGTGTGTATTTTAAATGAGTATGTTTCCAAAATCCTGAAAGGGGTCAGTTCACACCACAGTGATAACTGCCAACCACACTGCATTCCCTTCAGTTAGTCCACACCACCACAACTTATTTTTAAATTTCAAAAGATTTTAAGGTTACTGTTAACCATTACAGGACGAACTAGTGTGTAGTCAGAATTCAGCCCATCCAATTGCCGAGTCTGATGAAAACCAGTTGCCATAACAGTGTTCCCACAGCGACCCTCTGGGGACTGGGGCTGGCTCCTCACACTCTAGACAGCTGGAAACTCTTACACAAACCTGCCGTGAGAAAGTGCTTTCAGTTCAAGCCTCCCAGTACGACTCCATACCATAAATTTCTAGGGGATAAAGTTAAGGGACTTCATGGGCGAGGATGGGGAGGAAGGGGGCATGATCCACAAGGTTACGCTCTTGCAGATATTCAGACAAAGGGAACAGCCACATCTTAATCGAAGCTCCCCTTTCACCATTTAGCTCTACTACCTTTGTAGGTCCAGAAGTAATAAAGGGGTTACTGTAGGGCTGAAAAGGAGCCAGTGATAGGATCCATAAGTTCAAATCTACCGAACTCTATCTTTCTTTCAAATAATTGGATTTCTACAGAATTTGTTGTTGTTTAGTTGCTAAGTCATGTCTGACTCTTTTGCAATCCCGTGGATTATAGCCTGGCAGGCTCCTTTGTCCATGGCATTTTCCAGGCAAGAATGCTGGAGTGTGTTGCCATTTCCTTCTCCAGGGGATCTTCCTGACCCAAGAATAGAACCTGAGTCTCCTGCATTGCAGGTGGATTCTTTACTGCTAAGTAAATACTACTATATATACTGTGGTCAAATCCCAGGACAATCTAAAAGTGATAAAGGGGGCCAGGAGATCATCAGAAGGAAAAACTTGACATTCAGAAGTTGTACTGCTAATCAACCCTATTTTCTGTTCCTCTAAATTCTTTTCAGAGACGGAGTGCATCCTAAATGCTCGTACTAGCGACAGCTACCTTCCCAGCTCTGGTCTCTTGGGACCTTCCCCTTCTTCCTACAAGATCCGGGCTGCCCCCCTCTCCTCTCTATGTGTCAATTGTTTTTGGCCTCAGTTTTCTTTTCCTAGTTTTTCCCCAAGGGCTGAAATCAGAGCCACAGCCTCCAGACTGCCACAGCCCTGTACTGCAATGCTGAAAAATACTGCTGTCTTTGCAGCTGGCAAGAACACTCCTAAGAAACACAGGATTTACTTTTGAGGGAAAACCAGTGTTTTATTAGATTTGAATCCAGAAAGACACAACTCCTTTGGCAAGGAGTCTGGGGAGGTGGGGAGGAAGAGAGAGAAGAATATACTTTATACTTATTTCAGGAGTGTGACTGATTTTAAAAGATAGGCCTTTATTGTTTTAGAAACAGCTAAAAATTAGAAACATGTAGCATCTGCTGCACTATAATTTTCATGATTTGGAGAATGAGAGAGGTTATTTTTAACTAAACCCCCATGACAGGTACAGTCCTCTGAAGACCTTTAACTTCTGGGAAATAGAAAACTTCTCTATGAGGAATCTACACCTTTCAACCTGCCTCTCTCTACCCAAGCCCCAAAATGACTAACATTCACAGTGGCACAGAATACGTTACACACTTTTTCCCCCTCAAACCACCTACCCATGCTGATCAGTTCTGGAAGGTACTGGTGTCACATGATGCAGTTTGTTCTCTGCGTGGAATATTAACTCAGAGCAAATGGGAAGACAACACAAAATGAGCTGACTACCATGGTATGGGCTGCCTATGAATTAAAAAAAAAAGTGATCTGTGGAGTATTCAGTCAACAATATTTATACACAAGTTCTCTACAAGACTATATAACTGAAATCTACACTGTTGTCACATCTTATGAAAGCCTGTCTCTTATTGCTCTACTAAGCTTCATACAGTTCTAATTAATTTAATAAGAAATGGTTTTCTAAAGTGGGGCGAAGGGCAAGGAACACTGATTCAATTCAGGACAGCAGGCCTCAGCCACCATCAAGCAAATAACCAGCGGACACAATCAGCCCAGCGTAGACACAGACCCCACAAGTGGCCAAAACTGGCTTTCAAGGCTTTCCAAGAGGGGCCAGAATAAGTAATTGAGTCCACTTGCACTCACTTAGCTGACTCCAGGCCCCACATTCTGGATTCTTCTAAACTCAGAAATGGCTGAAAGTGTGAGCAGTTATACAGCGTGGACATAGTAAGTGCTTAATAAGTACTTCCACTAACGAGCCCTGCTGACGCTGCCACCAGCAGCATGGCTGTCATCATGAGGTGAGCACGCATCGTCCTGACCAGTGGTTTGGGAAAGCTACTTAGTCTTCACTCTACCAACAACAAGGACACAACTGTTATGTATTGAGTTATTTGCCAGGTAGCGTGCTATACATTTTGTTTTACTTAGAACAGTGATGCTATGAGGCATGGACAATGACTACCACCATCTGCAGACAAGGAAGCTGAAGTTTAGAGAGATGAAGTACCTTGCTTGTGGGTGTACAGACATACACATGCCTGTGTTGCTTGAAATTTGAGGCGAGGCAGTTCTGATGTCAGAGCCCCACTCCTACCAGGAGCTGCCAGCGCCACTCCACCTGGTCAAGTACCATTCTAATTACCCACCTGTCTCTATCCACTGAGTCCTCTCGACTTCTAAAGCGCAGTGATTCATCACAATTATCTGGGTGTGACACTGTGCAAGAGTCAAAAGAAGTCCTCACTTGAGTGAAATCAGACCAAGCCCTACAACCTGGGCAGTGACAAGAGTCCAGCACCCTTCTCTTTGGCTGGCGAGACGGAGCGAGACCAGCCATCCACCACGGTCTCGGGAGGATGACATTAGCAGGCAGTCCTATTCTAGGAAGAGCCAGCAGCAGCCCTGACAATCCACTTCCTCACCTTGAAACCTTGATGCCTGGGGCTACTGAATTTGAACTTCTGTTGGTTTAATATACCATCTTTGTTTTCCAAAGTTCTACTTCCTGTTAATTCTGTTCTGAGAGATGACCAATACTATAATGTATATCTTTAAAGGATAAAAGCTTTAAAATGCAAGATAGACAATAGTAAAAACATTTACATTCAAATATATTGCAAGGTGGCAAAAGTCAAGCAACATTTAAGGATGATCAAGTTTCACTAAATAGTTCCATATTTTTGTTGAAAAATATAAAAATATTTCTCTATAAACACAACATAAAAGGCAACATGAAAATTACCATATTTTATAGAAATCATTAAGTCCATCCTCAAATGTTCCTCTTTAATCCTCTCATTTCAACTTTTAGGTCTAGAGGGGAAAAGTTATTTTAAACCGTGTCCTGTGACTGTTTTAAATTTACACATTTAAATTACTGGGGAAAGTCTTTAGTACTTAATTTTTTGACTACTTAAAAAGTAAGACACAAAAATCACTCTGTAGTCAGATGTGACATGAGAGCCAACACACGTTCTTAAAACCAAGAGCTGCATTAGGTAGAACTCAGAGACCACAAACTCCTTTTTTCTTCTTCCCTCATTGCAACTGGTGGTAATTCCAGAAGTCCGTGACAGGCTTCCTTAAGTTTCTCTTGATATTTACACACCGCACACAGATCTCATAGTGCATTGTACTCCACACATTTTGATGGATCTGTAGGAAAGTGCTTCTGGCAAATGGTCATTAACCTCTTCAGTCCCTAAGGAAAAAAAAAAAAAAATAGTGGTTGGCTATGGTATGATTAAACTTTTTAAAATTTTTACTTAACTGTTTATTTCTGGCTGCCCTAGGGCTTCACTGCTGTGCACAGGCTTTCTCTAGCTGTGGTGAGTGGGGGCTACTCTCCAGTTGCGCACAGGCTCTATGGTGTGCGAGCTTCAGGAGTTGTGGCTCCCCAGCTCTGGAAAACAGGCTCTACCGTTGTGGCACACAGGCTTAGTTGCTCCAAGGCATGTGGAATCCTCCTGACCCAGGGATTGAACCCATGTCTCCTGCAATGGCAGGCAGATTCTTTACCACTGAGCCATCAGGGAAGCCCTCAAACAACTCTTAAGCTAAGTGAAATCACCAAAAACAGAACCAAACAACAAGAAAAAAAAAAGCCTGCCAATCTCTGAGGTCCCACAGGAAGCAGATAACACAAATATAAATTACTTTTACGAAGTGAGTTATAATCTAAGAGATTAAACATCAGAGAAACAAGATTTTCAAACATCTTACTTAAAGTCTTTTGTGGGTTCAAAGACTGTCCATATTATGCTGTCTAAGGACTGGGAGTGTGGAGGGAGGCTATCTTTCAGCTCATTTCCAAGAAGGAAGACGTGCTGGCAAAGACAGACCAGGGAATTTGTTTTCTTCCTAGCTTTTTATTGTTATATCCTGTATCTAAGAGGGTATTTGCTTCAAGATAAAGACCCTTCTGGCTTTAGACCAGCTTTTCCTTCTGTGAATTCTAATCATGTGGATGCAGAACTGGATCCATGAAATCCATGAAAACGTCTGTGATATCGTTAATCTGGGATCCTAAGTCTTCTCAAAGGAACAGGTGAGAAGAGAGGCAAAGCCAGGAAAGGGAACACTCTGATGAAATACGGAATAGCTTCAGTCCACAGCAAAACACAGCAAGAATTATTATGAACCAATAAAGGCAAACTGATGGTAAGACAAGTGGGGGTCATTTTCCTTACACCGCAGGATTAGAATTTTAGGCATCTGTGCCTTTACAGGAGATAACTGTGATGCTTAGATACACTCACTAAGCTGATTCTCTGATTTAAAAATAAATATTAAAAGAGTCTCCATCATAAAGTTACTATGGAATGTTACAATAAGTATTTGCAATAAGGACTGCTAGCACCCAGCACAGATTTTTAAAGGGGCATAATCTCATGATAGCCTATGAATATTTTCCAAATGGAAACAAATCTTCCCAATTAGATCTCTCATGATTTTAGTTTTAAGTTGCTTGAGGATGCTTAAACCAGTAAGATAAGGAGCTGCTTAGCTTAGCTTACTGCAAATAGCTTAAAATCAGTAGTACTCTTAAATATAGTTTTTACTTATATAAAAATAATACATCTATTTAATAAATCCTTATTCAGGACCTACTATATGACAAGCAATGTTCTAGGCTGTGGGAATACAGCAGAGAATGAGAGAGAAATCACCATTCTCATTGAGAATGCATTCTAATAAAGGAAGAAAGAGAACAGGTATAAGACAAGAAACAAAATGACTATGTAAATGTCTAATATGTTGAATGATGGTAAGTGCTATGGAAAAGATCAGGCAGGCAAGAGGTATGCATGCTGTGAGAAGTGACCAGGACTCTGGCTTTCCCTGAACACAAGAGCCACTGAAGTGCTCTGAGTAAGAGAACATCACAGTCTGGTTTGTATTTTAAATACATCCTTCTGGGTGCAGTACAGATACCGAACAAAAGAGAGGCAAGAGGAGCTCAGAGCAGAGACAGTGCAACCATCCAGAGAAGAGAGGTTGGTGGCTGGAACTAGGTGGGGGCAGTGGAGGTGGTGAAGGGATCAGATTCCAGATGTAATTTGAATATGGAACCATCACAGTTTGCTGATGTGGGCTGAGAAAGAGAAAAGCCAAGGACAATGCCATGTTTTGTGTGCATGTTATTATATATATATATTTTTTTAATCACATAGTTCTTGTATCAAATAATAGCAGTCTCCTGCCTCATCTTTTCCAATCCCTAATTCCTGCATCGCAAAGGCAACCACTTCAAATTTCTGAAGTGTTTCTTGGTATTTACTGCTGTATTTCTAAACACTACATTGATAGTGCTTGATTTTTTCTAGTTTTTATTTTTTTCTCTATTAATACTACCAAAGTTGGAAATTTAATTTTCTTACACCAGCACACTGGCCTCACACAGCGTGCACGCACCTTTCTCCCCCATTCCTTCCACAAATCACAATTTTCAGTGAACACATATTCAGGACATACTTCATAATGTCTACACAAATACTGTCCAAAACAGAGCCAATATCCTTTTTCTTGGGTATTTCCCCCCATCTTTTTGCTTTTCTGTGTAACTATCAGTTCCTTCTCCAACAGTGAGACTACTCGCAACATGACCAAGCACAACAGGTAGTCAGGGTCCACTCTCTGTTGCAGTCTAGACCAGCTGAATTCCAGACCTCCTTGTACTGCTATGATCCCGGAGCATCCCTTCACGTTCCATCTGGGAATTCCTTCTGCCCTGCTCGTGTGCTGGATCTTATTTCCTGGATCTTTTGTGTTTGTTTCCCTCGTTTTGGTGGAGCACATCCTCCAATCAGACCCAACATAACATAGTGGAGGTGTTAAGACTCCTGAGGTTCAAATCCCAATCCCACCACCTACTGGTTGTGGGACCTTGGGAACTTACTTCTCCATGCCTCAGTTTCCCAACTTGTAAAGCACATAAATCATAGTATCACACTCATATTACATATGTGAGAGAAGAGAGAATATGTATGCTAAATTGCTACAAGGACCACATAGTAATAAACAGCATATAAGTGTCAGCTACGATAATGATTTCAAAGAATGGGACACAAAATGCGACACAGAGTATGTGACACAAAATGGGCCAAATTTTTGCCATCACCTGTCTAAAAATATCTTAAGCCTACACTCACACTTGACCAATAGTTCATATAGGAACAGAATTCAAAGTTGGGAGATTTTTTTCCCCTCACTATTACAAAGTTATTACTCTACTGTCTTCTTGCTTCCAGTACTGGAATGAGAAGTGTGGGGGCATTTTAATTCCTGAGCCTTCATAAGCAACCTGTTTTTCTCCAGAAGCACTGGATATCTCGTCTTTATCTTTGGCCCTCCAATATTTCATTATATTGAGCCTCAATATGAGACTCTTCATTTGTCATGCATTCAGTGAGCTCTTCTTTTCATTCTAGAAATGCATGTCCTTCAGTTCTGGGAAGTTTTTTGCATTAATTCTTTATTTCCTATCCTCCAGTTTCTCTGTTCTCCTTTCCCTAGAATTTGAACAGCTGCAGACCTTATAGGCCGACTCCTTCATTCTCTTATTTTCTATACTTCTGAGAGTTCTTCAACTTTATCTTCTCTTTTATCTAATTTTTAAAATTTCTGCTGTAACGTTTAACTTCTGAGAGCTCAGAATCAATCAAATGTTGATTCTGACTCTTTTTGTAGCTACTATTCTTATCTCATGGTTACAACTTTATCTAAGAATACTATATTTTTAATTGAAGGATTTTTTTTCTTTCTCCTATACTGTAATTCCATTACTCTCAACTCCATTGTTACTCTGTGTTTCGGTCTCGGTCTTTCATGTTGGAAACTTCCATGAACACCTGATGATCCTAAGTGAACATGCATATTTATGAATAAGGCAATAAGGAGCTAAAGGAAACTCACTGAATGGGCAGGGCTTATCAGTGGAACTTCATTTTAGGACAATATGGCAGTAAGCCAGTTTTTTCAGTGTTGGAATGCTAAATATTAGTAACTGTACATTTTTTCTCTTGGGTCAGTTCAGAGAAGAACTTCCGTTCCTGAGCTGGCAGTAAAAGCCACCTGCCAGCATCAGAGGAACCAAAGAGAAGAGAAGAGGAAACGGGGATCCCATTTGTCAACACATACACTCTCACTTGAATTGTCTGTTCTGAGTAGGGAATCTCACCTTGCCTGAGGGTAGAACCCCTCAGAACGTTTGTTTTCTGAAAGAGAAGAGACGGGAATGGGGGCCTACTTGCACAGGGACAAAGAATCTCCGGACAATTTATCCTAATTTCAACCACTCCTTCATTTTCAGACCCATCCCACAGTCTGGCCCTTTTTAAGTGCCTAAACATCCCATGTCCTGAGCCTTTCTAGATTCTACAGATTCTTCATTAATGACTCCTTAATGACTTTCTCCCCACACAGTATTAAATAAATTGATTTTTCTTAATCATTATTGTTTCCAGGAAAATATTCTGCATTTTAAGAAGTCTGATGAACTGTACATTTAAGATGGTACACCTAAAATGGTACACTTAACTGTACACTCAAGATGGTAAAGCTGAGTAAGAAATTTTTTTAATGTTCAACTTGGTAAAATTTATGACAAATACTTCAGTTTTTAAAAATCTAATACTAAGCATTAGAGAATGTTCTAGACAAGATATAGGAATATCAAATATGGCTACAGTTTGCTGTATGATAGTTTGTGATACAGGATACAAATCCTGGTTAATGAGAGTTGTTCATATCCAGATAAATCAGTGAACCATTAAAACAATCAACCTGCATCAACTAAAGCAACACCAATTCTTTATTACTGCAGAAAACAAAAACTTCTTAAAATCTAACCAAACTACAATCATAACCTTTTAGTTAGATTTGTCTTACCTTATGAACTATCATTAGTCAACAGAACTTGAGGAAGATTTTAAGTAATATTTTTACTGCAACATAAGACATTTAAATATTCACCGGAAGGACTGATGCTGAAGCTGAAGCTCCAATACTCTGGCCACCTGATGCAAAGAGCCAACTCATCAGAAAAGACCCTGATGCTGGGAAAGATTGAAGGCAGAAGGAGAAGGGGGCAGTAGAGGATGAGATGGTCCACTCCACGGACATGAATTTGAGCAAACTCCAAGAGACAGTAGAGGACAGAGGAGCCTGGCATACAGTAGTCCATGGGACGGGAGTTGGATACAACTTAGGGACTGAATAACATCAAAGGAAAACATTATTAAATCAATTATTTCTGTCCCTGTCACTAGTGTACCCTGTAAGAACAGAGTCTCGAAAATGAAAGCACAGATGTGTTTAGTGGTGCAGCATAGGAACATGAAGAACAGGGGTAAGTTAAGAATGTTCTCCACTTAGCTATTCAAATTCTCTCAATGAAGTCGAAGGATGCTTAATAACTGTTTTTCATGAGCGTCTTGTCTGCATTGGACAATATCACCACCCTCATTCTCCACATCTGCATGTTGCCTGGGGTCCCATTGCTTCACTGGGTGCCTCTCTGCCTGGGACTGGAGCCTGCAGTAGAGGGCCTCCTACAGCCACCCTACACCCTCCAGAGTGGCTAGCGGAAGGAGTCATGTGGCCTGGAGATGTTGGCTGGACCCTTTCCTTGGCGGCCTCCCTCCCGGGGACTTTGAGGTACATAAGATGTGCCTAAGATGGCAGAGTACAAGGATGTGCACTCATCTCGTGTGAGAACTCCAAAACTGCATCTAGCTGCTGAACAATCATCGACAGGAGAATGCTGGATCCCAACAAAAAATATACCCCACGTCCAAGGGCAAAGGAGAAGCCCCTACAAGACGATACAAGGGGCGAAATCAGTTTTAGGATCAAACGCCATACTTGCCACAGATGCTCGGAGGACTCAAACAAAACCTTGTGCACACAAGGACCCAGGGATCTCACAGAGACTGAGCCAGACCTGCCTTTGAGTGTCTGAGTGTCTCCTGCAGAAGCACAGGTCAGCGGTGGCCTGCCATGGGAACAGGGGCTCTGGCTCCAGCAGTCCCAGGAGGCACGGCATGTGAATCCCACCAAGCGACCAGGCAGACAACTCACAAACTGAAGAACAATTATACCAAAGAAGTTCCCACACTGTTGTAAAAGTACTAGGGCCCACAACAGATTTCCCAATCTGGGGATCCAGCAAAGGGACTGAGAATCCCCAGAGAGAATTTGACTTTGAAGGCAAGTAGGATTTGATTACAGAACTTCCACAGGACTGGGGAAACAGACTCTTGGAGGGCACAAACAAAACCTTGTGCACACCAGCATCCAGGAGAAAGGAGCAGTGACCCCACAAGAGACTGAGCCAGACTGCTCTGTGAGTGTCCAGGAGTCTCCAGCAGAGGCATGGGTCGACAGTGGCCTGCTGTGTGATCAGGGGCATGGGATACAACAGTCCTGGAAAAAGCCCTTTTGAAGGAGGTCACCATTACCCCTACCATAGTTTCACATCAGGCCAAACTGCAGGGAGGGAACACAGCCCCATCATCAAAAGAAAACTGGATTAAAGATTTACTGAGCACGGCCCCTCCCCAAGAAAGGCAATGCCAAAGAATGCTGAAACTACTGCACAATTGCACTAATCTCACATGCTAGCAAAGTAATGCTCAAAATTCTCCAGGCCAGGATTCAGCAATATGTGAATTGTGAACTTCCAGATGTTCAAGCTGGTTTTAGAAAAGGCAGAGGAACCAGAGATCAAATTGCCAACATCCAATGGATCATGGAAAAAGCAAAAGAGTTCCAGAAAAACATCTATTTCTGCTTTCTTGACTATGCCAAAGCCTTTGACTGTGTGGATCACAATAAACTGTGGAAAATTCTGAAAGAGATGGAAATACCAGACCACCTGACCTGCCTCTTGAGAAATCTGTATGCAGGTCAGGAAGCAACAGTTAGAACTGGACATGGAACAACAGACTGGTTCCAAATAGGAAAAGGAGTACATCAAGGCTATATATTGTCACCCTGCTTATATAACTTATATGCAGAGTACATTAGGAGAAACGCTTGCCTAGTTGAAGCACAAGCTAGAATCAAGACTTCTGGGAGAAATATCAATAACCTCAGATATGCAGATGATACCACCTCTATGGCAGAAACCAAAGAACTAAAGAGCCCTTGATGAAAGTGAAAGAGGAGAAGTGAAAAAGTTAGCTTAAAACTCAACATTCAGAAAACTTAGATCATGGCATCCAGTCCCATCACTTCATGGCAAGTAGATGGGGAAACAGTGGAAACAATGCCTGACTTTATTTCTGGGGGCTCCAAAATCACTACAGATTTCTTGCTGACTACAGCCATGAAATTAAAAGACGCTTACTCCATGGAAGGAAAGTTATGACCAACCTAGACAGCATATTAAAAAGCAGAGACATTACTTTGCCAACAAAGGTCTGTCTTGTCAAGGCTATGGTTTTCCAGTAGTCATGTATGGATGTGAGAGTTGGACTGTAAAGAAAGCTGAGCACCGAAGAATTGATGCTTTTGAACTGTTGGAGAAGACTCTTGAGAGTCCCTTGGACTGCTAGGAGATCCAACTAGTCCATCCTAAAGGAAATCAGTCCTCAATATTCATTGGAAGGACTGGACACTGAAGCTGAAACTCTAATACTTTGGCCACCTGATGCGAAGAGCTGACTCACTGGAAAAGACCCTGATGCTGGGAAAGATTGAAGGCAGGAGAATGGGATGACAGACAACGAGATGGTTGGATGGCATCACCGACTCAGTGGACATGAATTTGAGTAAACTCCGGGAGTTGGCGATGGACAGGGAGGCCTGGCGTGCTGCAGTCCATGGGGTCACAAAGAGTCCGACAGGACTGAGTGACTGAACTGAACTGAGCGTTGCCCCGCCCATCAGAGCAAGATGCAGATTTCCCCATAGCCAGTCCCTCCCATGAGGAAGCTTCCACAAGCCTTTTATCATTATGCATCAGAGGGCAGACAAAATGGAAACCACAATTACAGAAAACTGATCACTTAGATCACAAGCTTGTCTCACTCAAGAAGCTACAAGCCATGCCATGTAGGGCCATCCAAGACAGGAGTCATGGTGGACAGTTCTTACTAAACATGGTCTACTGGAGAAGGGAATGGCAAATGACTTCAGTATTCTTGCCTGGAGAACCTCATGAACAGTATGAAAAGGCAAAAAGATATGACACTGAAAGATAAACTACCCAGATTGGTAGGTGCCCAATATGCTACTAGGGCAGAGTGGAGAAATAGCTCCAGAAAGAGTGAAGAGACAGAGCCAAAGCAAAAACAATGCTCAGCTGTGGACGTGAGTGGTGATGGAAGGAAAGTCCGATGCTGTAAAAAAACAATACTGCACAGGAACCTGGAATGTCAGGTCCACGAATCAACATAAACTGGAAGTGGTGAAACAAGAGATGGCAACAGCGAAAACTGACATTTTAGGAATCTGACCTAAGATGGACCAAAATGAGCAAATTTAATTCAGATGACTATTATATATACTACTGTGGGCAAGAAGCCCTTAGAAGAAATGGAGTAGCCCTCATAGTCAACAAGAGTCCAAAATGCAGTACCTGGGTGCAATCTCAAAATCAACAGAATGATCTCAGTTCACTTCCAAGGCAAACCATTCAATATCACAGTAATCCAAGTCTATGCCCCAAACACTAATGCTGAAGCAGCTGAAGTTGAACAGTTTTATGAAGACCTATAAAACCTCCTAGAACTAACACCAAAAAAAATGTTCTTTTCATCACAGGGGACTAGCATGCAAAAGTAGGAAGTCAAGAGATACCTGGAATAATGGACAAGTTTGGCCTTGGAGTACAAAATGAAGCATGGCAAAGGCTAACAGAGCTTTGCCAAGAGAATACACTGGTCAGACCAAACACCCTCTTCCAACAACACATGAGAAGACTCTATACATGGACATCACCAGATGGCCAACACCAAAATCAGACTGATTATATTCTTTGCAGCCAAAGATGGAGAAGCTCTACAGAGTCAGCAAAAACAAGACAGGAGATGACTGTGGCTCAGATCATGAAAGCTTTATGGCAAAATTCAGAATTAAATTGAAGAAAGCAGGGCAAACCACTAGACCATTCAGGTATGACCTAAATCAAATCCCTAACAAATATATAGTAGAAGTGAGAAATAGATTCAAGGGATTAGATCTGATAGAGTGCCTGAAGAACTATGGATGGAGGTTTGTTAACACTATACAAGAGGCAGTGATCAAAACCATTCCCAAGAAGTGAGCAAGTGACTGAAAGCTGCTCAGTCATGTCTGACTCTTTGCAACCCCATGGACTATATAGTCCATGGAATTCTCCAGGCCAGAATATTGGAGTGGGTAGCCTTTCCCTTCTCCAGGGGATGTTCCCAATCCAGGGATCAAATGCAGGTCTCCCACATTGCAGGTGGATTCTTTACCAGCCACAAGATGATGAAAAGGAAAAAGCAAAATGGTTGTCTGAGGAGATCTTACAAACAGGTTCTCTGAGAAAAGAGAACTAAAAGGCAAAGGAAAAAAGGAAAGATATATCCATGTGAATGCAGAGTTCCAAAGAATAGCAAGGAGAGATAAGAAAGCCTTCTAAGTGATCAATGCAAAGAAACAGAGGAAAACAATACAGTGGAAAAGACTGAGAGATCTCTTCAAGAAAATCAGAGATAACAAGGGAGCATTTCATGCAAAGATGGGTACAATAAAGGACAGAAACTGCATGGACCTAACGTAAGTAGATGATGTTAAGAGGAGGTGACAAGAATACACAGAAGGACTATACAAAGAAGATCTGAATGACCCAGATAACCATGATGGTGTGATCACTCACCTAGAGCCAGAAATCCTGGAGTGCAAAGTCAAGTGGGTCTTAGGAAGCATCACTACAAACGAAGCTAGTAGAGGTGATGGAATGCCAGCTGAGCTATTTATTTCAAATCCTAAAAGATGATACTGTTAAAGTGCTGCACTCAGTATACCAGCAAATTTGGAAAACTCAGCAATGGTCATGGACTGGAAAAGGTTGTTTTTTTATTCCAATCCCAAAGAAAGGCAATGCCAAAAAAAGTTTTAAGTACCACACATTGCATTCATCTCACGTGCTAGCAAATGATTGCTCAAAATTTTTCAATCTAGGCTTCAATAATATGTGAACGGTGAACTTCCAGATGTTCAAGTTGGTTTAAGAAAAGGCAGAAGAACCAGAGATTAAATTGCGAACATCTGCTGGATCATAGAAAAAGCAAGGGAATTTCAGGAAAACATCCACTTCTGCTTCAGTGACCACACTAAAGACTTGACTGTGTGGATCACAACAAACTGTGGGAAATTCTTCAAGGGATAGGAACTCTAGACCACCTTACCGGTCTCCTGAGAAACCTGTATGGAGGTCAAGAAGTAACAGTTGGAACTGAATACGGAACAACAGATTGGTTCAGAATTGGGAAAGAAGTACATCAAGGCTCTACACTGTCACCTTGCTTATTTAACTTCTATGCAGAGTACATAATGCGAAATGCTGGACTGGATAAAGCACAGTCTGGAATCAAGATTGCAAGAGAAATATCAATAATCTCAGATATGCAGATGAAACCACCCTCATGGCAGAAAGGAAAAAGGAACTAAAGAGCCTCCTGATGAAAAGGAGAGTGGAAAAGTTGGCTTAAAACTCAGCATCCAAGAAACAAAGATCATGGCATCTGGTCCCATCACTTCATGATAAATAGATGGGGAAACAATGGAAACAGTGACAGACCTTTATTTTCAGTTCAGTCACTCAGTTCAGTTCAGTTCAGTTGCTCAGTCGTGTCCGACCCTTTGCGACCCCATGAATCGCAGCACGCCAGGCCTCCCCGTCTATCACCAACTCCCGGAGTTCACTCTAACTCACGTTTAGTCCTGTCCAACTCTTTGCAATCCCATAAACTGCAGCATGCTAGGCCTCCCTGTCCATCACCAACTCCCGGAGTTCACCCAAACGCATGTCCATTGAGTCGGTGATGTATCCAAACATCTCATCCTCTGTTGTCCCCTTCTCCTCCTGCCCTCAATTCCTCCCAGCATCAGAGTCTTTTCCAATGAGTCAGCTCTTCGCATGAGGTGGCCAAAGCACTGGAGTTTCAGCTTCAGCCATCAGTCCCTTCAATGAACATTCAGGACTGATCTCCTTCAGGATGGACTAGTTAGGTCTCCTAGCAATCCAAGGGACTCTCAAGAGTCTTCACCAATACCACAATTCAAAAGCATCAATTCTTCTGTGCTCAGCTTTCTTTATAGTCTAATTCTCACATCCATACATGACTACCAGAAAAACCATAGCCTTGACTAGATAGACCTTTGTTGACAAAGCAATGTCTGTGCTTTTTAATAAGCTGTCTACGTTGGTTATAACTTTCCTTCCAAGGAGTAAGCGTCTTTTAATTTCATGGTTGCAATCACCATCTGCAGTGATTTTGGAGCCCAAAAAGATAAAGTCAGCCACTGTTTCCACTATTTCCCCATATATTTGCCATGAAGTGATGGGACCGGACCCCATGATCTTAGTTTTCTGAACGTTGAGCTTTACATGTCCAGTTCTAACTGTGCTTCCTGACCTGCATACAGGTTTCTCAAGAGGTAGGCCAGGTGGTCTGGTATTCTCATCTCTTTCAGAATTTTCCACAGTTTACTGTGATCCATGCAGTCAAAGGCTTTGGCATAGACAATAAAGGAAAAATAGATGTTTTTCTGGAACTCTCTTGCTTTTTCCATGATCCATTGGATGTTGGCAATTTGATCTCTGGTTCCTCTGCCTTTTCTAAAACCAGCTTGAACATCTGAAAGTTCATAGTTCACATATTGCTGAAGCCTGGCTTGGAGAATTTTGAGCATTACTTTACTAGCATGTGAGATGAGTGCAGTTGTATGGTAGTTTGAGCATTCTTTGGCATTGCCTTCCTTTGGGACTGGAATGAAAACTGATCTTTTCCAGTCCTGTGGCCCCTGCTGAGTTTTCCAAATTTGCTCACATACTGAGTGCAGCTCTTTCACAGCATCATCTTTTAGGATTTGAAATAGCTCAACTGGAATGCCATCACCTCTACTAGCTTTGTTCGTAGTGATGCTTCCTAAGGCCCACTTGAATTCATGTTCCAGGATTTTTGGCTCTAGGTGAGTGATCACACCATTGTGATTATCTGGGTCGTGAAGATCTTTTTTGCACAGTTTTCTGTGTATTCTTGCCTCCTCGTCTTAAGAGCTTCTGCTTCTGTTAGGTCCATACCATTTCTGCCCTTTACTGAGCCCATCTTTGCATGAAATGTTCCCTTGGTATCTCTAATTTTCTTGAAGAGATCTCTAGTCTTTCCTATTTTATTGTTTTCCTCTATTTCTTTGTACCGATCGCTGAGGAAGGCTTTCTTATCTCTCCTTGCTGTTCTTTGGAACTCTGCATTCAGATGCTTATATCTTTCCTTTTCTGCTTTGCTTTTCACTTCTCTTCTTTTCACACCTATTTGTAAGGCCTCCTCAGACAGCCATTTTGCCTTTTTGCATTTCTTTTTCTTGGGGATGGTCTAGATCCCTGTCTCCTATACAATGTCATGAACCTCCGTCCATAGTTCATCAGGCTGTCTGTCTATCAGATCTAGTCCCTTAAATCTGTTTCTCACTTCCACTGTATAATCATAAGGGATTTGATTTAGGTTGTACTTGAATGGTCTAGTGGTTTTCCCCACTTTCTTCAATGTAAGTCTGAGTCACAGTCAGCTCCCAGTCTTGTTTTTGCTGACTGTATAGAGCTTCTCCATCTCTGGCTGCAAAGAATAAAATCAATTTGATTTTGGGGTTGGCCATCTGGCGATGTCCATGTATAGAGTCTTCTCTTGTGTTGTTGGAAGAGGGTATTTACTATGTCCAGTGCATTCTCCTGGCAAAACTCTATTAGCCTTTGCCCTGTTTCATTCTGTACTCCAAGGCTAAATTTCCCTGTTACTCCAGGTGTTTCTTGACTTCCTACTTTTGCATTCCAGTCCCCTATAATAAAAAGGACATCTTTTGGGGGTGTTAGTGCTAAAAGGTCTTGTAGGTCTTCACAGAACCATCCAACTTCAGCTTCTTCAGCGTTACTAGTCAGGGAATAGACTTGGATTACCATGATACTGAATGGTTTACCTTGGAAATGAACAGAGATCATTCTGTTGTTTTTGAGATTGAATCCAAGTACTGCATTTCAGACTCTTTTGTTAACTATGATGGCTACTCCATTTCTTCTGAGGGATTCCTGCCCACAGTAGTAGATATAATGGTCATCTGAGTTAAATTCACCCATTCCAGTTGATTTTAGTTCGCTGATTCCTATAATGTTGACGTTCACTCTTGCCATCTCCTGTTTGACCATTTCCAATTTGCCTAGATTCATGGGCCTAACATTCCAGGTTCCTATGCAATATTGCTCTTTACAACATTGGTCCTTGCTTCGATTACCAGTCACATCCACAACTGGGTGTTGTTTTTGCTTTGGCTCCATCCCTTCATTCTTTCTGGAGTTATTTCTCCACTGATCTCTAGTAGCATACTGGGCACCTACCGACCTGGGGAGTTCATCTTTCAGGGAACATCTTTCAGAGTTCCACTTTTAGTGAACAGTCATTCAGGTCTGACAGAATGTGGTCCACTGGAGAAGGGAATGGCAAACCACTTCAGTATTCTTGCTTTGAGAACCCCATGAACAGTATGAAAAGACAAAAAGATAGGACACTGAAAGAATTTTATTTTGGTGGGCTCCAAAATCACTGCAGATGGTGACTGCAGCCATGAAATTAGAAGGCACTTGCTCCTTGGACAAAAAGCTATGACAAACCTAAGCAGTATATTAAAAAGCAGAGACATTACTTTACTGACAAAGTCCATATAGTCAAGGCTATGGTTTTTCCAGTAGTCATGGATGGATGTGAGAGCTGGACTATAAAGAAAGCTGAGCATTGAAGAATTTATGCTTTTCAACTGTGGTGTTGGAGAAGGCTCTTGAGAGTCCCTTGCACAGCAAGGAGATCCAACCAGTCCATCCTAAAGGAAATCAGTCCTGAATATTCACTGGAAGGACTGATGCTGAAGCTGAAACACCAATCCTTTGGCCACCTGATGTGAAGAACTGACTCACTGGAAAAGACCCTGATGCTCGGAAAGATTGAAGGCGGGAGGAGAAGGGGATGACAGAGGATGAGATGGTTGGATGGCATCACTGACTCACTGGACACGAGTTTGAGCAAGCTCTGGGAGTTGGTGATGAACAGGGAAGCCCAGCATGCTGCAGTCCACGGGGTTACAAAGAGTCGGATACGACTGAGCAACTGAATGAACTGCCAATGTTCTAATAAAGGAATGAATTAACACGAGATAGTTAAAAATTAATCCTAACTTTAATGGAATACACCTTTAACCCAAAGTGTGATTTTCTAAAAATGTGTACTTAATAAAAATTTCTACACTTTCAACACTCATAGCCATGTATATACCGAGGCCAATCCTTCAAAAAGGGTCCACAAGAATTCTTTTCACACAAGTGTATATGATTAAAATTGAGTGGATCTAAATTACTCATTCCAGACTTTTCAATTTCTGATCTGGATCAAGCTGCTTGGGACAAAAGCAATCTCACACTGCTTCCTATGAAGAGTCCCAGTGCAACTGCCAAATGTATTCAACTGCTCAGGCTGTGCAGGACTTAGTGGAAAATTAAAGAAAACTCAGTTTGGGACTAACTTAATCATCTTCTTGAGTTTACGGTAAGAAACAGTGCTGCTCCCATTTTTACCTGTCTGAATGTTACATAAATGAACAGAATTACAAATTCAAAGGTTTATCATTTCATAGAAAGTAGTATCAAATGACAGGTGATAATTACATTTTGAAAACAGCACTCACCTACTTAATGAAAGTAGGTAAAAATGTATGGCAAAAGACCAATTTGAGGCAAGATTTTATTTATCTGACCTACAAGGACTTCACAGTGCAAGATGATCTTTTCTTTTTTTTTTTTTTTCTCATGCATGTGATTGAGAAATATAAGTTAATATCCCAAGCAAAATGTCTGTTCAGCTGCCAACTAAAAAAGCATCATGGCACCAACACTGAGTGTTCTATATTAAAAGGTAATGTAGGGCTTTCCTGGGGGCCCAGTGATAGAGAATCCACCTGCCAATGCAGAAGACACAAGCTCAATACCTGGTCTGGGAAGATCCCACATGCAGTGGAACAACTAATAAGGGCAGGCACCACAGCTACCGAGCCTGTGCTCCTGAGCCTGGGAGCCACAACGACTGGGCCCACGTGCTGCAACTACTGAAGCCTGCACACCTAGAACCCGCGCTCGGCAACTAGAGAAGCCACTGCAAGAGAAGCTTGTGCATCCCAACGAAGAGCAGCCCCCACTCACCACAACTAGAGAAAAACCTGTGCAGCAATGAATACCCAACACAGCCGAAAATAGAATAAACTTAAAAAAAATTTTTTTAAGGTAATATAGATGAAAGAGAAATGCTAAGCAGTATTTTTCTCTAAAAATTTGTTTTAATATGCCAGAAAGTTATTAAATGGGTAAACTGTTACCAAAGTAACTTGCCTTTAAGAAATGCTTTTTCAGACCCAAGAATGCCAGAAGGTAGGATAAGGCCACTTGACCCACAAATGTGTGACATAAAATCTGATGCATAGAGAGTGTTTACCAACTAACAATGATATTGTGTATCCAGGACATGGATCAAGCTGTGATTGCTCACTGCAGTAATGAATGTTTCTGTTATACCATTTTCAGCAATACATAAACATGTTATAAATTTACAAATGTTTCACAAAAACAAATTAAGCAAAGTCCAGATGAAATATGCCAAACTCTAAAATGCAGATATACATATCTGACATAAAATGCTGGAATGATGTTTTCACCAGCGAATTTACAAACTTGAGGTTACTGAACACAACTTGCCAGAGAAGAGTATTAAGGAACATTTTGCCTTTTGGAATAGTGAAGACTTAAGAGAAATTATGTGGGATGAATATTACTCCTTAATCTTCTAATTCCCAAAGAAACGTGTGCTGAAACACAACACACAGAGCAGTTAATCTACATGAATTAGGAAGGGTATCCACAGGAAAAGGAAGGGCACACTCAAGTTGGGTAATATGATGGTAGTAGTTCCAAGGATTTTACAAAGGTCTGGGCAAGACCGGGACCAACAAGAGACAGTACAGCATCCCGCAGACAGCAATACCCTGAAGCCATGGCCAGCCTGTTTCCAAGGGGGTGAGGGAAGAAAGTGGTGACTCAAAGTAGACAGAGATGGCCAGACCTTGAGGAGGGGTGCAGTGACTCCACAAGAGGAAGCCAGGAAAATAAACACACCAAACTCGTTCCTCTCCTGCCTACAAAATGCCTTCCCATCTCTCTCACAGCCCACCCCATTCAGAAGTCAGAGGGCAAGGGAGCCTGTCACTGTTGTTCATAAAAGCCAGGTTTCCAGGGCACAAGGTACGGGACCAGGTAAGGAAGGATGGACTGGATCTGGAGGGCAAATCACCATGTGAGGTCAATTTCAGCTTTTTGTCCTCCTCTTCTTTACCAACAAGTAAAGAACTGTCACAACATGAACCTTTTCAAGAGATGTCTGGAAATGACTGAATTACCAAGACGAACTAATGAAGAACTTCCTGTAAACCGAGGAGAAGCTTTACCCCAATCTGGGCCAAAGGTTACATCTGCGTTTGGCAGACCAACCAAAGTCCTTGAAGTTCCTACCAACAGTTCCATCTCATCTGAGATTTGCAGTTAACTAATATGCTATCCAACTTCTCTTTGATCTGCATGGTGAGAAAACCCTCCCTGTGGTGTGTTTAATTTTTGTGAGAAAGAGAACACTTCAAACAATTTTCACAGTTTAAATTCTACAGAGGTTTGCATAAAACCCAAAGATGAAATCATGTTATAGTAAAGAGCCCCTTGAATTGTTTCCAGGCCCAAATACTGGAGTGGGTAGCCCTTCCTTTCTCCAAGGGATCTTCCCAACCGAGGGATCAAACCCAGGTCTCCCGCACTGTTAAGCAGATTCTTTACCAGCTAAGCCACCAGGGAAGCCCCAGTGAAGATCCCCTTGAACTGTTTTCACTGTATTTCAGAAGACAGTTATTTCTTACCAGTATTTCTATGCAAAAAGTAATTCTTCTATACATTCCAAGATCTCATTTAAGTGATGCCCAAGACCTGGCAATATTAACCAATAATGACACACATCAAAATAATGGTTATTTCTGATGGGAGGAGGGCTTAGGCTCAGAAAAGGGATGAGGGAAACTTCAGGGATGCTGCTAGAAACTTCCTGTTATCTAGACCTTGTTTTACATCTTGATACAAAATCACACGTACATGAAGAATCACTGAGCTGTACAATCAAGATCAGTACACTTTACATGCTTCACTACTTACAAAGGTTAAGAAAATACCGTGTTAAATGACTTTCACAACTACCTCCTCAGCAAAATACCTTAACGATGAAAAGGTTTGGGTTTACACATTTACTATGGGGTCAACAAACTACGGCCCACAGGCTGCTCATCCCTTTTATACATGGAATTTCACTGGAACACGGCCGCTGGCTGCTTTCACACAGCTGCTGGGTTGGAGAGTTGTAGCAGAAACCTATGAAGTGCAAAGCGTAAAGTATTTACTACCTGATCCTTTAAGAAAAAGTGGGTCACTCCATGACTTCAACTTCAAATCATATATTTAAACCATCCCTTTGTAGGAATAATTCAAATCAGTCTCACCCAATTACCAAAATAAGAGGAGAAAGATTCAAAAGACAGCTTAGTAAATCACTCAGTTAATTGTAATCAAGAATTTCATAAAATGCTAACATGGGGGTGGCAGCATTTTGCCTTGAGCTGCACCATGGGTTTAAGATAGATCAAGAACTAGCACTTAATTTGGCCTCACAAACTGCTAATTTTTTGTTTTTGTTATTGCCAATATTTTAAAAATAGGAACATATGCTTTTTTAAAAAATTAAGGATTCTGGCATCTCACTAAAAATCAGGAAGATGGAGCAACATTAGAAAGATATTCCTACAAAGTAACAAGGAGCTGAGGTGACACCAGTGATGCTAAGGCTAAGATGCAGCTGACACTTCATGCTGTGCCTGCACTGCCACGGTTTTAAATTATTTTATATTGGAGTACAATGGGACTAACAACACTGTTAATCACCTGTCCCCCTTTCTCATCACAGAGGTGACAGGAAAATGAAATACTGCTTCTCTGTCTACATGAAAAGCAGGAAAAGACAAGTCAGATCAAGGGTCAGGGGTTTCTTATACCACTCAGCTCACTCATTACCTGACTACCCTGTGAGTGTCAATTTCCAACCTCAGGTTTAAGCAATGGCCTCTAGGGAAAACAGCAGACAGCTATCAACAGACCAGAAAAGGGTAATAGTTAACCAGATTCTTTCAAATATCAAGTGGTAGGGATCTCCCCTGTATCTTCTAAAGCAGTCTACTCCTATTCTGGGGCAATTCTGCCTGTTAAAAAGTTTCTTTGTATTATTTTTGCAACCTCTTACCAGTCTACCATTGTTTCCAGACAAAAAGATTAAAAAAGGAAGAATCTTTTTCTTAAACTGATTAGAAATGTGTCTTCCTTCCTATACCTTGCTGCTGTTTAGTCGCTAAGTCATGTCCGACTCCTGGTGATCACAAGGACACAGGCTCCTCTGTCCATGGAATTCTCTAGGAAAGAATACTGGAGTGGGTTGCCATTTTCTTCTCCAGCGGGTCTTCCCGACCCAGGGATCAAACCAGCACTTCCTGCACTGGCAGGTGGAATCTTTACCATTGCGTCACCAGGGCCTTAACTGTATAGGACAAACTTAACCCCTCTTCTACCACAAAGTTCTCTCCTTATTGACAGTTACCCAGACCCCCAACAAGAGTCTCCTTTCTCAAGGACTAGAATAAAAAGCCAGACTTTCACCTCTCTTGCCTCTGAGCATTCATTCAATGGGCAAATCTTGATTGAGTACCCACCATGAGCACTATTTCTAGACTCTGAGGACACATCAGTGAGCTATGCTCCTGCCTTGTGGAACGTACACTAAATTAAATTATTATGTCTAACAATGTAGCATGAGCTCTCACTAGACCTTCCAGTAGCCATACTACACTACTGTTATTGTACTTACAGTCCACCAAATTCCCTAATTCTTCCAGATATACACTGCTCAAACTGCTCAAGCAACTGACAGTTCAAATTTCTTTATGGTCATCATAATCTTTTAGAATAAGGTAAGTACTAATTTTTTAGAATCAGTCTTTTTCTTCAGTCTGTCAAGAACTTCCAGAATGCAAATTTCTTCTCCATCTGAACGTACAGCCTATCTCTTCTGTTTCTTACTGTCTGTAAATCTGACATATAAACCTTTTGGTAGAGTCATCCAAGTTGGTCATGAAAACTGTTGAACAGGAGAGTGCTGAGGTCACTAAGAACCCCGTCCACCAGCATCCACCCAGACAGACATGGATTCGTTACTCAGTCCTCATGGCTTCTCTCACTCAACAAGCTGAGTCCACCTGGTTGTCTTATCATATTTACATCTGTACACAAGAATATTATTATGTTTAGGTCCTAAAGTTCAGATATAGTATGTTCACCAATATTCCCTAATCACCTTGGGGAAAAAGGAATGGAAGGAGAAAAGTTAAAAAGAAAGAACACTGGGGTTTCCCTGGTGATTCAGAGGTAGCAAATCTGCCTGCCAAAGCAGAAGACACAGGCTCAATCCCTGATCCAGAAAGATTCCACATGCTGCAGAGCAACTAAGCCCATGCGCCACAACTATGGAGCCTGTGCCCTAGAGCCCGGGTGCCTAGAGTCCAAGCTCACAACAAGAGAAGCCACCGCAATGAGAACCCCATACATCACAACCAGAGAGTAGCCCCTGCTCTCCACCAGCACAGCAAGACCCAGCACAGCCAAAAATAAAATAACTTTTTTTACAAAAACGAAGAACAATGGAGGGAGGATAGGTCATTGCATAGCTATAATAATAAATACTATTCCAAAATAAACCAGAAATCTTTAAAATACTAGGCATATTTTTAAAAAGGAAAAACGTTTCTAAGATGGTAATCAAACCACTGTTTAAAAAAGGCATGCTGTCTTTAAGACAGGGCTTCCCAGGTGGCTCAGCGGAAAAGAATCTGCCTGCCACTGCAGGAGACTCAGATTTAATCCCTGGGTCAGGAAGATCCCCTATAGGAGGAAATGGCAACCCACTCCAGTATTCTTGCCTGGAAAACTCCATGGACAGAGGAGCCTGGTGAGCTACAGTCCATTGGGTTGCAAAAAAGAGTCAGACAAGACAGCGTGTGCCACACACACACACACAAAATGGACTTTTATACACACTGTAGCTTTGGCCATGGTATAGCTGAAGACAATCAGTAAATTTAATCACTGGAAACAATATTCTACTGTTAAAGCCAAGCCACTTTTTCCCCCAACTAAAAGCTTTTTGCCTTCAATACAGTCAATGGTGGTTATTTAAAAAATGGAAATGTCTTTGATTTCCACAACTATATTTGAACTCTAAAATTCTGCAGTTCCCATTAGGGGGTCAAGCTGAAATCATATTTTAAAATGTTAATACATATGAATAAGGCACAAAGCATGACACGCAAAATAACCTTTAGCACTTGGAAATGAAATGAAATAAACTGGTAATGCATGAATATGATAGCAACTATTGTCCGGCACAAATTCTGAAAACATGTTATGCATTTTAAGTGAATCTTATACTTTAAATAAACTTTGAGTTTCATCTTCAAGCTTTAGCATTAACATCCAGCAAAAGTAATTATACAGACACAACCTGGGATCATTGATAACTGGGCAAAAACTAGGTTGTAACTGAGGTTTTTTCCCCCACTAAAAACAAAAGTTTAATCCAACAACAGTATTATCAGGTTTATGTGAGGCTCAATAACTTTAAGAAATTAAACTATAAATACTTTAAATCTATTTGTGTAGAGAAGTGTTGTTACAAATTATTTAAAAAATACTACTAGCCAAATTTGCCTACTCGTACCTTTTTAGTCTAGATGTTAAACTTACCTTGAAAATAACAAAATTGTGACTTATTGCAAAATACTCTCATCATTCTTCAGTAAATTCCCAAAGCAAACAGTAATAGTTTTATTTCACTACTAAGGTAATTAAAGCACAACACTTGACTCTGTCTTACATCATCTATGACACTTAAGGTTTCTGTTTTACAGTTTAGTGAAGGTGTCTTAAATACAAGCACTACTTATACAAAGTGTGGACTTGCACCCTGTCATGCTATGTCCTGTTGCTATAATTCTCCTTCTCTCAAAACTTAGTTTGAGAAGTGCGGAATGTTAACCTCCAGGGCACTGTGCCCTCCAACTACTTACCTGAATATATTTCCGCTGCGTCTCATCATTTAAAACATGTGCAACGTGCTTGGAAAAAATCTTTTCCCTGCCAGTTCTGGCATGGATGCCAACCATAGTAACACCAATGGGCCAAGGGGCGTTTCCAATGGCCATCTGAAGATAGGCATCGTTAGCCTAAAGAGAAAGTTTAAGTAGAGATCAGAAAGGCAGAAATATTCTGTTGGTCCAAATTTTTCATTTAAAGTATTTCACAGCCCTACATGATGTAATTTTCATCCATCTCTTAGGCATGTTGAAAATATTACTATTCCCATTATTCAAACAAAAGAAATTAAAACAGGGGTGACTGATTGCTTGCCCACAACCACAAATGTCTGTGGAAAAACAGAAATCAATGCTAACTAACCCAGTGAGTAAAAAGACAAACATTCTTTGCAGCCTTCAGGCATTAAATATTAATGCAGCTCAGATCTGGAAGTACTAGGTAGGTAATCTGATGCACTGATATAGACTCCAGTCTGAGTCTCTGTTAGACCCAGTCTTCTCCATAGGTGGTCACAGGGAAGACAGAGGCTAACTAGTTTTTCATAATCCCACCTGAAGTTACATCCTCTCCCCACACAGCAGTGTGGGCCTCTGAAAGTAGCGTGGGCTTTGCGTGCCGGGACCATCACATTGGTACCAAAGCAGATGTGTAAACAGATTAAAAACTGGCCCTCGAATAGCTCAAGGATGAGATGGTTTCACTTTGGCCCCCCCGAAACCTCCCACCTGCCAAGAATCTTCAAAATAAAAGCTACAGTTTCCCTGGTGGCTCAGTGGTAAAGAATCCACCTCCCAATGCAGGAGACACGAGTTCGATCCCTGGTCCAAGAAGAGCCCACGTGCCGTGTAGCAACTAAGTCTGTGCACCACAACTACTGAGCCTGTACTCTAGAGCCTGGGAACTGCAATTACTGAAGCCCACGTGCCCTAGAGCCCATGCTCAGCAAGAAGAGAAGCCACCACAATGAGAAGCCTGCACACCACAGCTAGAGAGTAGCCCCCGCTCACTGTGACTAGAGAAAGTCTGTGCAGCAATGAAGACCCAGCACAGCCAATGAATAAATAAATAAAGTTGCATCTTTAAAAAATTTAAGGCTACAAAATGAGAAGACAGAAAGCAACAAAGACAAACAGCTTTTTCTAAACCAAGCGTGGCTACTCGTGGAGGGAAAGAAGGAAAAATACAAAACACAAAGCAAGTAAATTCTAGAAGACCCAATGGTGTCAGAGAGGCTTATACAGCCAGGACTCAAAGAGATTTTAATTTTAAAAATCAAACACCCATGAGACTGATAATGCAGAATCTGAGAAGGGTATACACATTTTTTATCACTGATTCTTATGCATGAGAAATCACTGGATATTAACTGATAAAATTTCCAATATTTGGTTTCCCCCAATTTTCAAAGAAAACTGTCCAAATATTAAAGTTTTAGTTCTGTCTATACTTTATATAAAATAAACTTTCACCAGCTTCTCACATAATATATGAGAATGAGAAAAGTACCAAGGAGAAGCCATGGTTTCGAGCAGACAAGTGACCTGAATTCTCTCTGCAGTGATGGTGACCTTACCCATCCATCTCAATGGGATCACCCTTCCTAAGCAACAGGCAACTCACAGAAACTACCCAAAATTAAAGCTGACACTCATAAAATAGAAACAGTTTCTTTGACTAATGAACTGGCCCCCATGCAGAGGGAGTAGCTCATCAGGGAGCAGCTCATCAGGGAGCCCTTCAGTCACCCAGGATCACCGAGCTAAGGACATACACTCAGAGCACAGGAATAAGCAATGGGTTCCCCGCTTTCCTGGTAGAGCCTGTCTACTGCTCTGGAACTGTCACTGGAGGTGCTGCCCGGAAGTCCTCCCCTCCTCCTCCTCTCTTGGAAGACACAGCCCATGGGAGCCTCCCTCCTCAACTTGGCTGACGGCCTACGAGCAATGGCATACTTCCAATGCCACTAGTGGTACAGGAGGCCCTTCTCTTCCTGTTCATCACCACCAACTGAGAGCCTTCTGCCCACCTTTCTAAACTCTGCCCTCAGAGCACATGGACACCAGATCTCTCTCCTCAGCCACCTCCTCCCCAAGTCCATTCAGGAATAAAAACACTGCAGCAAGGGGAAGAGTCCTCCCTTATTAGGCTCTGCTATGTTGCAGCACTGAAAAGGGAGCAAGGGATTCTGGCAGCCTGACCTGGAACATCTTCTCAGAGAAACCAGCCTAAAAGTGGTTAAGCTCCATGGTATCATTAGTTCAACAGTTCAGCTATATTATAGATTAAGCAGGCTTTTACAGCTGGCCTGAGAAACTGATCTAATAACTTCGCTTCGATGGGAAAATTTGTTCCAAGCCATATCAACCATCTATAAACTTAGAAATTGAGTCCCATTCATGAAATGGAACACTGCCTATATCCAATTTGCGCTCTGCAGAATCTTTATACCTTCCTTCAAAATGACTAAAAAATAAAATGTGGTCTGAAATTTTTTTTATTTATTCACTAACAATATTTATTCATATCTAACAATAAAGCTGACAATAAATTATAAAATGTAAAGTTTTTAAAATTTATTTCACATTTATTCTTAAATCTGCTATTAAAATACCCCCACATGAGATGAACGTATTATGCACACAATCTAGATACACTCATAAATATAATTTCGATGCACAGCATGACAATGTACCTTCACGTATTCCCTCTGCAACATGAATTTAATAATATCTGTTATGGATTCTTTAATATCAGCAGGAAGATTCTGGAAAATGAAAAAAAATAATTACGGAAGTTCAGTATGTAGTTATAGATCACATTTATCCTAACTTCATATATTCTATTTTTAAAAAATCAGTTAATGAAAGCATTTTTTGAGAAACCTCACCCTCTTCCGTAGCTTTCTGAAAAGGGGTCTGAGATAGGACTCAGTCTGTTTCTGAGTAGCACTGTTCAGTTTACCCTGCACACTGCGCTTCACATAATCCTCTCTGGCATTCAGCTCTTTAGCCCAAACACCAAGAAGAAACTGTGGAAAGAAAGGGTAAATTTAGACTACAATGCCACCCAGTGGTTTCATAAGCACAAAAGTTCTCTGATGCACAAAACAGTATACATTCATCCTTAGAATAAATGTCTTAACTGATTAATATTAGTTGCTGATGTTTTAATGAACTGTTTCTGCTTAGTAACTCATAGATGTTTTAAAGCAGTGCTTTTGGCAAGTCACAAACCTCCCTATTCTACACATATTCCTAGCTCAAGTGTGATCCATTTCCCACCTAAAAAGAACCCTGGGCTGAAATATGAAAAAGTTCCTTTTTCAGGCCAGAAACTCTGCGCCCCAAGTTCCTGGGATGAAATAGGAAGAAGTTTCACAGGTAACTGTTTGATAGAAATAAACTTTTACTTGTATTTCTATTACATAAAATTCAACCTGCCTAGACTTATCAGCCATAATGCCATGTGCTGTGATATTTAATCAATTTTCCAAGGATGATGATGTTGTATTTGGACTTTGTACTTTTGCAGTAGAGACCACAATTCAATTAAAAATTCCCTCTAAAACACTTGGCCAAAGAAGGAAGGAAAAAAGGAACAAAAATACAAGAAACTATGACCAGCCCCCATCCCACCCTAGAAAACTACCCAGGTGCTCCTTGAATTTAACTACACAAAGAGCATCCTTTCTGGAGGCAGCTAAACAGTGAAGGCTGAGGAGGCCATAATCCCCTAGTGGTGTTACCTATGCATGTGCTATTGGGAGAAGCTGTCACTCAGAGGAAATTCTAGTCCATACTAGATCCCATGCCCTAGCTAATTCCATGCAAAATCCTCAGTGGGTTAAGAATCTTGATGGCCGATTATGTTGCATTTAAACTGTAAATACAAGTAAAAGCATTTCTTGCATTTAAACCTCTTGGTCTGAATAGAAATATTGATAATTGGTGAAGAAATGTTAAAAGGAATCTGGGATTTGCACATACTCTACATAAACCACTAAAGAGAGAAAATCTGGGAAGATAGAATGAGCTACTGATAATCCTGTGAAAGGTTACCCGAGTGTTTGCTTTTTTCACTCCCAATGTCTTGCCACTTTGTCCTTATGTCATCTCTCAGGGAAGCTTCTGGAACCCTCTCCTTATTACACTCTTTCCCAGGATGTTTAAAAAAATCTTTCAGTCCTTAAAACTTCTTGTTCATTCTACTGCTATGAATTCTTTTCTGTGTGTTTACAATAATAAGTCAGATTTACAAGTGCCATGAAGATAGTAAATATACATTTTGTTTAACCTCTATATGCAAACACATACCAACATTATAAACACTACAGATGCAGAAATGTTTAATGAGAGTCTCCTTTTCCAGTCTTTAACTCTTAAACAATTCAGAACTGTAAGACCAAAAAAAAAAAAAGCAAGACCAATTCTTATCTAAAGAAAACATCCTCCTTTCCTAGCCAAAAAGTACATACCTTAAGGAATTTGGTAATGATGTCCATGTCTTTATGATCATCACCTTTTCCTAAAGACTCTCCCAGAGCCTGAAAAGAAGGAATGTTTCTATTTGTTAGTCAGGAGCAACAGCTGAATATATATGCTATTAACATCCGTCCAAACGTGGCCCTTTATTACATGTACAGTCCAATTTTGATTTAAAGCCTGAGAGAATTTCTAGATAGGTTAAAAATATCAATTTGCCATTTAAATTTAGACAGCATGTTATCTTTTGTGAATCTAAAGATAAAGGGAGTGACTGCTAATATATGTGAGGTTTCTCTCTAGGGGAATAAAAATGCTCTAAAGTTAGACTGTGATGATAGTTGTATGAACTTGTGAATATACTAAAAACCACTGAATTGTACACATTAAAAGGATAAATTGCATAGTCTGTGACTATCTCCAAAGTTGTTTAAAATGCCCAGAACTGGTTTGCTCACCAGTTTTATTTCAGTAAAATTATTATTTCAGTAAAATTTAGGGGGTGGGAGTACAAATAAAATAACCTCCTCACATATGTACACCTAAACCTAATTCATGTTGATATATGGCAGAAATCAAACCAATATTGTAAAGCAGTCAATCAATTAAAAATAAATATATATTAAAAGATAAATAAAAAGGGGGAAAATCTCAAAAAAAAACAAACAATAACCTCAACTACAATCTCAGAGCAGTCAACATGGGTTAAGAGCAAGGAATGAAAGGTAACAGAAAAATGACTTTACAATTAAGAAATTTAAGTCATTATTTTTGCTCATGCTAGACAGGTAATTCAAAATTACTTCAAGTAATATTACATATATCACTCCACATTCAATACACTGGCAAAAATAAGAAAGCAAGATATTGCCAAATGTTGGCAGGGATGTATGGATATACTGCTGATGGTGGAGTAAAGACTGGTACACCCATTCCAAAGAGCAACCTGACAGTATTCAGACAAGTTAAGAAGCAATCTTGTTTCTGGTCCAGAGGGGTTATGTACAAGACTGTCTGTCACAAAACTGTGGTAACAGGAAGAGGGGAGCAATCGTGCTATTATTAAAAGGCACTGAAAGTCACACTGTATAAAATACTACGTAACAATTAAAATCAAAGGTTTAGATGACATAGAATATCAAGGATGGAACTTGAAAATAAAACCAGAATGAAGAATTTCAGAGTAAAGCATCATTTATGTATACCGAAGCACATGCATACAAAGCATTACTGGTTTTACAAGACCATCAATAAATAAAAGGATGCACACATCAAACATATCAGAATGAATGCTTCTGAAGGCAGGAAGGAGGGGAATGTGTGTAGAAAATGAGAAAAAAGGGAGTGAATAAACAACAGGCACGAAACAGAAGAAGGGCCTTTGTAACGACCAAAGATGCCACGGTGCTGTGAACTGAACAGTCTAATGAGCTCAACCATCGGCTCCAGGAAATGAAAGGTGGGGTGGGGGAGTGAGGAAGGTGGTGGAGGGATCACCTCTAATTCTTCAATTGTGGTGTTCTCTTCGTGAACTTTCAAATCATTCTGGGTGTCTTCTTCTCCAGGCTCTTGGCCACCCACAAGTTCATTGAGGTACTGCTGATCAATCTTATCCAAAGCTGCTTTCAGATCATTCCTCAATCCCTGAGGAAAGGTAAAAAGTTACACCTAGTATGAAATTTCATTGATGTTTCACTTCTGATTTTTTTCTCTGATAATGAGTATAATTCATTTTTTTCTCCACAAGGAAACTCAAACAATATTTCAATTTATTACACAGCTATCACTACTGTCCATTCAAAGTCAATTCTTATGAACATATTCAAATGTAAAAGAATATATAATAATATACAATAGCTAGTCTCACGGTCAGAAAAATAAAAAATATGAGTGACAAATCCAATTAAGAATCTGCATAAATGCTGTAATTTTCTAATGAGGCCTAGAGAGAGTGACCAGGCACTCCACCCATTTTCCTGGTTCACTGAAAACGTCTAACAACTCCAACTGCTTTCAACTTCCAAAACATTTGGCAACACCAACAGTATAAAGCCAGAGTCTCAACCACGTCCTAGACTTCACTATGTTTCTAAAAAACCAGTAAACTCCACATTTTATTCACTTCTAGTTTGTGATCATTTGATTAAAATGGAAGCCTTAGACCCTTATCATAATACCACATATAAAAATTAACGCAAATGGATCAAAGACTTAAATGTAAGTAAGGGTTAAAACTATAAAACTGTAACTCTTAAAGTTAACTACAACAGAAAATCTGCTTTAAAATAAGCAAAAGACTTGAACAGACAATACATAATGGCCAATAAGTAAATGAAAAGATGCTCAACCTCACTAATCATTGGGGAAATGCAAACCAAACCACAGAGATACCACTTCACAACCATCAGGATGGATATTATCAACAGAAAACAGAAAATAACAACGTGGCTAGGATATGGAGAAACAGATCCATTGTGCACTGCTGGAAATGTAAAATACTACAGCTGCTGTGGAAAATGTTAAGGCAATATCTGAAAAAGTTAAACATACCTACATCAAGGCACATTACAGTTAAAATGTCAAAAGTTAAGACAGTTCCTACAAGAGAACACAGGCAGAGCACTCTGACATAAATCTTAGCAGTATTTTCTTTAATCAGTCTCCTAAGGCAAAAGAAATAAAACCAAAACCAAACAAATGGGACCTGATTAAGCTTAAAAGCTTTTGCAAAGCAAAGAAACCATCAGCAAATTGAAAAAACAACCTACTGAATGGGAGAAAATATTTACAAATGATGTGACCCTCAAGGGATTAATATCCAAAATATACAAACAGCTCATACAACTCAATATCAAAAAACAACCCAATCCAAAAATGGTCAGAAGACCTGAAAAGACATTTCTCAGAGAAGACATATATATGGCTAACGGGCACATGAAAAGATGTTCGACATTACTAATTATTCAGTTCAGTCGCTCAGTCATGTCCAACTCTTTGCAACCCCATGAATCGCAGCATGCCAGGCCTCCCTGTCCATCACCAACTCCCGGAGTTCACTCAGATTCACATCCACTGAGTCAGTGATGCCATCCAGCCATCTCATCCTCTGTCGTCCCCTTCTCCTCCTGCCCCCAATCCCTCCCAGCATCAGAGTCTTTTCCAATGAGTCAACTCTTCGCATGAGGTGGCCAAAGTACTGGAGTTTCAGCTTTACCATCATTCCTTCCAAAGAACATCCAGGGCTGGTCTCCTTCAGAATGGACTGGTTGGATCTCCTTGCAGTCCAAGGGACCCTCAAGAGTCTTCTCCAACACCACAGTTCAAAAGTATCAATTCTTCAGCGCTCAGCTTTCTTTACAGTCCAACTCTCACATCCATACATGACCACTGGAAAACCCATAGCCTTGACTAGATGGACCTTTGTTGGCAAAGTAATGTCTCTGTTTTTCAATATGCTATCTAGGTTGGTCATAACTTTTCTTCCAAGGAGTAAGCATCTCTTAATTTCATGGCTGCAGTCACCATCTGCAGTGATTTTGGAGCCCCCCAAAATAAAGTCTGACACTGTTTCCTCTGTTTCCCCACCTATTTCCCATGAAGTGATGGGATTAGATGCCATGATCTTCGTTTTCTGAATGTTGAGCTTTAAGCCAACTTCTTCACTCTCCTCTTTCACTTTCATCAAGAGGTTTTTTGGTTCCTCTTCACTTTCTGCCATAAGGGTGGTGTCATCGGCATATCTGAGGCAATTGATATTTCTCCTGGCAATCGTGATTCCAGCTTGTGCTTCTTCCAGCCCAGCACTTCTCATGATGTACTCTGCATAGAAGTTAAATAAGCAGGGTGACAATATACAGCCTTCACGTACTCCTTTTCCTATTTGGAACCCGTCTGTTGTTCCATGTCCAATTCTAACTGTTGCTTCCTGACCTGCATATAGGTTTCTCAAGAGGCAGGTCAGGTGGTCTGGTATTCCCATCTCTTTCAAAATTTTCCACAGTTTATTGTGATCCACACAGTCAAAGGCTTTGGAACGGGATAAGCTAAGCTAAGCTAAGTCACTTCCGTCGTGTCCGACTCTGTGCGACCCCATAGACGGCAGCCCACCAGGCTCCCCTGTCCCTGGGATTCTCCAGGCAAGAATGTTGTATAGCATGGAGAATTATACCCATTATTGTGTAATAACCTATAATGGAGTATAATCTGCAAAAAATACATCACTATGCTCTCTATCTGAAGTTAACACAATATTGTAAATCAATTACACTCTACTTTAAAAAAAAAAAAGTTACAGAAAGGAAAGAATCTTAAAAGCAGCAAGAGAAAAACAATTTGCTTTGTGTAAGGAACCACCCCCAATAAGACTATCAGAATATTTTTTTAGCAGAAACTTTGCAGGCCAGGAGGGAGTGGCACAATATATTTGAAGTGCTAAAAGAAAAAACTTCTGAGAACACGCTACCCAGCAGTTATCATTCAGAATTGAAGGAGCAATAGAGTTTTCAGACAAGCAAAAGCTAAGAGAGTTTCTAACCACTAAACTATCCTTGTTAAGAAATATTAAAGGGACTTCTTTCAGCTGGCAAGAAAACATATGAAAGTATAAATCTCAGTGATAAAAGTAAATGTATGGTACAGGTGGTAATCACTTATAGAGCTAGTATGAAGATTAAAAGACAAAAGTAGTAAAAATAACTATAAGTGCAGTAATTAGTTAAGGGCTACACAACACAAAAAGATGCAAAATGTGGTATCAGAAAAAAATGTGGAGGGAGAGGAGGAAAAGTGTTGAGCCTTCAGAATGTGTTCAAACTTAAGTTATTAACTTTTAGACAGTTCTGGTTACAAAATAAATAAGTCACATGGATATAATGTACAGCATGATGACTAAAAATACTATACTGCACATTTCAAAGTTACTCAGAGAGTAGATCTTTAAAAAAGTCTTCATCACACACACACACAATTTTGTAACTACATACAGTGATGAGTATTAGATTTACTGTGGTGATCATTTTGCAATATATACAATATCAAGTCATTATGCTGTACACCTGAAATATGTTATACGTCAATTATACCTCAACTTTTAAAAGTACAAATAAATTCTGCTGCTACTGCTAAGTCGCTTCATTCGTGTCCGACTCTGTGCGACCCCATAGACGGCAGCCCACCAGGCTCCGCCATCCCTGGGATTCTCCAGGCAAGAACACTGGAGTGGGTTGCCATTTCCTTCTCCAATGCATGAAAGTGAAAAGTGAAAGTGAAGTCGCTCAGTCGTGTTGACTCTTAGCGACCGTGGACTGCAGCCCACCAGGCTCCTCCGTCCATGGGATTTTCCAGGCAAGAGTACTGGAGTGGGTTGCCACTGCCTTCTCCAACAAATATATTCTAGTATTGAATAATATCAGAATACAGCAGGTTGTAGTAAGTTAATATTAAAAGCTAGAAAATTTCTCAAGTAATGAGACATGAGTAGCAGAAAAATTAAATCAGGTAACAAAAACTGAATA
This sequence comes from Oryx dammah, assembly GCF_014754425.2. NCBI lineage: Eukaryota > Metazoa > Chordata > Mammalia > Artiodactyla > Bovidae > Oryx > Oryx dammah. Next base: position 55,066,623 of record NW_024070194.1, read on the forward strand.
GTGCATGTTAGCATTTTAGACTCTTTTGATAAGGAAAGTGACTTGGGATATAGAAGAGGAACAAATACTGCTTAAATGAGGCATTACAAAACCACTTAGCTCTTTCCAAGGATTTAGGTAAGGAAACTTTAGATAGGACTGAAAATAAAAACAAATTGCTGTGCATATTAATAATATAAGTGAAGATAATGTTTTAAATTCATTTATGTTTTTAAAAAGAAGTTAAACATAGAATCACCATACAATTCAGCAATTCCACTTCTAGGAATATGTGTAAAAGAAGAGAAAGCAAGGAACTTGAACAGATATTTTTATACCTGTGTCCATAGCAGCATTATTCACAATAGACCAAAAGGTAGAAGCAACCTACCTGTCCAACAAGGATGAATGGATTAACAAAATGGCATCCATACGTACAATGGGATATTAGCTTTAAAAGGGCAGGAAATGCTGACCTCTGCTACAACGAAGCTGCACCTTTAAGTCAGCATGCCTAGTAAGAAGGCCAGACTTGGAGGCTTCAGGTGACCTCAGCCACAACCCTCACCTGACTGTATCACAGGTGAGACCCCAACCGAAACACTACCCAGCTTAACCCAATCGAACCACAGAACGTGATGGAGAATGACAAACTATCTTAGGACACAAGGTCTCAGAGTGGTTTGTTACCATCACAAATGACTGAGAAAGATTTTATGATAATGAATTGTTTTAAGATGTAAGTTTTGAGGTGGTTTGTTATACAACTACATATAACCACATCTGTCTCTCTCAGTAACTGAAAGAGCAAGTAAATAAGTAAATAAGGCCACAAAAGATCTAAACACCACTGTAACTGACATTTCAAAAGCATAAAGCATACTCTTTTCAAGAGCCCATGGAATATTCACTAAGATGGATTATAAGCTGAGCCATAAAACAAGATCAGAGTTCTAAAAGTAAAGCTGAAACTATTAAAGTTTCAGAAGAAAATACAGAAAATACCATCTCTTTAAGATCTTAGGGTAGGCAAAGCATTTTCTTAAGCAAAACACCACAAGCAGTAATTATAAAGTGAACTTTGTCAAAATTCAAAAGTCCTGCCCATGAAAAGACACCGTTAAGAAAACAGGTAAAGCTTAGGAAAAAAACAAATACAAAACATGAATTTGTATATCTAACGAAGAATCCAGGTTATACATAAAGAACTACTATAATTCAAAAATAAAAAGCCCAACTGAAACATGAACACTGCACAGATAAAGATGTAGCTAGTAAGTCTATAAAAAGATGTTCATAATCTTTAGTTGTCAGGGAACTGTGAATTAGAACCACATGAGATACTGCCACACAAATAAGAGAATGGTTAAAATTTTAAAGACTAACAATAACAAACACTAATGAGACAACACTGGCAATATCCAGCATTTCTTAAAAAGTTGAGCATACATATACTGTTACTATTTAGCAATTCCACTTCCAGAGACATAAAAATGTATTTAACCTAGAAGAAATAACAGAGCCAAAAAAGATTTGTGTAAGAACGTTCACAGCAGTTTTAGTCATAACAGCCCAAGGCTAGAAACATATTGTGATATATTAATATTACTGAATATCACCAGCAATGAAAAGGAACAAGTTACCAACATCCACAATAACATGGATGAATCCACAAAATCTTACACAGAGCAAAAGAAGCCAGACATATCCTTTGTGACTCCACCCAAGTGAAATACTAACACAAGTAAAGTTCATCGACGGTGACAGAATTTAAAACGGTGGTTGCCCAGGAATGGAGGAGGAAGAATCCAGGGACTGGCCCAGAAGGGGTGCTGGGGAGTTTCCATGTGTGTGTGATGAAAATACTCTATATCTTCATAGGGGTAGTGGCCACACACTTGCAAGCATTTTTAAAATGCACTGAATCGCATGCTCAAGATGTATGCCTTTTAAAAGAAAATTTACATTCAGCAGCAATAATCTGGCAACTTCATTTTTCCTTTTTTCCTTATAATAAGGCAATTATTTGAAGTCTGTCAAAGCCTGCAGTATTCTTAGCTACGTGGTACAATGATATTCTAGCTTTGTTCTTCTTACCTTGTTAACCTCCGGTGTGAGGATCTCTATTTTTCTTAAACGTTGAAAAGCATCATAATCTGTTTCTCCAAATAGTCTGATTGGTTCTCCTCTTTCTCTCAATCTTCTGATAACCTATTTAAAAAAGAAAGAAAGAAACAATAGTAATTCCTATTTTAGAAGACTAAACACTTACTTTGAAAATTAGATGTAAAAGTAAGTTATATTTGTTTTTTCTTTAGTTTTCCAAGAACAGATACACTGAATTACTGTCACACCTTAAATAACCCTAATGGTTTAGGTCATTTGGTGAGTGGTACAGAAAGGACCAATTTGTGTAGCAGGCAACAAAAGAAAACCATTAAGATGGGAAGGAGTGATAACATTCATACAGAAGAAAAAAAAAAAGTCTGGAGTCAGTTGATAAGCCAATGATCACAGACAGGCAAGGGTCAGCACTGTAATAATAAATTAAAACCCAAAACTAGTCCCTTAGACAAGAAAGTGAGTTACAAATGGGTGGAGGGGGGCACATGCAGGGCTTTTGGAGGGCTGATAATATTCCTCCTTGACTTTGGTAATGGTTGTATGAGTGTCTGTTTTGTTTTGCAATTATCCACTATATTGCACATTTTACACACACTCTGTATACATGCTATATTTCATAAAAAGGACTAATAAAACTTATAATTAAGAAAATAAGCTGTAATTAGAAAAAATTACCAAGAACTTAGTCTGGGAACTGAAATAGTATCACACTTAGAAACCACTGGCAAGGCTTCCACTGGGTTAACTGAAACTAAAACTTAGACGTCATCTAGTGCTATCTCCCGGAGAAGGCGATGGCACCCCACTCCAGTACTCTTGCCTGGAAACTCCCATGGACAGAGGAGCCTGGTAGTCTGCAGTCCATGGGGTCGTGAAGAGTCGGACATGACTGAGCGATTTCACTTTCACTTTTCACTTTCATGCATTGGAGAAGGAAACGGCAACCCACTCCAGTGTTCTTGCCTAGAGAATCCCAGGGACGGCAGAGCCTGGGGGGCTGCCATCTATGGGGTCGCACAGAGTCAGACACGACTGAAGCGATTTAGCAGCAGAAGTGCTCAATGCATAAATGACCTCAACAACACCTTCTTCAGGCCACTGTCTGACGAATGACAGGAATCACACCTCTTCATGGAGCAGCCCACCTCATCTTTGGACAGTTATACTATGCTTTTTAAAATAAACAAAAACCTACCTCTTGCAATTATCTCAGCTTTATGAAAAGACAGAATACTCAATGTTTTTTCAAAATTAGCTGTGGTCAACGGATCTGTTTTCAAAAATCTCTAATATTCTCTTCAGGCCAACTATTCAAAAGTCCTTCATCTAGTCTTCACATGACAGCTTCTGGAGTCAGCCCTCCTTTCCTCTGAACATTTCGTTTTGCTCAAAGTTCATTTCATTGTGTACTCTGTGTATATAATCTTAACTCTTTTTTCACATGAATATCTTAAAATTTTGCTGTTGTTGAAGGAAAATAATAGTTGATATTGACCAGGGTACGGACAACGCCTATAGGCTAGAGTATGAACTGGTGGAACGTGTTTACAGAGCTCTCTCGTAATTTATATCCAAAGTGTTAGACATGTATTAATATATAGGCTTTAGTAGACTCCGGAAATCATATTTCTAGAAAATTTTCCAAAGGAAACTAATCATATATTATTACACATGCAATGACATCTGTACAAGGATGTTCATCTCAGTATAACCTATAAAAGGGAAATACTGAGGCAATCTAAATGACCATTAACAAAGAATTGGTTTTAAAAATAATAAAGTAGTAGTTCTAAAATATTATGGGAAATTATGCAGTCATAAAGAAATTATATAGACTTCTATATTTTGACTTAGAATGATATATTAAGAGAAAGTAAAAGGAAATCAACCCTGAATATTCATCAGAAGGACTGATGCTGAAGCTGAAGCTCCAATACTTTGGCCACCTGATGTGAAGAGCCAACTCACTGGAAAAGATGCTGATGCTAGGAAAGATTGAAGACAAAAGGAGACGAGGGCAGCAGAGGATGAGATGGTTTGATAGCATCACCGACTCAAAAGATATGAATTTGAGCAAACTTGGGAGACAGTGGAGGACAGAGAAGCCTGGCGGGATACAGACCATGGGGTTGCAAAGAGTTGGGCACAAACTTAGTAACTGAACAACAACAACAAAATTTACTGTTTTGTAACGTACTTTCTCAATACATAAATGATATTATTTTAAATAACTTTGACAAATTATCTAAATATAATTATTTCAAATATATGCATTTAATTATACTTATTTAGAATGTGTTTCAGAGAAGGCAATGGCACCCCACTCCAGTACTCTTGCCTGGAAAATCCCATGGATGGAGGAGCTTGGTGGGCTGCAGTCTAGGGCGTCCCTGAGAGTTGGACATGACTCAGTGACTTCACTTTCACTTTTCACTTTTATGCACTGGAGAAGGAAATGGCAACCCACTCCAGTGTTCTTGCCTGGAGAATCCCAGGGACGGCGGAGCCTGGTGGGCTGCCGTCTATGGGGTTGCACAGAGTCGGACACGACTGAAGCGACTTAGCAGTAGCAGAATATGTTTAGTTTTTAAAGTTTCAGTTCAGTTCAGTCGCTCAGTCGTGTCTGACTCTTTGTGACCCCATGAATCGCAGCACGCCAGGCCTCCCTGTCCATCAAAGTTTAGAAGAATATATTCTTTAAAAAATTTAAGACATAAGATATTCTTTAAATTATTTAAGACAACAGTATCAAGAAAAGCAGAAATTTAGAACCCCATAAAGAAAACTGAACTAAAATACTGTGCCGGTCAGGTAAGTTATTTTATATGGGAAATGATGACATAAAAGTTATTAGAACTAGAGATGAATGTAATCCTGTGGAGATTTTTTTTTTTTTTAAACAAAGCACTCATATATAAACTTACCTCTTGCCTAGAAAGAGTCATGGGTAATTTTTCCTCTGCCAGTTCAAGTTCTAATACTGGATTCGATGAAGTTAATGGTTTCTGGTCTTCATCTTTTGGCTGTATCTACATTAATAGCCAAAAGAAATGAAATTCTCCTTTTAAAATACAATATGGTTTATTTTAACATGTACCATTCTATACATTAGGTATCTATCAAAATGAAACATGTTTAACATATTGAAGGTTTTTTAAGTGTTCCTCTGAGCAAACAGCTCATAACTGACATACATGCTTGTGAGAGCACAGGGACACCCAAGGAGAGAGCGTGCACCCTGGAAGCATTCTTGCTACAGATGAGCAATAGAAGTTATTAATAAAATGGTTTCCACAATCAAAAGCTTAAAGGTTGAAATCTAGACTCACTTTCTCCCTAGACTCCAAGATTTTTACTTTCTTCTTGGAAACAATCAGCTTGCTTCTCCTCTTTGAGAAAATCATCTTACAGGGTTATTTGATCCTTGCTCTAGATTTAAAATGAAGACCAAAAAAAAAGAGAACTGCTTGATAACAAAAACCTGTGAAGCCTCAAGCATATAAGCTCTTTCCTATCCTGATTTTTGAAAGGTATATTCCAAGTGCACAGGAATCATTGCTGGATGTGTAAAAAAACTTCCCAATGCTCCACAGAACTTGCCCGTGAACTGAGCCACGAAGGAAAATAATGAAAACCAGCCACTCTCTACTCATAGCACATGGAGATGAAACTGGACACTGTTGTTCATATGAACCTGCAGGGAAAAAAAATCTCTTCTAACATTTTCTTGAGTCAGCTTCCCAAGTCACAGTTTAGGAAAATTGAGTTCAGCAGTTTATAAGTCCCACTGCATGGTCTGTAAAAAGATACTGAAACGTGGTTTTCCAGTTGACCCTAAGACAAATCTAATATGTCAAAAGAAAATCCAAAAAAAAAATCAAAGAAGATCAACATTAAAGGAAACCATTCAGTTAAGAAAGGCTGTATGGTTACAATTTTATACTTGATGATTCCACACTTTAGGTTAAAGGTTATATTAATCAGTGTTAATAGTGATAACAGAAAATGTAAGTATAAATTAAACTTTCACCATTTTCACAAACCAAATCAGTATCAAGTCTCAATAAATGGTAACTAGTTTTTATAAGAGAATAAAAGTAACATGCTGTATTTTCACTACTACCAACAAGGAACCATTAAATATGCTTCAGAAAGAAAACCCTGTGCTTTCTTTTTAAGCATAAAAACAGGTATTTCTCCCAAAATCTCAGGATGGAAGCATTTTCAATTATAAAATGGCAGTGAATAGCCTTAAGGAAAAGACCTAAGACATTCTGTCAGCTGGACTCAAAGTCACAAGCAGTCTCTTTACAGCAATGGTTTTGCTTCAGTACTTTCCTCTATACTGGCAAGAAAGAACTGCTGTTATAGCAAGAGCAATCTAAACAAAGGAAAACTGTCACTGTTTATTTTCCTACCTTATCAAAAAGTTAAAAAGGTTCGAATCTAAGGATACGGGAAAGCAACCGAGTCAGTGGACTAAACCAAAGGTAAGTGATCTTATTTTACTTTAAGTGTGAGTTAGACAACGCTAGCAAGCAAATAATGGGAATCCTTTCTGACTATCTGTTTGACATTTAGATGGTTTTAAAACATATTTTAATTCCTTACACTAGAAGCAAATGAAATCAACATACTTAAGAGAGGTATCAAAATACCAATGTAAACTTTCATATTTTAGAAACCTATCAGAAATACAACTACAGTTTTAACACCTACCCTCTCCCAAAAGTACAAAATGAAAGCAAATCCATATACATACCATTTGCATTCTTCATGCTTTCTTCTAGAAATGCTATGCCAGATAAAATTAATTTCCAGAACTTTCCCCATTACATGCACAAGAGTATTATTGTATAATCAATGTTTCACGAGCAAAGAGTCGATTTCAAATTTATGATTTGTCAAAAGTATTTCAATAGAACCTCTGAACTTTGTTTAAAAAATCAGACTAGATACAGTCATCTTTTAAAATAAATTAGACACAACTTCACCTTGTAACCTTTTAACCCCTCCCAATAAAAACCCCAATACATTGTTAACTAGGTAATCTCAAAGATAATTTTAGTCATGTTTCTAAAGTATTCAAAGTTTTCTAGACAACTCATTTATTTCTACTATTTCAAGATCACATTTTCAATCCAGTAGGGTGAGCAGTGTTTGAAATGTGATACCTTATCATATAAAATGGCTATATCTCAGGCAGAAGTACTGAGGGCCAAAAGGGATTATTCACATTGCAAACATAAAACAATGGCTTAAAATATTCAGGAGAAAGCAGGGGAAATACCACTGCTGATACCACTGCTGCTGAATGAATAAGATGTTTTGAACCCTTTACAAATGGACTTTTATTGGGAGAGGTGGGGAAAGGAGTGGTGGTAGTGATGAAAATGAGGTAGTATCAGATCCAGGACTTAATTCAAAGGAAAAAACTCAAGCTTTGATCTCAAGCCACTTCATGCTGTCCACAAAAAGCCAAACCATTCCAAGCCAAAGGTCATGCATGTATTTTCCTGAATTCAAGATTAAAAGAAAAAAAAGAAAAACAAAATCATACCTCTCCAGGTGGCTTCTCATTTATAGGCTAATGTATAACATTGATAAATTGAACAAAGATCAATCGTTTTGTTACTTTAACAATGGCTATATAAATTTAAACTCAGAAATACACAATTTAACATAAAAGCAGGCATTCATACCTTGTAGCCACATCTTTCAAAATATGCTTCCTCTTCTTTTTTTGCAAGTTCACTACGCTTGAAATATTTTTTATTTTCCTATTGAAGAAAGAAGTAAGTTAATAATAACAGAAGTTTTAACTTTCGTATTGAAGATACAAGTAAGTTTCTTCCTACTGAAGAAAGAAGTTCAAATTTCATGTCTCTTGATCAACAACCGTGAAAGTTTTTCAAGAACTATAAAGTTTTTTAGGTCCCACAGAGATTATAGTGATTTCCTGAACACACCACCTGTCCTCCACCCTAGTCTAAACATGAAGACATTTCTCTTGCAGCATCATTTTAACAGACATCATCCAACAGCACAGAGAAGGAACCAACCCCACTTACCAAATGTTAACATTGTTTTGATTTAATTTCCTGGTGTTTTAATTTAATTTCTACAAATGGATTCATTGTGAACCACATAAAATGTGACCCTTTAATTCTTTTCTCCTAACAGACCCAATCAAACAAAAATTATGGTCTCTTCGGCTGACATTTTAAATCTCATTACCAAGAGAGCTCCAAGGATGTGTCCACATTCTTTTTTGTCATCTGGAATCTTATTATAATGATTACTTAACTGTATTTGTATTAACCAATTTTTAAAAATAATCTGGACATAGGATGGTTTTGGAGAGCTTCTCTAGTAAAAAGATCGTTCAAAGGCATTTGGTTTTAATATGACATGATGTTAAGAGACAAACTCAACCTACTGTGGCAGGGGAAAAAAGGTTAGCTCTTTCCATGCTATACATAAAATTATTCTGTTAAAAATGCAGTCCCTTGGATCATTTCATAATGTACAAAACTATCAAATCACTATGTTGAACACTTGAAAGTCCTATTTTATGTCAATTATAATGTAAAAAATACAGTTCCTCATTTGCAGGCTTGTTACTATCTGCAGTTCTGCCTCTTAGATACTATTTCACTGATGACTTAATTCAAATAAAGATACCGCCCTACTTCATAAGGAGTAACCATAACAATACCTCAATAATACCTCCACACATATATTTAGCGTCTCATAGTTCCAAAGCTCACTCAGGCAGTGATCATTAATGATGCTATACCCTGACAAGGAAGTTTGATGGTGAACAATGAAAAGATCAGGTTGCCACACTTAAACCCACTGCTCAAGCCTGGCACCAGTAAAACATCTAGGAAGTACACAGCAAACCACTTAAATATGTCCTCCCCAAAAATCTAAATCAGTCTCTGATCATACAACTTCCTAGAAATGTAAAGGAGACAGGAAAAAGCTCAAACACCACAGGAAAGCAATCAAACACTAACACATTTCATAAAACTAGCCCCAGTTTCTCCAACAGGTTGATGAGTTTAAAAAGTGGGGGACCTGAGGGAAAAGAAAATGTTCTCACTAAAAGAAACCAAGAGTCATAATAAATGCAATGAGTGGATTTTTGTGTGGACTTGATTTGAAGAAACCAACTGTAACAACATATACTAATTTATATGCATTTTAATTCAACTGGGGATATGTGGATATGAGAAGAGTATTTCATGGTATTAAGGACCCAATTTTAATTTTGTTGAGTGTGATCTTAGTTCTATAAAGATATGTCCTTATTTTCTAGAGCTACATGTGTTAGGAGAAAGGTAGACATGAGTTCATTATACAACTCTATTTGTGTATATATTAAAAACTAACAGCTTAAAATTAACAGGTTTTTCTAAGTTCATTCATTAACTCAATAAATATTTACTGACTTATCTGATGCACCCCAAGCACAACTTTACAGATATAAACAGGAAGACATTACCCAGTGTAAGAAACTGATGGCATCATCTGAACATCAAAACTACTCTGGAAAAAGGTGGATGCAAATAAAATTAATCCCACTGGAGAGGTGTGAAACCTGAGAGTTAGAAAGGTCAGGTGACATTCCCAGAACTCAATAAGCCTCATGAATAACAGAGACAGGACTAAGACCTCTGGTCCTTAAATCCCTTGTGCTGATCCAGTATTCCACATTACAGTTTTTCACACCCAAAATGCATTTCAGCATCGCAGATTGTTCCTTTTGACCATGTATAATAGAACATACTGGTCGTATTTCAAATGAATGAAAAGACAACATGGACTGGTAGCCTCTCAGAAAGAGCTGGTAGGTAGGAAGAAAGTAACAGGACTCCCCAGGCCACGGACCATGGTCCAGCCTTTAACTATGGAATCTTTTACTACCATGTGTCAATTCCAGTGAACATACCTAGCAAAACCTTAAACCTAGAACATCCATTCCCAAAATGTAGACTTCTGGGGGTCCCTAAGACCCTTCCAGAGACTGCACCGGTCAAATTCATTTTCATAACACTGAGCTGAATTTTTACACGTAATACACAGTGCTTTGCTGTGTACTTCCTTGATGTTTTACTAGTGCCAGGCTTGAGCACTGGGTTCAGGTGTGGGAACCTGATCTTTCCATTGTTCACCATTAAGCTTCCTTGTCAGAGTATAGCATCATTGATGATCACTGCCGGAGTGAGCTGTGGAACTATGAGGTGCTAAATACCTGTGTGGAGGTATTACTGAGGTATTATTATGGTTATTGCTAGTGAAGTAGGGCAGTGTTATGAAAGTTCATCCGATTTTACATAAAAATAAAAGACACTTTTCATTTTCACCAAGAACTTCATTAGAAAACATTTTCACTAACTGAACAAATTTTTTTGGCCAACCCAATACTAACACGTTATGTGCCCCACCCCACTGCCCTTTTCATTATGCTCAGATCTGCACTGATGGTACAAAAGCAATGGTGAAGAAAACTACTAGAACCTTGGCATAAACATTGTTGATGTATCAGTAGTCACTTGTATTCCTCACCACCATGCTCTTGCCAGAAAATAAAAAGGCCAGTTTCTCTGAAGAATGTTTTGGTAAAGAACAATTTTACTAAATCTTAACCTTTAGTACGTGGCCCTTTAATATCTGGTATGATGAAATGAAAGGAAATGAAGCATATGGAGCACTTCCACTACATAATGAAGTAGCAGAGCCTTCTCAAAGAAAAACACTTGTGCAACTGGTTGATTAGTCAGACTTGCATTTTTGGCAAACATTTTCTCAAAACTGAACAAAGCAACCTTGTCACCTAAAGGAAAACAATGACAGTATTTGTTGTCTACGATAAAATTCCACCTGTCAAGGGAAAATGAGAATGGTAGAAAAGTGGTATCCTTCACTGTGAACTTGCTGGCTTCCTGATACATAAAGGTTCCACTGATGAAATCAGTGGTGATATTAACAAATGTGACTGTTAAAATGCTGTCTAATGGAAAAATCAACATTTAGAAGATCGGCTTAATTCAGCACAGCTGAGAAACTCATGATGTCACAAAGGCAAGATGTTACAAAACCATGCACAGGCAAAAGATCTAGGAGAACAGACCAGAACACAATAGGTCTAGAACAGACCAAATTAACAGACTTTAATATCAAAAAGGTCCACTGATATAGGTCAGAACTAACTCTCAGATAACCAACAGACTGGCTCCAAAGAGGAAAAGGAGTACATCAAGGCTGTATATTGTCACCCTGCTTATTTAACTTCTATGCAGAGTACATCATGAGAAATGCTGGGCTGGATGAAGCACAAACTGGAATCAAGATTGTTGGGAGAAATATCAATAACCTCAGATATGCAGATGACACCACCCTTATGGCAGAAAATGAAGAAGAACTAAAGGCCTCTTGATGAAAGTGAAAGAGGAGAGTGAAAAAGTTGGCTTAAAGCTCAACATTCAGAAAACTAAGATCATGGCATCCAGTCCCATCACTTCATGGCAAACAGATGGGCAAACAGCGGAAACAGGGGCAGACTTTATATTTGGGGGCTCTAAAATCACTGCAGATGGTGACTGAAGCCATGAAATTAAAAGATCCTTGCTCCTTGGAAGAAAAGTTATGACCAACCTAGACAGCATATTAAAAAGCAGAGATATTACTTTGCCAACAAAGGTCCGTCTAGTCAGTTCAGTTGCTCAGTCATGTCCGACTCTTTGCGACCCCATGGACTGCAGCACGCCAGGCCTCCCTGTCCATCACCAACTCCCGGAGTCCACCCAAACCCATGTCCATTGAGTTGGTGATGCCATCCAACCATCTCATCCTCTGTTGTTCCTTTCTCCTCGTGCCCTCAATCTTTCCCAGCATCAGGGTCTTTTCAAATGAGTCAGCACTTCGCATCAGGTGGCCAGAGTACTGGAGTTTCAGCTTCAACATCAGTCCTTCCAGTGAACACCCAGGACTGATCTCCTTTAGGATGGACTGGTTGGATCTCCTTGCAGTCCAAGGAACTTTTTCTAGTAGTCATGTATGGATGTGAGAGTTGGACTATAAAGAAAGCTGAGTGCCAAGGAATTGATGCTTTTGAACTGTGGTGTTGGAGAAGAATCTTGAGAGTCCTTGGACTGCAAAGAGATCCAACCAGTCCATCCTAAAGTAGATCAGTCCTGAATATTCATTGGAAAGACTGATGCTGAAGCTGAAACTCCAATACTCTGGCCACCTGATGCGAAGAGCTGATTCACTGGGAAAGACCCTGAAGCTGGGAAAGATTGAAGGCTGGAGAAAGGGCCAACAGAGGATGAGATGGCTGGATGGCACCACTGACTCAATGGAGATGAGTTTGGATAAACTCCGGGAGTTGGTGATGGACAGGGAGGCCTGGCGTGCTGCAGTCCATGGGGTCGCAAAGAGTCGGACACAACTGAGCGACTGAACAGAATGGAATTTTTAAGAAACTCACCACTTCTGGTTACCAGTTCTGGTATAATATCAAAGAAAAATATCCACAATTACTGAAAAGGTTATTAAAATACTCCCTTTTCTAACTATCTCTCCTTCTCAAGATGAATTTTATTCAGCTACTTGAATAAAAACAACACACTGCAACAGGCTGAAAAAAAGAAACAGGAAAATCCATTTGTCTACTAATACAGTTGGGGAGATTGGCAAAACGTAAAACATGTCATTCTTCTCAATAAATTTCTGTTGTTTTAGAAAACAGTTTTTATAAAAATGCGTTATTTATGCTAACACGATGCGTTTTTTTTTTTACTATACTTCTACATGGAATATAAATATACATTTTTAATACCTTAGTTTTAATTTCTAATAGAGTAGAGATCAACAAATACATTCTATACAAACAAAAGCTCTCTGGACTTGTAATTAAGAACGTGAGAGAGACCAACAAGTGTCCTGAGACCAAAAGTGTCCTGTCTGAGAAAAGTCCACTTGCTGGTGTTCTCCAGGCCTGCACTAGCTCTTAAATGCTGGGAAGCCATTTGGGTCCCAATGCTGCCCACTGATCCTGGTGTATTTAACCCAGTTTCCTCCCCTATTGTCTACACTGATCATTATTACTCTCCATTCTCTCAAACCTCTAAGCCCTTTATGTCTCCTGTTATTTATAGCGTATGATGAAGCCACTCTACAAAGAAAAGGGAAGCCAGCAAACAAGAACTCTGAATTCCTACCAGCACCAACTCCTTCTTCATTTAAGAATGGAAGAGGAAACCCTTGTCCTATCTAAGGCCAACCCCTTCTAGCTGTCTTCCAGATCTCAAATCCTCCTGCCTTTCTCATAGTTAATTATCTATTTTCTCTCCTGCATCTCCCCCTTTTATTTCTCTACTGGTGCAAATGATCATCACTTACATATGCTCAAGACTCTGCAACCTTAAAGGAAACATTCATTACCTGTGCTGGGTATCATGCTAAGCACCATTTACAGCAGAACTACCATAAAATGTTCTCTAGTCTGTCTCCAAAGGAAATCAGTCCTGAATATTCACTGGAAGGACTGATGCTGAAGCTGAAACTCCAATCCTTTGGCCACCTGATGCAAAGAACTGACTCACTGGAAAAGACCCTGATGCTGGGAAAGATTGAGGGTGGGAGGAGAAGGGGACGACAGAGGATGAAATGGCTGGATGGCATCACTGACTCAATGAACATGAGTCTGAGTAAACTCCGGGAGTTGGTGATGGACAAGGCGGCCTGGCGTGCTGCAGTCCATGGGGTCACAGAGTCCGACACAACTGTGCAACTGAAATGAAGTCTGTCTCCATCTCCTCACTGCCAGGTCTCTGAGCAGCTGGCCACCAACCAGGAGTCCATCTTAATGCTCCACCAAAAAATTCCTTGAGCTCATCACTAACTTGCAAGGTGCTAATCTAAGGATCTTCAAATCAACTGCAATTCTCTTTGTTTTCAATTGCCTTCTCTCAGCTGTCAGACACCTTTCTTATTTCTTCCTTACTGGTCTATTCAGATTTTCTATTTCTTGTTTTTCTGGTCATTTGTTTCACTTTGATTTGCCAATTTATTAGAACATACTAATGCATTATTTGCCCTAATTGTTGTACTTATTATTTCCTTTTTTCCAGTAACTTCCACACTGGTTCCTATAGTTCCTTCCTTTATTGTTACAGTTTCAGGATTTTGTCAATTTCTGTTAAAGGAGGTTTTTCTTTTTTTAATTAAGTCGTTTCTATACTTTTATAAATGAAAAAAGCAAGTGCAGAAGAATGAATCTAGTATGCTGCCATCTTTATTTAAAAAGGAGAAAAGACACACCCTTGCTTCTTCACATTTGCTTCTAAAGCATGAAATAACTACAGGAGACCCCAAAGTTGACAATGTTAGCCGCTTTGGAGGAGGTGAACTGGAAGTTGGGGCACATGGGTAAGGACACTTTTTACTGTTCACCCTTTAGTATGTTTTGAATTTTGAATCATTTGAATGCGTTATCTATTAACAATAAATTTAATTTTTGAAAACTAGTTTGCTTCTCATTTTTAAAAGTTATATTGAGAAAAATGTAGGTGTTTTGCTTCTTACTATGTGACCCTTCGCATCAGGGCAAAAGAAGGTCGTTCAAAACAAAAGGCTCCCCGCCAGGTTTCACTATCACCCTGCACACTTTTTGTTTAGAAACAAAAGAGCAGTTTGTAAGGAAAGGAATCAAGCGGTGCTTTCTATTTAAAACATTTTCTAAGGCACACTGAAAACACCAAACGAACTTAGGGGAGATACGTTCACGACACAACTGACACTGTGGTATTTTAAACCCTAAGATTAGGAACACATCCCCCTTTATAGGTAACTCGGGCAGGATAGAGAACTTGCCCAAACTTAAAGAGCCCTCTGTAACGGAGCCCCACTGAACTTTAGGACTTGTTAACTCCTTTTACAAAGTTACTTTCCTTTCTAGCTATATTCCAAACCTCTGAACTCTGCGTTTGCTGACTCAATGACAGAATATACAACACAGCCCTACAAACACAAGCCTGGAAGTGGCTGGTAGTGATTTTAAGACAGCATGTGAACCGAAGGTAAATGTGTGTTCCCTCCTAAAGCACTTGAACTCTCCATTGGACCTCTCACTCCAGCAGATTATAAAAACAAGTTGAAGAAGGTATACATAAAAAGCACTTCTTTTAAAGACAGAGCCTCATTCCTGCGTGGTGCTTCACATATGCTATTCTTGGGCTTTGTCCAAGTTGTACTGTCTGGATTATAAACCTGAGATTCCCAGGCCTAAAGAGAACAAATTTTTCTACCACATCACCTGAACCTCCAGCCCACACTAATGAAGAAGAGTCAAAACTAAAAACCAAATGCAACATGACTGTCACCATTTCACTAATTAGAATCATCATTCCTTCCATCAGATTAAGATTTTTAATGTTTACAAAAAAAGAACATCAAACAGACATCATCAAGAGTTCTACAGAGACACTGGAGAGCTAACAAATACACAGCCTGAACACCCAAAGCAGAACGTAAGAGATCACGAACCATGTGACAGGGTCAGTTTCCTGCTGAAGAATGGAAATAAGCCTTAAAGAGTATGGAGTAACAAACCCAATGGTTGGGCACCCAAACAGAATTTAAACAGACACAATACTTTTCAAAGTGTAAGAACTGTAAACTGTCAAGGGATCCTGCTAGCTAGGCAATATGTTTTCTCAATGATGCCATCCAAAGTAGAAAACTATACCAAAATTTACCTTGCACAGATGAATTCTATGTACTTCATAATTATATATATTTGTATCACCATATGGGGGCTTCCCTGGTAGCTCAGTTGGAAAAGCATCCACCTGCAATGCAGGAGACCCCAGTTCAATTCCTGGGTCAGGAAGATTCGCAGAAGGGATAGGCTACCCACTCCAATATACTTGTGCTTCCCTTGTGGCTCAGCTGGTAAAGAATCCACCTGCAAAGCAGGAGACCTGGGTTCAATCCCTGGGTTGGGAAGACTCCTGGAGAAAGGAAAGGCTACCCGCTCCAGTATTCTGGCCTGGAGAAGTCCGTGGACTCTAGAGTCCATGGTGTCGCAAAGAGTTGGGCATGACTGAATGACTTTCACTTTTTTCATATCACCATATATAAAATTAGACAAAAATGTATGTAAGAAATAAATGCCAATCTTACACAGGCTCCTGAATGAAGAGGTTAAACATACACTTACTGTATTATCCAACCATTTCATTCCTAGGCATTTATTCAAGAGAAATCAAAGTATATGTCCAAACAGAATCCTGTACACTAATGTTCACAGCAGCTTTATCATGAGAGCCAAAAAATGGAAACAACTCAAATGTCTATCAACAGGCTATAAATTGGGGGTAAAATCATACAATGGTAGAAGACTGTTCAGTAACAAAAATAATGAAATCCTGATATAAATGCATGAATGAATCTCAAAATTAGAATGAAAGAAAGCAGACAAGAGAGCTTGTATTAAACACCTCTGCATAAAACTCTAGAAAGTGCAATCTAAGTAACAGAAGGCAGACCCACAGCAGCCTGTGGAAGGGTAGGTAGAGCCCAGGGAGGGGGAAGAAAGCAGGATCACAGGGGCACAAGGAAACTCCGGGGGGAGGCAGACATGTTCACGCTCCTCATTGTGGAGACAGCATCACAGTGCAGGCATGGTGTAACTCACTAAGCTGTGCACTTAAACATGCGCAGCTTACTGTGTGTCAAGTATTCCCCAATAAAGCTGCTTAAGTAAGCAGCACAAGATGGAAGCAGCCTAAGTGTCCACCAATAAGCACACGGATAAAGAAGATGTGGTACGTATACACACAACGATATACTACCTAGTCATAAAAAAGAACAAAATTTTGCCATCTGCAGCAACATGGATGGACTTGGAGGGCATGTGCTAAGTGAAAACAGGCAGAGAAAGACAAATTTATGTGGAATCTAAAAAGTACAACAAACTAGTGAATATAAAAAAGAAAAAGCAGACTCACAGATACAGTACAGAACAAACTGGTGGTTACCAGCGGAAAGGGTGGAGGGGCAATATAGGGGTAGGGGAGTAAGAGGTACAAACTATTCCGTATAAGCTACAAGGACATACTGTACAACACAGGGAATAGAGTCAGTATTTTATAATAACTTTAAGTGGAACAGAACCTTTAAAATTGTGAATCACTCTATTGTATAACCTGGAACTTACATAAGTATAGCAACTATACTTCAATTAAAAAAAAAAAAACAAAATTAAACAGAGTGTTAGCATTTACACTGCCTGATTTTACAACTCACCAAACTGCAACAGCAATCAAGACAGTGAGGCACTGGCATAAAGATCAACAAACAGATTAGGACAAGAGAGCAGAGCAGAACAGAGCCTCACAAACTATTACTGATTTTTGATGATACCAAAACCATCCAAAGGGAAAGGAAAAACATTGTCAATAAATAGTGCTGGAATAAATGGATATCCAAATACAATAAATCACACCCCTGCCTCACATCATACCAAAAAACTGATTCAAAAAATTTTTGTTTTTGTAAAAGATAAAACCATAAAACTTTTAGAAGATATTATAAGAGAATATCTTACTCTCTTGAGTGAATGCTTAGGAGTGGAATAGCCCGATCACTCAGCAGGCCTATGTTTTACTTTTAAGAAACTGCCAAATTGTTTCTCAATAGGTTACGCTATTTTATATTCCCAGATAGGATACAGTCAACATTAACCATGAAAAATCGATAAGCTAGACATCATCAAAATTAAAAACTTTTAAGAAGATGAACAGAAAACCCACAGTCTAGAAAATTCACAAAACATACTAACAAAGGAGTGATATCCATGATATATATAAAGAATTCCTTGAACTTACCAAGGATAAACCAACCAATCCAATTTTAAAATATGCAAGTAATTTTAAGCCATATCACAAAAGATATACAAATTAAAAACACAAGATCTACTTAATATTAATTCTCAGGGAGATGCATACTAAAACCACAATGAGATATTACAATACATCCACCAGATTGGCTGAAGTTAGACTGAAGCACAAATTGCTGACACAATGTCAAGATCTGAACCGTCTTACTTTGCTGGTGGAGGTGTGACACAGTTTGACCACTCTGGGAAAAGTTCTGATTAGTGGGCGGGGTTTAGGCCGGGAGGGGCGGGGCTTAATGAGGGGCGGGGCTAGGGTTAGGGTTAGGCTTTCTACAAAACTAAACATGTAAGGAACACCATGACCTAGCAATTCCACTCCCCAGCATTTTCCTATGAGAAATGAAAACATAAGGCTTGCACAGGGAGTCCCTGGTGTTCCAGGGGCCAATGCAGAGGACACAGGTTCGATCCCTGGTCCAGGAACGTCCCACAGGCCACAGCACAACTAAGCCCATGTGCCACAACTACTGAAGCCTGCGAACCCAAGAGCCTGAGCTCTGCCACAAGAGAAGCCACTGAAATGAGAAGCCCGTGGGCCACAACTAGAGGAAAGTGCAACAAAGACCGAGCACAGCCAAAAACAAATCAGTGACTTTAAAAAATAAGACTTTCACAAGAGGGTCCACAGCTAAATCCTAGAAATAGCCCAGGCGACCATCCTCAGGGTAACAGATCAACAGACTGGTACATCTGTGCAACACAATACTTCTCAGCAATAAAAGGAACAAACAACTGACACACGCAACAACACGAATAAAATTCACATTATTCTGATTAAACAAAGTGGGTCATATAAGAGTCCATAGTATGATCTCATTTACACGAAGTTCTAGGGCAGAGAAGGCAATGGCACACCACTCCAGTATTCTTGCCTGGAAAATACCATGGATGTAGGAGCATCCAGTCCCATCACTTCATGGCAAATAGATGGGGAAACAGTGGCTGACTATTTTGGGGGGCTCCAAAATCCCTGCAGATGGAGACTGCAGCCATGACATTAAAAGACACTTACTCCATGGAAGGGAAGTTATGACCAACCTAGACAGCATATTAAAAAGCAGAGACATTACTTTGTCAACAAAGGTCCGTCTAGTGAAGGCTATGGCTTTTCCAGTGGTCATGTATGAATGTGAGAGTTGGACTATAAAGAAAGCTGAGCATAGAATTGATGCTTGTGAACTGTGGTGTTGGAGAAGACTCTTGAGAGTCCCTTGGACTGCAAGGAGATCCAGCCAGTCCATCCTAAAGGAGATCAGTCCTGGGTGTTCATTGGGAGGACTGATATTGAAGCTGAAACTCCAATACTCCGGCCACCTGATGCGAAGAGCTGACTCGTTGGAAAAGACCCTGAAGCTGGGATAGATTGAAGGCAGGAGGAGAAGGGGATGACAGAGGATGAGATGGTTGGATGGCATCACCCACTCAATGGACATGGGTTGGGTGGACTCTGGGAGTTGGTGATGGACAGGGAGGCCTGGCGTGCTGCGATTCATGGGATCACAAAGCGATGGACATGACTGAGTGACTGAACTGAACTGAAACTTTTTCTAATATTTCAAAGAGCTGATGGGTACTGTGAAGTCCATCCAAAGGCTCCATTTAAGAACCTCTGATACAGATGGTAACTGAAATCTGAAGGGGAATATGAAATTCAAATAAGAGAACTTGGGAGGACTTCCCTGGTGGTCCAGTGGTTAAGGCTCTGGGCTTTCAATGCAAGAAGTGTGGGTTCAACCCTGGCCGGGGAACAAAGATCCCACATGTCATGCAGCCCAGCCAAGAAAAGTAAATATATATGCATACATATATATGAGAATTTTCACTGTGAAGTAGCCAAGGCCTAAACTTTAAGGAAAACCAACATTTAACGAATAAAAACCAAACACTAAAAAAACAACAACAAAAGAGAAGCCTCTAAAGGAGATCAGAAATAAGTAGCTTGAAAAGTAGATGCAAATGCAGGACACTGTGGGGTAACCTTTTCCAGTCCTGTGGTCCCTGCTGAGTTTTCCAAATTTGCTGGCATATTGAGTGAAGCACTTTCACAGCATCTTCTTTCAGGATTTGAAATAGCTCCACTGGAATTCCATCACCTCCACTGGCCTTTGTTCGTAGTGATGCTCTGTAAGGCCCACCTGACTTCACATTCCAGGATGTCTGGCTCTCGGTGAATGATCACACCATTGTGGTTATCTGGGTCGTGAAGATCTTTTTTTGCATAGTTCTTCTGGGTATTCTTGCCACCTCTTCTTAGTATCTTCTGCTTCTGTTGGGTGCATGCCGTTTCTGATATGGGAAGATTGGAGAAAGTGGACCAGTCTAGTACAAATGCTCGAGGTTAAGAAACCATGGCAGTCACTGCGGCCCCTGATTAGGACGGATTCAGTGTAACTGCCAGGGCAGAAATCAGGTTAAGGAGTAAGTCAGAAATAGAATTTAAGAAGCTTGGCCGTAAAGAAAAAGGACAGCTGTGTGGGGTTTTTTTCTGATTTTATAAACAAACAATAAAAGGAGATGTATGTATGTTTGTTAAAACATACATATAGCACTGAAACGTACATACATAATGTACGTTTCAGTGCTGCTGGAGATAAGCCAGTAGAGAGATTAAGACATAGGAGGAAAGGAGACAAGTGATATTTAGGTTCTGATGATGCTAATAAAGATGAGAGTTGGGCTCCAACATGTAAGTGGAAGATGTGACCCAACATATAGCCAATACCTCATCCACTTTCACAGGAGAAAGGTGAGGGATTTATTGACTGATGGCTTCTCTTTATAAAACTGAAAGATTCCTTACAGTAAAGGATCAAGCATTATTAAAAAAAAAAATCGTCTGTGGCACAGTGTAGTACCTTGCACAGAGGAAACATTCAATAAATACTGGAAAAAAAACAAAGCTAAAATTCTACACAAAGTCCATCTTCCAAACTGCAACTAATAAAACTGCTAATTAAGCCCCACTGAGTGCTGTAGTGGCCTGGCTTTCCACGTGAATGAGGCTTTGTGTTAAATGAAGATTCACCAACACCAGGGCTCCAAAGCACTGGCATTCTAGCAACAGGGAGGCCGAATTTACCTCCAAGTAGTTACACCTGGCAGAGCACTGAACACAGGGGACAGGAGGCTGCTTTAGAAGCTCCTCCAGTTCTGACAAAGGGGCGCTCACAAGCTAAGTGTTTACTATATCCAACTACTGGACGAACAAGAAAAAGCTGAGGGGCTTCCCTGGTGGCTCAGTGGTGAAGAATCTACCTGTCAATGCAGGAGACACGGGTTTGATCCCTGATCCAGGAAGATCCCACATGCCGAGGAGCAACAGAGCCCACCGAGCCCGAGTTCTAGAGCCCAGAAGTCACAGCTACTGAAGCCCGCACGCCTCGAGCCCGTGATCTACAGGAGAAACCCCCGAAATGAGAGAACCAAGCACTAAACTAGAGAGCAGACCCCACTTGACAATACTACAGAAGAGCCCTCGCAGCAACGAAGACCAAGCACATTCTAAATGTTGCTAGAATTTTAAAGTAATCAATTTAAAAAAGAAAAAGCTGGGATACCAAGCTCCATATAGGATGGATAAACAAGGTCCTACTATATGGCACAAAGGACTGTAGTCAATATCCCATGATAAACCATAATGGAAAAAATATGAAAAAGAACATATATAACTCAACAACTTTGCTGTAGAAGTCACAGCAGAAATTAAACATTACATTGTAAAATGACCAAAGAGGAGGTGGCGCTTCTGGGAAAACAGTACAGCAGAAATGGGCATTTCCCAGCTACAGAAAGGGTAGTGAAAAGGATTCACTGACCCGCAACCAGAAATTGTTTAAAAAATGAAACAGGACAATGGATTAAAACAAAGAAATGTATGATAGAATCACATGTACTTAAGAAATGTTGCATGAAACTTTTTTCATACATATCAGATCAAAATATAGATTTATTTCTTACTATGGCTGGGGTGGTGGAAAGTTTGAAAGTTACTGACAGACACTATGATACAGAAAGATAAAAGCAACAAAGCAAACAATTCCATATAAAATTATACGGCAGCAAAGCAAATGACTGTCTCCTCAGGCATTAAAAAGAAAAAGTGTCCAGTCCGGGCTTCCCTCATAGCTCAGGTGGTAAAGAATACACCTGCAATGCAGCAGATCTCAGTTCAATTCCTGGGTCAGGAAGATCTGCAGGAGAGGAAATAGGCTACCCACTCCAGTATTCTTGGGGTTCCCTTGTGGCTCAGCTGGTAAAGAATCCGCCTGCAATGCAGAAGACCTGGGTTCGATTCCCTGGGTGGGAACGATCCCTTGCAGAAGGGAAAGGCTACCCACTCCAGTATTCTGGCCTGGAGAATTCCATGGACTCTATAGTCCATGGGGTCGCAAAGAGTCTGACTCCACTGAGTGACTTTCACTATACATATTGCCCTATGTTATGCAGGAGAACTCACCCACGCAGTGGGGACTGAGATCCACCCCAGAGCTTGGAGAAAATCATGCAACCCTCAGATTCATCATCCGTGGAAAGAGCATACTAACTGCCCTATATACCAAGCAGAGTTGCTGTAAAGCTCAAATGAGAAAGCATACTTTGGTGCTTTGAAAAACACTAATTGTGTACGTTAATTTAAAGTAATTTAATTCTTAGATTAACCCTATGAACACCAGTTCTGTGTTCACAGGTAAAGATAAACAGCTGCTCTGCAGTGGTTAAGGGAGTAAGCTTTAGAGTGGAAGAGGAGGAGTCCAATTCAGGCTCTCTCTCTTGCTAGGTATGCAGTTCTGTGTCAATCTGTAAATCAGCCTAGCTTCTGTTAGTTTCCATTTCCTCATCTGTGAATGGGAGCAACAAGTAACTTTATGAAATTGATGTACAAATTAAACAAGGTATCAGATATGAAGCCTTCTGCATACTGCCTTGAAGATTACTATTACTGGAACTATGACTTTCAGTATTTTAATCCCCATCTCATGTATGTCCCTTTGCTGGCCCTAACTAGGAAATCAATCTTACCTCCTGGCCAGGGATAGCTGAGTAATTCAACTATCAAATTACAAAATTAAAGACACACCAGAAAAAAGTTTATACATGATGATAAATTAAGAACAATTACATAGAATCAGTGTTTATAATTAATAATTTTTAAAGGTTGGTCTATTTCCAAGACAAAGAACCTGATTATGCAAATATGCACATTGTAAACCCTGAGAATGCGCTAAGCTTTTCCTGATTCCATTTTCCCCAAAAATATTTTGTATTTCAACAACCTGGCCCTTTCTAACACCCACTGTGCATTCCAACATCTAAATTAGCTTTTTCAAATACTCGAGAAACCACTCATCAAAGGTAAAAGGCCCCCAGTTAAGAGATGAAAATACCAAGTTACAAATATGAACAAGCTCTGCCCCACACCATTTGCTAAATAACACTCTATTTAATTAGCTCCACTTTGTTAATTATTTCTTAAAGTTTCAATGATTATGAAACCTCCATCTGACAAGCTAACAATCCCAACTTACACTACATCAAATACTTAAGTCAGGTGTTCTCACAGTGGCGTAGTCCACAAGAGCCCCTGGGGTTGTTAAGACCCTCTGAGAGGGTACCTGAGGTCAAAACTATTCTCAGTACTCAGGTATTATTTACCCGTTCACTGTTACATTTACACTGAGAGTGAAAAGGGAGTCTCTTGAAGACTTCACAACCATCAAGACAACAGCACTAAACTGTACCAGCTGTCAGATTCGAACATGCTGAGCACTAATGGAGTGGGGGCAGTTTCACTTAACTACCTCCTTGAAATTGTAAAATTATTGATTTTACTAAGTCGTGGTCCTTAACCACATCTTTTTAATATCCTGGGCGACAAAACAGGAAGTACACATAAAGTGCAAAGCCTTCGTAAAACGACAGAAGTGTACGACCAGAAGAACTGGGGCGGCCAGAAAAATACCGACAGACGGGAATGGGTGTGAGGGACAGCTGGGGGAAAGAGAACTGCCAAAGTCTCGGGGTTTCCTGCAATTCCCACACTTCCATCCCAAAGGCTCCCGAGTGAGTGCCAAGGGCACAGTGGGTCTAGCTGCGGGCTCTCTGGGGCCGCGGCGGGGTTCTGGCTGAGCCCCACCCAGCAAGGACCCTCTCAGCACCGTTCCCCTCTCCCCAGGCCCTCCCCGACGCAGACACTCAGCTCCTCCGTCGCCAACGCCCACGACCCCTAGGCTTCTCACCACCAACAGGTTCCTGTCCTCCACCAGCTGCCGCTTCCGGAGGATCTCCGATTTCAAAACGTCCATTTTGCTGTCCGGGTTGAAGCTGTCTCGAGTTTTCTTTCTCCTTCTCCGGCTCCCTGGACCAAGGCTTTTCACCCAGCCAGCCGCCGCTAACCTACTTACACACAGCCAGCCCAAATACCGGAGGACAACAACTGACAGGGCGGCTTCCGGCGGAAGCTGAGGTGAGCGAGAGGAGGGGAAAGAGCGCTCCAGGGCTCCTATTATTCACGTAGTCGCCGAGGGCTGGCGCCCCCTGGCGGCCCTCTGAGACAGCGTGCCTATAGTTTCCATGGAGATACGACCGTGGAAAATATGAACACGAGTCTTCTAAATGGATGCTGCATTTTTAAAAAATGTTATATACCTATGTCACCTATACTTCAGTTTTAAAAGAAGATAAAGGTTATACCTTTTTGTACCTGCTACTTGAGGTGCAAAAGCTTCATAGCGGAACACTTCACTTATGATTACTGAAGTCAGATCTTTACCGGCTACACGAGAATCTCACTTTGGAGTTCCTGAAGCTACCTGCGTGTCAAAATTAATGTACTCAAGTGAGAAAACCCAGAACAATAATACTAACTCATAAATATAGAGCAAAAGGTGTTCGTTGCTGGCCGGTGAAACTACCTGTAAACTGAGACAATTGCAGTATATTCCTTTAAGTAATTTCAGAAGTAAATATGTCCCTCCTCCCTGAATTCTAGATTGCTCGTATATCTTAGTGATAATTGAACATTTCAGTTCAGTTCAGTCGCTCATTTGTGTCCGACTCTTTGCGACCCCATGAATTGCAGCACGCCAGGCCTCCCTGTCCATCACCAACTCCCGGAGTTCACTCAAACTCACGTCCATCGAGTCGGTGATGCCATCCAGCCATCTCATCCTCTGTCGTCCCTTTCTCTTCCTGCCCCCAATCCCTCCCAGCATCAGAGTCTTTTCCAATGAGGCAACTCTTCACATGAGATGGCCAAAGTATTGGAGCTTCAGCTTTAGCATCAGTCCTTCCACTGAACACCCAGGACTGACCTCCTTTAGAACGGACTGGTTGTATCTCCTTGCAGTCCAAGGGACCCT
Organism: Oryx dammah; assembly: GCF_014754425.2. Classification (NCBI taxonomy): domain Eukaryota; kingdom Metazoa; phylum Chordata; class Mammalia; order Artiodactyla; family Bovidae; genus Oryx; species Oryx dammah. The sequence goes on from NW_024070194.1 coordinate 55,092,057, forward strand.
CAAGAGCCTTCTCCAACATCACAGTTCAAAAGTATCAGTTCTTCGGCGCTCAGCTTTCTTCACTTTCATCAAGAGGCTTTTTTTTTTAGTTCCTCTTCACTTTCTGCCATCAGGGTGGTGTCATCTGCATATCTGAGGTTACTGATATTTCTCCTGGCAATCTTGATTCCAGCTTGTGCTTCTTCCAGCCCAGCGTTTCTCATGATGTACTCTGCATAGAAGTTAAATAAGCAGGGTGACAATATACAGCCTTGACGTACTCCTTTTCCTATTTGGAACCCGTCTGTTGTTCCATGTCCAGTTCTAACTGTTGCTTCCTGACCTGCATATAGGTTTCTCAAGAGGCAGGTCAAGTGGTCTGGTATTCTCATCTCTTTCAGAATTTTCCACAGTTTATTGTGATCCACACAGTCAAAGGCTTTGGCATAGTCAATAAAGCAAAAATAGATGTTTTTCTAGAACTCTCTTATCCCAGCAAACTGAGATAATCTCTTTGGTCATGTGTTCAGCAATGAAGATTTTCAGTGAGATGATTAAAGATGTAATTGAAAAAAATTTTTAATGGCTTCACAAGAAGACAAATTAAATTGGAGGGAAATTATGTCAGAGATTTTAATTTTTAAAAGATCCTAAAAACTGTTTACATTTATTTTTGGTTCTATGCCACTGAAACTGTGTTTAAGTTTCTAGTTAAGTTGTAACTGAACAATATTAGACATACTACTTTTCCCCAGTCAAAAAAGGAAAGAAATATTCAGTTCAGTCAATTCATTAATGGGTGAGATGGTTTAGCAAAATAAAAGATGATAGAGAATTGTTTCAATTTACAAAGTACTTTTACTGTATACGTGTATGTGTTGGTTATATTTCCTTTAAAAGATATCTGACTTTTGCCAGAAATAAATCAACATAGAAAGTTAATTCAGTCTCTGAGCTAAGATGCTTTGCTAATTTTTAGGGCTTTTGAAAACTTTTACCAAAAAAAAAAAAAAGTTCTTGAATCATTAAACATGGGAACATTTTTACATGGATTTGTTTCCTGAGTCACTTATAGTTCAATAAGCAAATAATAATTTATTAGCCTATTCCTGTTTAGGGTTTAGAAATGATGACACAAAAACCTGAAGGTTGACACAAGTAATTGTAACAGTAATGGAAGTTCACAGAGAAGGAACAGCTCACATCCACCAGGGAAGATAGTAGCTTCTATAAACAGGCTCCTTTTAAATTTCCGATTTTCATTGATCTTGATGTTTATATAATATGTGCATTAAATCTTAATAAAGGCCTAAGATGGAAGAGTGGGAGAGACAAGTACTTGAACAAGCAAACTGATAAGGAAGCTTTTCAGTTTATACTGAGGGGAGAAACAGATGACCAGGACAGCTAAGAAATACTGAAGAGAACAAGTTAATCCTGATTCTAAGGAGTCATAGTCATTTTTAAAATATGCATCCCCTTCTATCGCAGTTTTTTAAAAAGCAAAATATTAGAAACTATCTAAGTGTCATATCTGGGGGAATGGTTAAATAAAGTCATAATTCACACATACGACTGAACAATATGTTCAGAAAAATATTCTTCAATGTATGGCAAAACCAATACAGAATTGTAAAGTAAAATAAAGAAAGAAAGAAAGAAAAATATTCAGTGATATGAGAATCCTCATGACATAATGTTTAGTTAAAAAAAAAGTAGAGGACTTCCCCGATGGTCCAGTGGTTAGGACTCTGTGCTTCCACTGCAGGGGCTGCTGGTTTGATCCCTAGTTGGGGAACTAAGATCCCAAATGCTGCACAGCCAAGAGAAAAATTTTAAATAAAAATTAGAAAGTAGGATAATGAAACTAGAAATATAACATACAGTCTCCATGTGGTTAAAAAAAAAAAGCATGTAAACCTAAAAAATGATTGAACAGAAATATATCCAAATATCAGATTATTACCTATTCTTCTTTATACTATAATTGTACAAATTCCATAATTTGGGGGGGGGGAATCCTGAGAGGCAGTCATTTACTGTTTTATTTCATTATTATTGAAATTCTTTATAAAATTTCAGCTTTATTACTTTAAAAATCATGTATAATAAATTTTAAATAATGCCAGTAAAAGAAAACAAAAAAGAGAATGTTTTCTAACCTTCACACTTATTCAGTCAATAGTTAGATGTCCTGGACTTCCCTGGTGGTCCAGGGGTTAAGAATCCACCTGCCAGTGCAGAAGACACAGGTTCTATCCCTGGTCCAGGAAGATCCCACGAGCCTTGGGGTAACTAAGCCCGTCTGCCACAACTACTGATCCCAAGAGCCAAAACTTCTGAAGCCTGTGCTTTAGAGCCTGAGCTCTGCAGCAAGAGAAGCCTGAGCACCACAGCTGGAGAGTAGCCCCCGCTTGTTGTAACAAGAGGTCTGTGCACAGCAAGGAAGACCCAGGACAACCAAAAATAAGTAAATACATAAAAATATTTTAATGTCTCCTATGAGCTCTGTACTACTTTAGGTTCTGTGGACTAAACCAAATATTGATACCATACATAGTCCTACCCATGAGGATGTTACCAGCTAAAAGTTAAATTATATAAGATAAACATGATTTTGTAGCATATATGGGGCTATAAAAAGTATTTACAGAAACTAAAACAAGAAATACTAAAAACTCAGTAGGTATATAATTGATGAGATTATTCTGCCACTGAAATAACCCATCCTAAGAGACTATCTGCCATTTCTGGAAAATGGGGAAATACCAAATTTAATCAGGATGATCTAGGTTTGTTTTGTTGCTGTCCTAAAGGATAGACTGTAACTTCTTTTTTGAAAGCTATACAATCTTATACTGGGAGGCTTCCTGGCATTCCAGTGATGAGGACTTGGTGCTGTCACTGCTGGGGCCCAGGTTTAATCCCTAGTCAGGGAACTAAGATCCCAGAAGCCACAAAGCACAACAACAACAACAAAAATTTAATCCATTCATTAAAACATTTAAATTTAAAAATCTCATACAGTGGCCCTCCATTGTCAGCATGCCTCAAAATAACCCAGAGGACTTTTAAAAACCCAAATTGTGGGTCCCCAGAATGTCTCATTCAAAAGGTTTGTGGAGGAGCCCAAGAATTTGCCTTTTGAACAAATTCCCAAGTGAGGCAGCTGCTGTGGATCCAGGGACCACACTTTGAGAATCCCTGATCTAATATATTATTTTGGAGCATCTGGTGAGTCAGAAACTCTGTCTGCAGGAAGTCCTGATAAACCAGACGAGGGAGGAAGCTGTGTTGGTGTCTACAGTACTTTCATGAGGCCTCCCAGGGCGTCGGCCCACTCACAGTGGTGCTTTGGGAAATTTCCTAAATAGAAGGGGCCGGCTCCCTTTGGAGCCAGCCATGTTCACAGGCCTGCGTCTGTGTATTCACAGAGAGTGGGCTGGGACCTGGCCTCATGTAGACCAATCAGAGTCTGTGCCCTGGAAAACTGATGTTGGAATTGAGTCAGTCTTTGCAAGTAGAGAAGGTGGGGATTGGAGAGTGGTGGAAACCATTCCAGGGGCATGCTGGAGCCAGATCAGTCCATTTTGAACTGCAAGAAGCTACTGTGTGGGACTTCCCTGATGGTCCAGTGGCTAAGCCTCTGTACTATCAATGCAGGGGACCCACGTTTGATCCCTGGTCGGGTAACTAGATCCCACATGCCACAGCTAAAAATCCTGCAAGCTGCAACTAAGACCCGATGCAGCCAAGTAAATAAATAAATATTTCTTTTTAAAAAAAAGCCCATTGCTCCATTAAAAAAAAAAATTTTGTGAATCAGCTGTTATGCATCAGTCAGTTCAGTTCAGTCGCTCAGGCATATCCGATTCTTTGCAACCCCATGAATCGCAGCACGCCAGGCCTCCCTGTCCATCACCAACTCCCAGAGTTCACTCAGACTTATATCCATCGAGTCGGTGATGGCATCCAGCCATCTCATCCTCTTCTCCTCCTGCCCCCAATCCCTCCCAGCATCAGAGTCTTTTCCAATGAGTCAACTCTTCGCATGAAGTGGCCAAAGTATTGGAGTTTCAGCTTTACCATCAGTCCTTCCAAAGAACACCCAGGACTGATCTCCTTTAGAATGGACTGGATGGATCTCCTTGCAGTCCAAGGGACTCTTAAGAGTCTTCTCCAACATCACAGTTCAAAAGCATCAATTCTTCGGCGCTCAGCTTTCTTCACAGTCCAACTCTCACATCCATACATGACCACTGGAAAAACCATAGCCTTGACTAGATGGACCTTTGTTGATACAATAATGTCTCTGCTTTTGAATACGCTATCTAGGTTGGTCATAACTTTCCTTCCAAGGAGTAAGTGTCTTTTAATTTCATGGCTGCAGTAATTTTGGAGCCCAGAAAAATAACCTCTGACACTGTTTCCACTGTTTCCCCATCTATTTCCCATGAAGTGATGGGACCGGATGCCATGATCTTCGTTTACTGAATGTTGAGCTTTAAGTCAACTTTTTCACTCTCCTCTTTCACTTTCATCAAGAGGCTTTTTAGTTCCTCTTCACTTTCTGCCACAAGGGTGGTGTCATCGGTATATTTGAGGTTATTGATATTTCTCCCGGCAATCTTGATTCCAGCTTGTGCTTCTTCCAGCCCAGCGTTTCTCATGATGTACTCTGCATAGAAGTTAAATAAGCAGGGTGACAATACACAGCCTTGATGTACTCCTTTTCCTATTTGGAACCAGTCTGTTGTTCCATCTCCAATTCTAACTGTTGCTTCCTGACCTGCATATAGGTTTCTCAAGAGGCAGGTCAGGTGGTCTGGTATTCCCATCTCTTTCAGAATTTTCCACAGTTTATTGTGATCCACACAGTCAAAGATTTTGGCATAGTCAATAAAGCATAGCTATCATTAAAATTAAATGTTTATTAACAATTAAACATGTTATATTATAAACAACAGTAATAAATACACAGAACCTGTTATTCACTAATTATATTACTGCACTTTACTATTATTTATGCTCTTGGGGTTAGTTATGACTGTTGCATCTATGTGGTGGTAATATTATAGAATGTTGAGCTCAGTACATGTCTTTCCCTGATGCCACACTTGAGGAGCTCATGTTGGTAACTTGAAATCAGCCAAAATGGGAGTATTTACACCACAGAAATTGGCAAATGCTAACAATCTGGACTTGATTTATTGTTTATCTAAGCTTTAAAAAGTTATGGGGAGAAAGTTAATAATATGGTTCACAGTTTCTCAACCTTAGGCCAGATAATTCTTTTTTGGAAAAGAAATGTCACTAACTCTATCCAATAGATGCTGGTAACACCCTTTCTATAGTTATGACAACCAAAAATGTCTCTTGACATTGCTAAACATCCCCAGAGGGGCAAAATCTCTCTCCAGGTGAGAACCATTGATACCAATGAAATTTAAAGCATCATGTCTATGGCCATTACATAGTAAAGAGGACAAAGATTTATGTAGTTCTTCTTCCAGGATTTGAAGACTATATGTGAATCAAAAAGAAGCCTCTAGGACTTCCTTCGTGGTACAGTCCACTTCAGTCAGTTCAGTCATGTCTGACTCTGTGACCCCGTGAAGCAGCATGCCAGGCTTCTCTGTCCATCATCAACCCCCAGAGCTTGCTCAAACTCATGTCCATTGAGTCGGTGATGCCATCCAACCATCTCATCCTCTGTCGTCCCCTTCTCCTCCCGCCTTCAATCTTTCCCAGCTTCAGGGTCTTCTCCAATGAGTCAGCTCTTCGCATCAGGTGGCCAAAGTATTGGAGTTTCAGCTTCAACATCAGTCCTTCCAATGAATATTCAGGACTGATTTCTTCAGGATGGACTGGTTGGATCTCCTTGCAGCCCAAAGGACTCTCAAGAGTCTTCTCCAACACCACAGTTCACAAGCATCAGTTCTTCGGCGCTCAGCTTTCTTCACAGTCCAACTCTCACATCCATACATGACTACTGGAAAAACCATAGCCTTCACTAGACGGACCTTTGTTGACAAAGTAATGTCTCTGCTTTTCGATATGCTGTCTAGGTTGGTCATAACTTTCCTTACATGGAGTAAGCTTCTTTTAACTTCATGGCTGCAATCACCATCTGCAGGGATTTTGGAACCCCTAAAAATAAAGTCAGCCACTGTTTCCATTGTTTCCCCATCTATTTGCCATGAAGTGATGGGACTGGATGCCATGATCTTAGTTTTCTGAATGTTAAGTTTTAAGCCAACTTTTTCGCTCTCCTCTTTCACTTTCATCAAGAGGCTCTTTAGTTCTTTTTCACTCCCTGGTGGTACAAAGAATAAGAATCCACCTGCCAATGCAGGGGACGTGAGTTTGATCCCTGGTCTAAGAAGATCCCACATGCCTCGGGGCAACAAAGCCCTGCACCATGGCTACTGAGCCCAAGCACCTAGAGCCCATGCTCCATAACAAGAGAAGCCACCACAATAAGAAGCCCCAGCACCGCAATAAAGAGTGACCCCCACTTGCTGCAACTAGAGAAAGGCCATAGTCAGCAACAAAGACCCAGTATGACAAAAATAAGCAAAATGACCCAGCTTTCAGTAATAATTACGAAAGAAGAAGCCTCTCACATCATTGACCAACAAGTGACATTCTGACATGCATCTTTGTTGTATCACTTTTTAATCATTAATTTAAGCAAAAATGTCCACCAGTATTCATGTCAGAGCTGGACATGTTCATCAATTATAACCACAGGTTGGCTGGGGATACAAGAGTTCTGCAAAAATCAATGAAAGCATTCTGTGAGAATCAATGAGCTATATGGAATTTACAATACAGAGTATAATAGCATTCATTATCACCTCTACATTTTCCTCTGTCTCCTTTGTATCAGTAAAAATGACACGAATATATGTGTGCACTTCTTTTTGTCCAGAGGGCCAATATTTAAACATCTGCCAGCATGGCACCAGCCATGGCTCACCTTCCAGGTGGGCTTTGCTAAACCATCCAGCAAAGAAAGTTAGAATATCGAGGAAAAAAAGTGAAGCAGATTTGCAAGAATAATCCTGAGTGACAAGATAATGGAGATGAGTCCCCGAAGCCCCTGGATTTCCAGTTCTCTACCGTGGTTCTTCCCACTCCATATCAAAAAAAAAAGAAAGAAGCCTATTGAATCTACCATTTTAAGGTACTCTTTTTTCACACTTTAATGTTTCTGAATTCAGGATGCATTATAGAACCAGTGTGTTTGTAGCGAGTTGCTATGGTATTCTACCCAGGGCTAAGGTGTCCATCCTCCACCTGCCCTGAACTGGGGGCACACAGCTGCCTCCCTCACTGGACACAGACTCTGGATTCAGGGACCTGCCTCAGCCAAGGTTAGAGCGCCTCCGGGGGCATCCACCACCAATGGCTGTCTGGAGATTCCAAGGTCCAGCTCCATTGTCTCAACTTGGGGGCAACTCTAAAGAGTCATTCTAGCTCCAGAGCTCCCCAAGGACCACAGGGGATCTTAGCTGCAACTTCTCTGCATTCCAGCTTCTCTCTGTGCCAAATCCTGCCTTCCTCACTTCCTTACAGATGCATCTCCAAGAACAGTCTCTAGGAAACCACAAACATATGTGTGCAAAGCAAACAAATGCTTTGAGAGGTAGACATAGGTATTGTGGTTCAGTTGTTAGGAGATTATGAAATTGGCTTGCTAGTTTTGACATCAGTCATTTCTGTGACTGCGGCTGACCAGTTACTCCAGAGCCTGATCCTAGTCTGGTGACACAAGCAAAGTTGAATTTCTGGACACTAAAAGTTGAGAAGCAGAGCTTGGATCCTGGTAGGTTTGTAAATATCAGCCCCATGAAGCGCTGGTTGAGACAATCCCCAGCAGACAATTCCAACTGATACCTTGTTTTCCTGGACTTTTTTGGGGATCAAATTAAGGGGACAGATCATATACCATATCAGTTCCCCTTTCTTCTTGCCTAACATTTCCTGTCTACTCTAGTCATCCCTTCTAGTCTCCTTGTCTCAAATATTTTATACTGTATTATTAGTGGGGTATGTGAAATGAATGAAAGAAAGATGGAGTCAGTGCCATTTGCAACAACATGAATGGACCTAAAGTGTATCATGCTTAATGAAATAAGATAAAGACAAATATTGTATCTGAATTATATCTGAACTCTGAAAAAATACAATTGAATGGCTGTAACAAAACAGAAACAGACTCAAAGATATAGAGAACAAACCAGTGGAGAGAGGGAAGGACGGAATGGCAAGATAGGGGAAGGGGACTAAGGTACAGACTCAAAGGTATAAAATAAAAAAGTATAGATAAGAAATAACCCAATTGTTCCATGGAAAATTCCACTATTGGTGCCAATATAATAGAGATCATTATTTTGCAAAACTGTTCATCCTAATTATCTGTTCTTAGAAGCTTGTATTGTCTATGGATGCTCATTCTCCATTTGAAAATAATAAATATATTTTGAAGATTAAAAAATAAAATGGTTACAAGGATATATTATACAGCATAGTGAGTATAGCCAATATTTTTTTCCTTTATTTATTATTATTATTATTATTTTACTTTATTACATATTATTATTTTTTACTTTACAATATTGTATTGGTTTTGTCACACATCAGCATGAATCTGCCACGGGTGTACACGTGTTCCCAATTCCGAACTCTCCTCCCACCTGCCCCGGCACCATCCCTCCGGGTCATCCCAGTGCACCAGCCCCAAGCATCCTGCACTCTGCATCAAACCTAGACTGGCAATTTGTTTCTTATATGATATTATACATGTTGCAATGCCATTCTCCCAAATCATCCCACCCTCACCCTCTCCCACAGAGTCCAAAAGACTGTTCTATACTCCTGTGTCTCTTTTGCTGTCTCGCATACAGGGTTATCATTACCATCTTTCTAAATTCTATATATATGTGTTAGTATACTGTATTGGTGTTTTTCTTTCTGGCTTACCTCACTCTGTATAATCGGCTCCAGTTTCATCCATCTCATTAGAACTGATTCAAATGTATTCTTTTTAATGGCTGAGTAATACTCCATTGTGTATATGTACCACAGCTTTCTTATCCATTCATCTGCTGATGGACATCTAGGTTGCTTCCATGTCCTGGCTATTATAAACAGTGCTGCAATGAACATTGGGGTACACGTGTCTCTTTCAATTCTGGTTTCCTTGGTGTGTATACCCAGCAGTGGGATTGCTGGGTCATAAGGCAGTTCTATTTCCAGTTTTTTAAGGAATCTCCACACTGTTCTCCATAGTGGCTGTACTAGTTTGCATTCCCACCAACAGTGTAAGAGGGTTCCCTTTTCTTCACACCCTCTCCAGCATTTATTGCTTGTAGACTTTTGGATCGCAGCCATTCTGACTATAGCCAATATTTTTAGCAACTTTAAATGGAGTATAATCTATAAAAATATTAAAGGGACCAAATCCTAACCAGTGAACCACTAAATCCCTCATTTTATTTATTTATTTTTAATAATTTTAGTTAGTTATTTTTGGCTATGCAGGGTCTTCATTGGTGCATGGGATTCTCTCTAGCTGTGGTCAGCAGGGGCTACTCTTAGTTGTGGTGCACAGGCTTCTCACTGCAATGGCTTTTCTTATTGTGGAGCACAGGCTCTAGGGCAAACTGGCTCTGTAGTTGTAATTCCAGGACTCCAGAGCACAGGCTCAGTAGTTGGGGTGCACGGCCTTAGTTGTTCCATGGCATATGGGATCTTCCCGGGGCAGGGTTTGAACCTGTGTCTCCTGCACAGGCAGGTGGATTATTTACCACTGAACCACCAGGAAAGCCCTCTTCCCATTTTATTTATTTATTTATTTTAGGCTGTGCCACATGGCTTGCAAGATCTTAGTTCCCCAACCAGGGATCAAACCTGGGCACACAGCAGTGAAAGTGTCAAGTCCTAGCCACTGGACCACCAGGGAAGTCCCTCCAGTTCAGTTCAGTCACCCAGTCGTTTTGACTCTTTGGGACCCCATGGACTGCAGCAGGGTAGGCCTCCCTGTCCATCACCAGCTCCTGAGGTTTACTAAAACTCATGTCCATTAAGTTGGTGATGCCATCCAACTATCTCATCCTCTGTCCTCCCCTTCTCCTTCTGCCTTCAATCTTTCCCAGCATCAGGGTCTTTTCCAATGAGTCAGTTCTTCCCATCAGGTGGCCAAAGTATTGGAGCTTCACCTTCAGCATCAGTCCTTCCAATGAATATTCAGGACTGATCTCCTTTAGGATGGACTGGTTGGGTCTCCTTGCAGTCCAAGGGATTCTCAAGAGTCTTCTCCAATACCACAGTTCAAAAGCATCAATTATTCAGTGCTCAGCTTTCTTTATAGTTCAACTCTCACATGCATACATGACTACTGGAAAAACCATAGCTTTGACTAGACGGACCTTTGTTGGCAAAGTAATGTCTCTGCACATCAGAACAAGACCCAATTTCCCCCTCAGTCAGTCTCTCCCATCAGGAAGCTTCCATAAGCCTCTTATCCTTCTCCATCAGAGGGCAGACAAACTGAAAACCACAATCACAGGAAACTAACCAATCTGATCACATGGACCACAGTCTTGTCTAACTCAGTGAAACTATGAGCCATGCCATCTAGGGCCACCCAAGACGGACGGGTCATGGTGGAGAGTTCTGACAAAACGCGGTCCACTGGAGAAGGGAATGGTAAATCACTTCAGTATTCTTGCCTTGAGAACTCCATGAACAGTATGAACAGTATGATCTGAGCCACAATCAGTTCCCAGTCTTGTTTTTGCTGACTGTATAGAGCTTCTCCATCTTTGGCTGCAAAGAATATGTACAGTCTGATTTCTGTGTTGACCATCTAGTGATGTCCACATTTAGAGTCTTCTCTTGTGTTGTTGGAAGAAGGTGTTTGCTATGACCAGTGTGTTCTCTTGGCAAAACTCTATTAGCCTTTACCCTGCTTCATTCTGTACTCCAAGGCCAAATTTGCCTGTTACTCCAGGTATTTCTTGAATTTCTACTTTTGCATTCCAGTCCCCTATACTGAAAAGGACATCTTTTGGGGGTGTTAGTTCTATAAGGTCTTATAGGTCTTCATAGAACTATTCAACTTCAGCTTCTTCAGCATTACTGTTCAGGGTATAGACTTGGATTACTGTGATATTGAATGGTTTGCCTTGGAAACAAACAGATCATTCCATTGTTTTTGCGATTGCATCCAAGTACTTACTGCATTTCAGACTCTTTTGTTGACCATGAGGGCTATTCCATTTCTTCTAAGGGAATCCTGCCCACAGCATAGATATAATGGTCGTCTGAGTTAAATTCACCCATTCCAGTCCATTTTAGTTCGCTGATTCCTAAAATGTCAATGTTTACTCTTGCCATCTCCTGTTTGACCACTTCCAATTTGCCTTGATTCATGGACCTAACATTCCAGGTTCCTATGCAACATTGCTCTTTACAGCATCGGACTTTACTTCCATCACCAGTCACATCCACAACTGGGTGTTGTTTTTGCTTCGGCTCCATCCCTTCATTCTTTCTGGAGTTATTTCTCCACTGATCTCCAGTAGCATATTGGGCACCTACCAACTTGGGGAGTTCATCTTTCAGTATTCTATCTTTCTGCTTTTCCATACTGTTCATGGGGTTCTCAAGGCAAGAATAATGAAGTGGTTTGCCATTCCCTTCTCCAGGGGACAGCATTTTGTCAGAACTCTCCACCATGACCTGTCCATCTTGGGCGGCCCTAGATGGCATGGCTCATAGTTTCATTGAGTTAGACAAGGCTGTGGTCCTGGTGGTCCGATTTTAAAAGACACCAGGTTCAGACGTTTTCACTGCAGAGATCCACATAATCTTTAAAGAATAGTAATTCAAACTCTGGGCTCAGAAATTCTTTCTATTTGCAATAACTCTTAGAGATTTCAGGAAGGCTTTGTTGAGGTGAATCATATCTATCAATATTTATCATACTAAAAATTAAAATACAAACCTTAAATTATTAATTCATTTAAAATAACAAACACACTATATCTTAAAACAGATTTTTTTTGTTGGAAAATAATGATTTCAAAAAATTTAGGGAGAAGAGTGATATTTACTGTCTGTGTGCGCTCAGTCGCTCAGTTGTGCTTGACTCTTTGTGACCCAGTGGACTGTAACCCACTCGGCTTCTCTGTTCATGGAATTTTCCAGGCAAGAATACTGGAGTGGGTTGCCATTTCCTGGTCCAGAGGATCTTCCTGATCTGGGGATCCAACTCACGTCTCCTGCTTTGCAGGTAGATTCTTTACCACTGAGCCACCTGGGAAGCCCAGTATTCATTTACATTATTTCACATCTATTTAGTATCTAAAATAAACAAAAAGAAATCCAGGTTCTCACATTCACTTCTAACATTCAGTCTGTTGTAATATGTTATTTTGTTTAAAGTATGTGAAAAAGGGACTTCCCTGTTGGTCCAGTGATTAGGACTCCTCATTTCACTGTGGGGGGCATGAGTTCAGTCAGGGGAAAATCTTGCTTCACACAGCTATACAGTTGGGAAAGGGTAGTATCTTAATCAGACTAGTGTAGACATTCTTCTTTGATACTATACCCAACATGACAAATGGTAGTTTTCTAAACATTACTTGCAGTGTGGAATCTAAAACCATATGAATAAACTTTTCCTACTCTGTTACATTAATGCCCATCAGTCTTTCTTGAACTTATTTGTTATTATTTTTTAATTTTTATTGGAGTAGAGTAGATTTACAACGTTGAGTTACTTTCAGGTGTATCTTGAACTTTAAATGTATCATTTACTTATGCATGATTTTCTAACATCATGCACTGATCATTTAGAAAATATCAGTTCTCTGATTTATGCAGGTCTTCCAAAGGCTAACACACTATATTGTTGTTGTTGTTTCGTTACTAAGTTGTGTCCAACTCTTTTGTGACCCCATGGACTAGCCTGCTAGGCTCCTTCTGTCCATGGGATTTCCCAGGCAAGAGTATTGAAGTGGGTTGTCATATCCTTCTCTAGGATCTTTCCAACCTAGGGATCAAACACATGTCTCTTACATTGGCAGGTGGGTTCTTTATCATTGAGCCACCTGGGAAGCCCAACACACTATATTACATATTTTAAAAATCACATTTATTAATATCACCCCCTCCATCTCCTCAGAAAAGCCTTTTGTTGGTGGTGGGAATGTCCATTTGTACAGCACTGGGGAACAGTATGAGGTTCCTCTAAAAACTAAAAATAGAGTTGGCATACGATCCAGCAATCCCACTCCTGGGCACATACCCAGACAAAATTATAATTTGAAAAGATCCATGCACGCGTATGCTCACAGCAGCACTATTCACAATAGCCAAGACATGTAAACAATCTAAATGTCCCCTGACAGATAAATGCATAAAGTAGATGTGAGATATATAGATATAGATATGTAATGGAATACTACTCAGCTATTAAAAAGAATGAAATAACGCCATTTGCAGCCTCACGGTTAGACCTAGAGATTACCATACTAAGTGAAGGAAGTCAGAAAGGGAATGACAAATACTAAATGATATCACTTATATGTGGAATCTAAAATACAACACAAATGAACACCGTCATAAAACAGAAACAGACTCACAGACACAGAGAGCGGACTTGTGGTTGGCCAAGGTGGAGGGCAGGTGGAGGAGGGAAGGATTGGAAGCTTGGGGTTAGCAGATGCAAACTATTATAAATGGAATGCATTAAAAAAAAAAACAGGTCTCACTCTATAGCATAGGGAGCTATATTCGGTATCCTGTGATAAACCACAATGGAAAAGAATATGAAAAAGAAAAAAAATATATATATATATATGTATGTAAAACTGGGTCATTTTGCTGTACAACAGAAACTAACACAACATTGTAAATCAACTATACTTTAATAAAAAAAATTTTAAGCCTTTTAATTATAGGGGAGAGATTAAGCTCATGGTGGCAGATACAATTTGCTAATTGTAAAATGCTAGTTTTTACTGAAATCTCATATTTTATCACTAGCAACAGATATTGTCAGGGTTGTTTCCTTTAAGTGACAAGCTCACTTTGTTCGTTTACAAGACGATGTCTCCCAATAACCAAGTCTGAATACCATATTTTGTCTCTTGCTTATTCTTTTAAGTAAAAGTAGTAGCCCACACACAGAAAGAAAGAACAGCTGGCTCAGCTTGCAATTCAGACAACACACATGCTTTTCCTAAAGCCAACCATTAGAATTCAGTATGCAACAGAAGTGCTTCATGTGTACTTCCGGTTTCATCACACAGAATATTAAAAAGATGCCTAGCCATGTGGCAAGAGTTGATAAAATTAATCATTTTTACTGCTTTATTAAGAACTTTTTAGGTGAAGCTGGCTTTCATGTGTGTGAGGGCATGAATATGAAGAATCTGACTAGTGGTACAGTTTAGAGCCACAGTTTTGATTCATGCTAATGCATCAGTGAACTTACTATTGCTTTTGTACCTTCAATGTAAATGTCAGCTTTCTAAAATGTAATATATAAATTCTTGTTCCACTTATACTTTTTATGGAGTGGGGTTTTGTCAGAGGAGAAAATTATCTTAAAGATCACATGGAAGTAAATATTTCCAATAATAGCCACAAAAAATAGTGAACAGGTGGGTGAATTGTTACTTCCTTTTTTCCACCTTTTTTTTTTTTTTGACCAGAGGATAATTGCTTCACAATATTGTGTTGGCTTCTGAATTGCTACTTCTAACCTAAAGGACTAACTGCTAAGGAAATGCTGTCCCATGCTATTATGGTTTAGTCACTCAGTCATGTCTGACTCTGCGAACCCATGAACTGTAGCCCACCAGGCTCCTCTGTTCATGGGATTTCCCAGGCAAGAATCCTGGAATGGGTAGCCATTTCCTTCTTCAGGGCATCTTTCCGACTCAGGGATTGAACTCATGTCTCTTCCATTGGCAGGTGGATTTTTACCACTGAACCACCAGGGAAGCCTGCTGTCCCATCATAAACAATTATAAAAATAGGGGAAATATATGAAACAAACTATTTTTTTCAGATATTGGACAATAGGCAGCACAGGCCTGTGACACTATGACCAGGGAAACCAATGAGGTGAGCGCTTTCTCTGGACTACAAGACACAGGCAGAACCCAGTTGTCTCTCTTAGTTGAGGAAAGGAGTTCTGGGACACTAATGAAGCCACATTTGTGGGACAGAATCCTGAGGAGGAGAGAGGCACTGAAGGAGAAATCTCTAGAGATCTGCAGAGGAGTCCCCTCAGATCATTGACTGAATCCTGATCTTCTCGTTTAGATGAACTCCCGAAACTGAGTAAAGAATCACCCTGAAGCAGAGACCACACAATACACAGAACTCAAACAGGGACAGGCCTACACCAGGCATAGAATAGAGTCTTCAGAAGGGAGTCACCCGCACAGCGGTGATCTAACTGATTTTAGACGGAAGGCTGCTCTGACGTACCTTAAAAAAAAAGCAGAAAAGCCACCTCAAAAGCGTCAATCTGATTCCAACTAACTTAACTGTGTGTCAGGTCAAAGGTCAATATTTTTGAAGGGATACCTAGCACCCAACAATATAAAAATCCAACTACTGGCATACAGAAAATATAATTCATAACCAAGAGGACAGTCCATCAACAGAAATATACTTAGAAATGACAGAGATGGTGAAATAGGAAAGCTTCTAAATCACCTACTATAAATATGCCTCAGAGGCTCAAAAATGCAGGGAAAAACAGGCATACTGGAGAGAGAAATGGAAGAAAAAGGAACAAAGAAAAGATTGACTATAGACTTCCTATCAGAAATTATATAAGCCAGGAGACAAAGGAGTGACATTTTTAAGTACTGAAAGAAAAAAATCTGTCAATCTAGAATTCTACACTCAACAAATTGATCTATTAAAAATGAAGGTGAACTAAAGATATTTTTCATACAAAAGAAATTGAGAGGATAATTCAGCAAACTACAATGCAAAAAATATTAAAGTTCTTGAATCCAACAATGTATAAAAAGAATAAAGTGGAATGCAAGGTACATCAAAATCCAAAAATCAGTCAAGGTAATTCAGTTTATTAATAGGAGAAAGAAGAAAAAGCATGTGTCTACATTAATTGACAGAAAGAAAGGCAGTTGACAAAACCCAGCACCTACAGCAAGATGGAAAACTAGGAAAGAGTATTTACAGAAAACCTACAGCTAGTATCATACTGAATGGTGAAATGATGAACGGTTCCCCATTGGTCTGAGGAAACAACCCAAACGTATGTCAACTAATAAATGGATAGAAACAAATGGTAGTATAATCTTTTCAAAGGAATAATTATTCTGCAATAAAAAAGAATGAACAGCTGAGACATGCAACAACATGAAAAAGTCTCAAAACATTATGCTAAGTGAAATATTGCAGACACAAAATGCCTTATACTTCGTGATTCCATGTATATGATTTCTTTAAAAATGAAAACTACAGTGATCAATAGCACATCAGTGATTACTAGGAGCAGGAAAGTGAAAGTGAAGTCACTCAGTAGTGTCCGACTCTTTGCGACTCCATGGATTGTAGCCTACCATGCTCCTCCATCCATGGGATTTTCCAGGCAAGAGTACTGGAGTGGGTTGCCATTTCTTTCTCCAACTAGGAGCAGGACTTGCTGGCAATTGACTACAAAGGGGCAGGAAGGAGCTTTTGGTGGTGGGGGGGAGGAATGGAACTATTTCTATATCATAAAGTTGAAAAAAAAAAAAAGAAAAACACTTCTAGGCACACCCTAACAGAGAAGGCGATGGCACTCCAGTACTCTTGCCTGGAAAATCCCATGGACAGAGGAGCCTGGTAGGCTACAGTCCATGGGGTCACAAAGTGTCAGACACAACTGAGCGACTTCACTTTCACTTTTCACTTTCATGCATTGGAGAAAGAAATAGCAACCCACTCCAGTGTTCTTGCCTGGAGAATCCCAGGGATGGGGGAGCCTGGTGGGCTGCCATCTATGGGGTTGCTCAGAGTCGGACACGACTGAAGCAACTTAGCAGCAGCAGCAGGCACACCCTAAACTTCCTATCACCTGGAGTATTCCATAGTCCTCCAACTGTATCCATTCCTTAGTACCCTCTACCATTTTCTTGTCCTGTGCTAACCCAAAATATACACACTTCCCTGTTTGGCTGTTGGGGAGGACATTATTTGTGACCACAGTCACTACAGTTCATAAGGAGAGACAAAGCATTGCAAGTTGGCAGAAGCAATGGTCATGAGAAAAGCCAGCTATGAACAGCCCCTGAGTGTTAGAAAAATCTTTCAAGCGCAATTATATGCTGCTGCTGCTGCTGCTAAGTCGCTTCCGTCGTGTCCGACTCTGTGTGACCCCATAGACGGCCTCCTACCAGGCTCCTCTGTCCCTGGGATTCTCCAGGCAAGAACGCTGGAGTGGGTTGCCATTTCCTTTTTCAGTGCATGAAAGTGAAAAGCAAAAGTGAAGTCGCTCAGTCGTGTCCAACTCTTAGCGACTTTATTGACTGCAGCCTACCAGGCTCCTCTGTCCATGGAATTTTCCAGGCAACAGTACGTGTGCCATTGCCTTCTTCGAATTATATGCTATATTTCATCAACTCTAAGATGCTTTTTTTTCATATTTTAACTTCTTTGAAACAGGGATGCCTCTTCAGTTGATGACATCATGCAATAATAACTGGCTGTGTTTCTTTTTCTTAGCAATACCTTTTTTCAAACAATGCACCTTAGAACTAATGGCAAACCCCAGAGTCAATAAACTGTAAGATGGCTGGACAGAGGATGTGCAGAATGTGGCTGTGGCTTCTGGGGTAAGAAATCAGAGATGAGAGCAAAGTTTGAATCCAGAGGACTGGAACCATGCCCTGGGCTGGAGTCTTCATGTTACATTTGAAATGAACAGCTCTGTTCCCACTTATTCCTGTCCCTTGTTAAAGCTGAGGAGGTACGCTGGCAAATGGTTGCCAACAGACTCAGGAACAAGCTGGAAGAAATAATGCTAGGGAAAGATAACAAGTGCATGTCCCATCTCCAGCAGGTGGCACCACAGAGAAGACAAATAGATGGATTTGGGCCTGGCTCAGGTGGAAATGGCAACCCACTCCAGTACTCTTGCCTAGATAATTCCATGGATGGAGGAGCGTGGTGGGCTACAGTCCATGGGGTCACAAAGAGTCGGACACGACTGAGCGACTTCACGACAGGTGAGGGAGAAGGCGATGGCACCCCACTCCAGTACTCCTGCCTGGAAAATCCAATGGACAGAGGAGCCTGGTAGGCTGCAGTCCATGGGGTCGCTGAGGGTCGGACACAACTGAGCGACTTCACTTTCACTTTTCACTTTCATGCATTGGAGAAGGAAATGGCACCCCACTCCAGTACTCCTGCCTGGAGAATCCCAGGGATGGGGAACCTGGTGGGCTGCCGTCTCTGGGGTCGCAGAGTCGGACACAACTGAAGCAACTTAGTAGCAGCAGCAGCAGCAGGTGAGGGAGAGTATGGTTGACCAACTGCATTATGAAATTAGGTAACTAAGCAACTTGCCACAGTGCTACTAGGGAATGAGAGGACAGGGCTTCTCCACTATAAGTACTTATCTTTCTGAACTTCAGTTTCTTCATTTGTAAAATAAGGGATAATGATCATACCAACCTAACAGAATGAGTACATGGACTAAAACATAAAAAAACATGTGAGGGCTAAAAACAAGCCTGGCATATGGTAATACTCAATAATTTTATGTATCATCATAGTAATTTCCATAAATACTCAAAACTACATTCATTCATTCATTCTTTCAACAAGCATGTTTAGCAGTTACAATGCTAGGAGCTGGACAGTTTATTGTATTTTGTCACTGTTCTTTATGTCTTTTTAATATGCTTAGAAATAGCCAGTAACAAACACCAGTTCCTCATACTCTCAATTACTTACCATCCTCAATGTATTTTATTTGTTCCAATATCTTGCCAATTAAGAAATTAGTTGAAAATAGAGCCAAGGTTTTATTCTTTATATTAAAACCAATACTATTGATTCATCATAGAATATCCCAGCTGTTTGTATGCCAATAATGATCTAGAAAAATACACAAGGCTGAAAAAAGAGAAATAGGAAGTGGCTTCATTACTGAAGGAGGTGTTATTGTAAGCCAGTCATTTGCAAAATAAAGGTAATACTACACTGGCACAGATATTGAGATAAATAAATGAAATTATATGTCAAGATGCATAAATTTATTATTATAAGTAGACTCATTATTATAGATTTTGTAATAAAGAATAATATGGTATCCCAAAACTAATATATGTCAATTACACTTTAGTTTTTTAATTTAAAGATTATTTTCTTTTGATTGATGAATATTTTTAGTAAAATTCCTAAGAGAGCTAGAGACAAATATTACTCTGAATTTAGATATGATTTTTTATTGTATTGAAGAAAGGAAATTATCCAAGATTTATTAATGGGCACTAGTGCTACATCTGTCATCTGTACTTTCTATTTCCCAAATTTGTATTTCTTCCTTTGATTCCAAGCCTCTTAGCCTTTCAATTTTAGACCAGAGGTTGCTCAACCCTGGCTGCTCAGTAGAATCATCTAGGGTCTTTTGAAAAACACTGATGCCCAGGCCTTATCCCAGAATAACTAAGGCAGAATCTGGACATTAGTCATTCTAAAAGCTTTCCAGGTGATCCTAGTGTGATTCAATACTGAGAATCACTAGTAGCAAATTAAACACCACCTATGGCTTCCCTCATAGCTCAGTCGGTTAAGAAATTGCCTGCAATGCAGAAGACCTGGGTTCGATTCCTGGGTTAGGAAGATCCCCTGGAGAAGGGCATGGCAACCCACTCCAGTATTCTTGCCTGGAGAATCCCATGGACAGAGGAGCCTGGTGAGCTACAGTCCATGAGGTCGCAAGAGTTGGACATGACTTAGCGACTCAACCACCACCGCCACCATGCTATTTAAAAATCACACACTTGCAACAATACAGTTTCTGATGTCAACTTCTCTCCTGACGTCATTTTGTTGAGCATGACCTGCACACAGGACACTGTGTGCTGACTGTCATGGCATCCCTTTTGTGTATCCCCATCACCCTTTAATTATGCTTTTCTTATTGTGGCTAATTCCTGACCTCATTTTGTTGAGCATGACCTGCACACAGGACACAGCACTGAGTGTAGACTGTCATGGCATTTTTTGTATCCCCATCACCCTTTAATTATACTTTTCTTATTGTGGCTAATAGTCCACCTTATTGTATAATTACTTTTGTATGTATTTAAATTATCTTTTAGAATATACCTTTCCTGAAGATAAGAACAATGACAGTGCCTTTTAATGGCAGATCTTTGCTGTTTCAGTTGTCCACCTTACGATTTCACTGTGGAATGACCCTGCATCCCATCTCCCCAACCTTCACCCCTGCCTTATACCTCCCTTCTGACTAATATAATTACTTTTTAAAATTTACTTATTTTATTTTGGCTGTGTCAGGTCTTAGTTGCAATGTGTGGAATTTCTGTTGCATCATGCGGGTCTTTCGTTGCGGCGCATGGACTCTCTAGTTGTGGCGCAGCCTCCAGAGCACATGGACTAAGCAGTTGTCATGCGCGGGCTTAGTTTCTCCACAGCATGTGGAATCTTACTTCCCCAGCCAGGGACTGAACCCGTGTCCCCTGCACTCCAAGGTGGATTCTTCAGCACGGGACACCAGGGAAGTCCTTAATACACCTATTTTCTTTTCCTAATTCAGGTGTCACCTCCACACACTTGGGTTTGTTCTCATGGAATTCCATTCACCATTCATACTTGTTCCAAGTGTTTCCCCCCTCAAATTATCACTAGAACGGCTTTACAGTTCTTCCTCTCCCTTGGTTCTTCCCTTAGAGCTTCACTCTTTCCCACTTCCTACTAACTCTTTGCCTCATTCCCTCCCCTATCATTCAACCACCTTTTCTCTAAGTCCCCACAGGGGCTGTTATCCTCATTCAAAGGAATAAGTTGCCTAAAGGACAGAGCTGGGGTGCTCGGGGGCATCAATTCTGGCCAGTGTTGGTGAGGTGTTTAATGAGAGCTAGACCTTGAGACAAAAGAAAGATTAGTGGGGAAGACCAGATCGTCCATACTTGTTAGGTGGGGTGGGGGACAAGCTGTGGGTGGACCATTGTCCACCATTGATATGGACCATTGTCCACCATCGATAAGGACCATTGTCGCAATGCCAAGAGGAAGAGGTAAGACAAGAATAACCAGCAAGTTCACGACCTGCCAAGAGGAAACAGGTTAGACTCAGGAACAGTTAGAGAGGAAAAATAGGTAACAAAGTGCAGAGATCAGAGTTCACAAGGCATACAGTTAATGAATGAAAGATTTACAGGTTCTGGTTTGATCAGCATTCCACACCTCTTTTTGCTATCCTGTCAATCTTAAAGTGCTCATACGTAGATACCTTCTTGCTCTGCTCCTTATTAAAGACCTTCCTCCTGATAGCTCTCCTAGATCTATCAAACTAGGACTTAGTGGTATAAAAGGTGAAAATTGCTTATAGTCCTTAGCATAGACGGTAGACAGACACGTTAGCTTCTTAGATGTAGTTCCTGTTAACAGAGCTGGGGGAATGAGAAGATCATGTCAGGCGTTACAGGGCTGGATTGGACCAGACAGAGTATTGACTCCGAGAGGTGGAAGCACAGGCAATCTTAGGGGTAGATGCAAATTACTGCTGTGAAGAGAAATCGGAAGTTCATGCTAAAAGGATAGCATCAAGCATGGGATCAGAGACAAGTCTAAGGCTATAAATTGGAGGAGGGGCAAGGGATCAAAGCCAGAATATTTCTAATATTTTCATGAAGCAGAGTGCAATCGTGAAATAAACACTAGGCATGCACAGCGTGTCAGAGCAGGCATTCCCGAGACCTGGACTCGTGTGCTAGGATAGCTAACCAATTTAGGGAGACAGGGCTGATGAATCTCGTCCAAGAGATCCCTCCTATCAGACAGGATAGACCCAGAGTTGCCCATCTGAGTTTTCTTGATGGAGGACGGAGCTGCTCTCTTGGGTGTGTATGAGTATCCAAGGGCACACTTCAGGGGCCCCCTCCCACTGGACCAGAGTCGGAACAGGTCTTGAAGGTTGTGGTTACATCAACTTCACTAAGCATTTACCTGGGGCCTCATGTAAGACTGCTGGAGTCAGTCTTCAGGGTGTATAATAGAGGCCAGGTGCTGAAATGTGTAGGACAGCACCTACCAGGGGAACTGCATGGGGAAGGCAGTCAGAGCTATGAACACTGTAATTCTGAACTTTGTAATAGACTCTCTGGCAAAGACAGATGGGGTGGATGGTGGAAGGAGAGTCAGCAGCTCTCCCATCTGAATCCCTTCCCCTTGCTCTCTAGTACTTACTGATCAGGCCTTAGATTGTAATGTCCTTTGTCATGCTAATGGAGGACTGTAGGTATTTCTGAGCAACCTGAGCACCTACAGGGATCTGACCAGAAGCTGGGTTCACAGAGGTTTAGGATGATACCAGGAAGAGGTGGAGGTAAAACTGTAAATACCAAAAAAGGGAGTATCCAGGGGAGGTGAGTTCCGGGAGCTGTTATTTCTGGATAACTCACTTACCTGTTCATCTTTGCTGGAATTAAATACAAAGAGTGCCACTGTCCCAACCTCCTCTGAAAAGTGTCATCCTCAATAAATTCCACAGCTGCATAAGAATATCTGGGCACTGATGATGATGACTTCCAAACTGTCCCAGGAGAGTCATTAATGCAGACAATATTTCAGAGCCTGCTAAGTCACAAGCCTTAGGGTCCTTGAGCAGAGCCCTGCCCTGACCTCCCCAGAATGGGGGATAGAGGATGCACTTGGGGGTCAGTCCCCTTCCCCCTCAGCACAGTGACAGTTCTATCAGTACTCTTCCTTGACCTTGTTACAATCACCCTCCAATCCCATGAGGTGAATAATATCACCCCCTGGGCAAAGACACACACGACGTGATCAAGTGACTTGCCCAGTCAAATAGCACTGAGCAGAAGACCTAGAACCTAGGCTGGCATTGTTTCAAAATCCATGATCTTACCAACTAAATTAGTACGGCCTCAAGGTAGAGAACAGTCTTGGGGGACAAAAAGCACAGCTGAAGGACACATCAGTCAGACACTGGCCAGGGCTTGCTGATTTCAACATTAATTCTAATCACAGCCAAAAGGGAAGAGAAAGTGTGTATAAATGATGGGCACCTGGTGGTCTAGAAGGACCTAGCTATTCTAGAATCCATCTACATCCAGTATGGGGATTTTCCATAAACCTTTGTTGAGAGGCCTGGAAAAAGAAGTTTTTTTGTTATTGCTGCTTGTTTTTATTTTTTAAATCAAGAGCCAAACTTGATTTTGGTGGTTAAATGAGTTTCTCAAAATGACTAGGTGGGAAATATCTAATACTGGGAAAGATTGAGGGCAAGAGAAGAAGGGGATGACAGAGGATGAGATGGTTGGATGGCATCACCAACTCAATGGGCATGAGTTTGAGTAAACTCCAGGAGATAGCAAAGGACAGGGAAACCTGGGGTGCTGTGGTTCATGGGGTCACAGAGAGTTGGACATGACTTAGCAACTGAACAACAACAACAGTACTCACTGAAAGCACATTCCAGGACCCAAGAAACACCAGGACAGCAGTAAGTTTATGAAAACAATTATTTACGGACTTCCCTGACGGTCCAGTGGTTAAGAAATCTGCCTGCCAATGCAGGGCACACAGATTCAATCCCTGTTCCGGGAGGATCCCACACGCCGTGGAGAAATAAGCCCAGGCCCCACAGCTACGGAGCCTGTGTTCTAGAGGCTACAAGCTGCAACTACTGAAACTCTCGCATTTTAGAGCCCGTGCTCTGCAACAAGAGAAGCCACTACAATGAGAAGCTCAAGAACCACAACTAGAGAAAGCCCACACACCGCAACAAAGAGCCAGTACACTGCAGAAAAGAACCAGTGGAGCAAAAAAAAAAAAAAAAGAATTATTTAAATCAAAGAAAGCATTAGTCTAAATAGGAAGTAAGGATTATAGAATCTTTCAAATGAATACAACTATATCATAGAAATTTGGAAATAGAACAAAATAAAATCAGGTACAATTCAAATTCTATCAGATAATCACTGTTATCATTTGATAACATTTATATACATATTTTATAAGCATATTTCTAGACTTTGCAATAATTCTATGCATATTATTTCATATCCTGCCTTCTTAACAATATTATATCATATGCACTTTTCCATTTTGAGTAATAGTCTTCATAAGTTTATTTAGTTTTATAATATTTCATTAAGTGAGCTATAACCAAAATTAAATCATTCTGCTCCTGTTGGATATTTAGATCACTGCAAGTTTTTGCTATTATAAATTATTCTGCAGTGAACATCTTTATGCAAATGGAATTTTATTTGCATAAAGTATTTTAGATTCATTACTTCTTGTATTTACTACCACTCTAGGCCGTATCTTAAGCATCACATAGCTCCATGAATGAATTCACATGCTAGTCAGTCTCCCTAGCTTTTGATCTATCCTGCATAACACTAAGAGATTAATTATCCAAAAATGCAACTTTCGTCACATCAATTTCTTACCTAAGATATCCTTCTCTGTCTGCCTTCCATCACCTGGTATAATTTGACTATTCTATTATAACCTTTATAGACCAAGTGGAAGCGAGTTGGGGTCCCAAAGGCTAATCAGCAAGACCCAGGAAAACAGATGGTAGAGGTAACTTACTTGGTAGGTAGGAGAAATTAAAAATCAGCCAGACTTGTTGGTAATAAGATATCAATCAGTTCAGTTCAGTTCAGTCACTCAGTTGTGTCTGACTCTTTGCGACCCCATGAATCACAGCATGCCAGGCCTCCCTGTCCATCACCAACTCCCGGAGTTCACTCAGACTCACGTCCATTGAGTCGGTGATACCATCCAGCCATCTCATCCTCTGTCGTCCCCTTTTCCTCCTGCCCCCAATCCCTCCCAGCATCAGAGTCTTTTCCAATGAGTCAACTCTTCGCATGAGGTGGCCAAAGTATTGGAGTTTCAGCTTTAGCATCAGTCCTTCCAAAGAACATCCAGGACTGATCTCCTTTAGAATGGACTGGTTGGATCTCCTTGTGGTCCAAGGGACTCTCAAGAGTCTTCTCCAACACCACAATTCAAAAGCATCAATTCTTCAGCACTAAGCTTTCTTCACAGTCCAACTCTCACATCCATACATGACTACTGGAAAAACGATAGCCTTGACTAGTTGGACCTTTGTTAGCAAAGTAATGTCTCTGCTTTTCATAATCAATAAGAAGCAAGCTATTCACCTCAAAGAAACGTGGGAAGCCCTGGAAATTAGAGGCACTAAATAAGGCAGATGGAGGCATGAAATGAAACTAGAAATAGAGGGACCAAGACTTCCCATTAGGTCCAGTGGCTAAGACTCTGCACTCCGAATGCAGGAGGCCCAGGTTCAATCCCTGGTCAGGGAACTAGATTCTACATGCCACAACTAAAAAGTTGAATGCCACAACTTAAAAAAAGATCTTGCATTGCACAACCAAATAAATAAATAAATAAAATTTTTAATAGATGGATTAGTTGAAAGTGGCTGTAAAAAGTCTCTTCCATACTCCATGAAGTTGGGTGCTCCTCACCAACTCAGAGAAGGAGTGGGAGGTTTACTTTTGGAGACATTTAAGCCTACAATCAGCACATGGACACCAGACAGAGTAGAGGAAGGCAGTGAAGAAATGTCCCTAAGATTTCTTTGCA
Source organism: Oryx dammah (assembly GCF_014754425.2). NCBI lineage: Eukaryota > Metazoa > Chordata > Mammalia > Artiodactyla > Bovidae > Oryx > Oryx dammah. Next base: position 55,117,923 of record NW_024070194.1, read on the forward strand.
TGAAAGTTTGTATAGTGAATGTAGTTCAAGGTCCCCTACTCCATTGTCATCTCCCAAGCTTAGACCACCAACCACCAACCTGTCTCACCACTGTTCCCCATCCCTGCCTCTAACTTCCTGGAGATGGAGTGCACATACATTTGCATTTGAAGGTCAACCAATAAAACAGCTAGATGCCTGCCAATTACCCTACAGTGAAGCAAGCACACCAGACAACAAGCCTTATTCATACTCATTAAGTTGCCAAGTAGGACTTCTAAAATATCCGACTTTTAACTGTAAAAGGACAACCTATGATCACTGAGCAATTGAGGAATACCATCTATGTTGTTCTTTTCCAAGACTGTTTTGGATATTTTAGTTCCTTTACCCTTCCACAGAATTGTTCTGATATTTTTTCTACAATAGATTAACTTTGTCTTTTCTAAAACCAAATATGTGTGCATGCTAAGTTGCTTCAGTCACGTCCGACTCTTTGTGACCCTACGGACTGTAGCCTGCCTGATTCCTCAGTCCATGGGATTCTCCAGGCAAGATACTGAATAAAATCATATAGTATGTATTCCAGCTTTGTTCACTCAGCATGCCTGTGACATTCAGGCGTATATAAGTAGTACATTCCTTTTGATTACTTACTAGTATTACACTGTATGATTATATCACAATTTTTAACCTACTTTCCTACTGATAGATATTTTGTCTCCAGATTTGGGCTAATATGAAGAGAGCTGCCACAAGTGTTCATGTTTGTATGTTTGAATGGATATACAACTTTGTTTCTCTTGGGTAAATAACTAGGGGTGGAATTGCTGGGTCAAAGAAAGGGATAACATCACAAGAAATTACCAAACCTTTTCCAAGGTGATATTACAGTTTTACATCCCACCAGTTGCTTCACATCCTCCTCTCAACATTTTCCACCCTCATTTTAAAAAATATATTTTAGCCATTAGAATGGTATCTCATGGGTTTTATTTATTTTTGTTGTTGTTAGAAGTGGGTATTTATTTTAGAAATAATTTCAAACTTAAGAAAAGTTGCAGATAAAGTACAAAATGCAGTCTCCCTTGAACCAGTTGAGAGTAGTTGCCAATATCATGTTCTTCACTCTCAAATAGTATTTCCTACAGAAAAGGATTTTATCCTGCATGATCACAACACTGTCATCAAAATTGGTATATTCTCATGATTACATTAGTAGTATTTAAGAACTACTTGCCAGAATGGCTATCATCAAAAAAATCTACAAACAATAAATGTTGGAGACGGTGTGGAGACAAGGGAACCCTCTTACACTGTTGGTGGGATTGTAAATTGGTACAGCCACCGTGGAGAACAGTATGGAGGTTCCTTAAGAAACTAAACATAGAACTACCATATGACACAGCAATCCCACTACTGGGCGTATACCCTAAGAAAACCATAATTTAAAAAGATACATAGACTCCAATCTTCATTGCAGCACTATTTACAATAGCCAGGACGTGGAAGCAACCTAGACGTCCATCGATAGATGAATGGATAAAGAAGATGTGGTACATATATACAATGAGATATAACTCAGCCACAAAAAGGAACAAAATTGAGTCAGTTGAAGTGATGTAGATGAATCTAGAGGCTGTCATACAGAGTGAAGTAAGTCAGAAAGAGAAAAACAGATATATTAACGCATACATATGAAATCTAGAAAAGTGGTATTGATGAATCTATTTGCAGGGCAAGAATAGAGGTGCAGACAAAGAGAACAAAGTTGTGGACACAGGAGAGGAAGGAGAGGGTGGGACTAACTGAGAGAGCAGCATACACTACCATGTGTAAAATAGATAAATACCTTGTAGGAAGCAGCTGTATAATACAGGTTGCTCAACTTGGTGCTCTGTGATGACCTAGAGGGGTGGGGGGTGGGGAGAGAGGCTCTAGAGGGAGGCAATGTATGTATACATGAATTTTATTAAAATGTCCAGTCTCAGGACTTTCCAGTGGCTGACTCTTCACTCCCAATGCAGGGGGTCTGGGTTCGATCCCTGGTCAGGGAACTAGATCCCGCATGCCACAACTAAGAGTTTGCCTGCTGCAACTAAAGATCCCACAGGCCGCAACAAAGACCAGAGATCTTGAGTGCCACAACTAAGAACCGATGCAGCCAAATATATAAATATTTTTAAAATGTCCTTTCTCCTCCCACATATCTCTGAGGGTAAACCCTGACTCATTTAGATCAGTGTTGTAATTCATCTCCCCTGCTTCAGTGATATGTTTAGGAAAGGATCATCTTTCAGTCAGGAAACTAGAAGCTATGTTTTGCAGGCTAGATATAAAGGGTTCTAATATAGGAAACTGGTGGATTACTCAGAAAAAAAAAAAAAAGGCCTAAGAGAGCAATGGTCAGATAAATCACTGCTCATCTTCTCAACCTGAAGCATTCAAGCAGATGGCTCTCAAAACTCACCTTGAAGTTTCTGAGTATCACATCCACTCACAATTCTGGCTGAAACAGACTGGAGAATAATGATCTTTCCATCACTCTGGCTCAAGGGTTCCTCCTGTACACACGCTCTAATATGGAACCATATGATAAAGGGGATTCTGGCAAATGTAGCTCCTGGCTTCTCTTCTTCAAAGCAAAGGAGAACTTAGCAGGGGTGATGATGATACCAAATCAACAAGAGATAATCCAACCCAGGGCATTGACCCAAGTCAGCCAAAGGCACAGGAAGGGAAGAAAGCTAAAGAGCTTCTGAAAAATATTTGCTGATAAACTAAAACAAATACTTGCAGTAAGGATAGTCCTCTTTCGCTTTCCACTGGAGTTTTTTTTCTATGTGACTCTTGGAACCAAAGGATTGATCTTATGATCATGAGAGGAGCCAGTTGAGATGGAGGCAGACATAGGGTCTGAAGCTTCTCCAATCTGAATTTCTTGTTATGTGAGATTATATGTTCTTATTTAAGTTATTTTCAATTGTTTTTTCTGCCATTTATAACAGATGGAGCACATTACTTAGGTCATGCAGGTAAATCCCAGAAGAAACCATTTACAGGAGTAAAAATAATGAGATGTGGTACAGAGCACATTGGCTTTTATTCTGTACTTTGTGCTATTTCACATTGTAAAGATGATATATGCATTACTTGGATAAAAAATTGAATTAGAAAAGGAACAGTCAGGGGACTTCCCTTGTGGGTCCAGTGGCTTAGAACTCTGTACTCCCAATGCAGGGGGCCTGGGTTCAATCCATGGCCACAGAACTAGATCCCACATGCCACAGCTGAAAGTTCACTTGTGGAAACCAGCATAAATAAATAAATAAAAATAGATTAAAGAAAAGGGGCAGTGTGACAACTCATGTCCATCTCCACAGTGAGCTTTTCTTGATTTACTCTGATCTATAGAACAAAAAGAAATGGCAGCTAAATGCCACAGCTTGTCCTTTTATCTTGGCATTCTCAAAGCCAACATCTAAGATTGTGTAGGTCCTCAAGACATGTCTATTGAAGAATGGGTAAATAAACAAAAGAATAAATACAATTCCAAACACATGGCTTTTCAAAAATAATTTTGTGGGGAACTATACTTTCATTCAAGTTGGACTGTGAAGAAACCTGAGCGCTGAAGAATTGATGCTTTTCAACTGTGGTGTTGGAGAAGACTCTTTTTAAAAAATATATATATTTATTTTAATTGGAGGCTAATTACTTTACAATATTGCATTGGTTTTGCCATACATCAACATGCATCCACCACGGGTGTACGCGTGTTCCCCATCCTGAACCCCCCTTCCCACCTCCCTCCCTATACCATCCTTCTGGGTCATCCCAGTGCACCAGCCCCAAGCATCCTGTATCCTGCATCGAACCTGGACTGGTGATTCATTTTATATATGATATTATACATGTTTCAATTCCATTCTCCCAAATCATCCCACCCTCGCCCTCTCCCACAGAGTCCAAAAGACTGTTCTATACACCTGTGTCTCTTTTGCTGTCTCACATATAGGGTTATTGTTACTATCTTTCTAAATTCCATATATATGCATTAGTATACTGTATTGATGTTTTTCTTTCTGGCTTACTTCACTCTGTATAATAGGCTCCAGTTTCATCCACCTCATTAAAACTGATTCAAATGTATTCTTTTTAATGGCTCAGTAATACAGCTTTCTTATCCATTCTTCTGCTGATGGACATCTAGGTTGCTTCCATGTCCTGGCTATTATAAACAGTGCTGCAATGAACATTGAGGTACACGTGTCTCTTTCAATTCAGGTTTCCTCAGTGTGTATGCCCAGCAGTGGGATTGCTGGGTCATAAGGCAGTTCTATTTCCAATTTTTAAAGGAATCTCCACACTGTTCTCCATAGTGGTTGTACTAGCTTGCATTCCCACCAACAGTGTAAGAGGTTCCCTTTTCTCCACACCCTCTCCAGCATTTATTGCTTGTAGACTTTTGGATAGCAGCCATTCTGACTGGCGTGAAATGGTACCTCATTGTGGTCTTGATTTGCATTTCTCGGATAATGAGTGATGTTGAGCATCTTTTCATGTGTTTGTTAGCCATCTGTATTCTTCTTTGGAGAAATGTCTGTTTAGTTCTTTGGCCCATTTTTTGCTTGGGTCATTTATTTTTCTGGAATTGAGCTGAAGGAGTTGCTTGTATATATTTGCGATTAGTTCTTTGTCAGTTGCTTCATTTGCTATTATTTTCTCCCATTCTGAAGGCTGTCTTCACCTTGCTTATAGTTTCCTTTGTTGTGCAGACGCTTTTAATTTTAATTAGGTCCCATTTGTTTATTTTTGCTTTTATTTCCAATATTCTGGGAGGTGGGTCATAGAGGATCCTGCTGTGATTTTTGTCGGAGAGTGTTTTGCCTATGTTCTCCTCTAAGAGTTTTATAGATTCTGGTCTTACGTTTAGATCTTTAATCCATTTTGAGTTTACTTTTGTGTATGGTGTTAGAAAGTGTTCTAGTTTCATTCTTTTACAAGTGGTTGACCAGTTTTCCCAGCACCACTTGTTAAAGAGACTGTTTTTTCTCCATTGTATATTCTTGCCTCCTTTGTCGAAGATAAGGTGTCCATAGTTGCGTGGATTTATCTCTGGGCTTTCTACTTTGTTCCGTTGATCTATATTTCTGTCTTTGTGCCAGTACCATACTGTCTTGATGACTGTGGCTTTGTAGTAGAGCCTGAAGTCAGGCAGGCTGATTCCTCCAATTCCATTCTTCTTTCTCAAGATTGCTTTGGCTATTCGAGGTTTTTTGTATTTCCATACAAATTGTGAAATTATTTGTTCTAGCTCTGTGAAAACTACTGTTGGTAGCTTGATAGGGATTGCATTGAAACTATAGATTGCTTTGGGTAGTATACTCATTTTCACTATATTGATTCTTCCGATCCATGAACATGGTATATTTCTCCATCTTAGTGTCTTCTTTGATTTATTTCACCAGTGTTTTATAGTTTTCTATATATAGGTCTTTGGTTTCTTTAGGTAGATATATTCCTAAGTATTTTATTCTTTTCATTGCAACGGTGAATGGAATTGTTTCCTTAATTTCTCTATTTTCTCATTATTAGTGTATAGGAATGCAAGGGATTCTGTGTGTTGATTTTATATCCTGCAGTTTTACTATATTCATTGATTAGCTCTAGTAATTTTCTGGTGGAGTCTTTAGGGTTTTCTATGTAGAGGATCATGTCATCTGCAAACAGTGAGAGTTTTACTTCTTCTTTTCCAGTTTGGATTTCTTTTATCTCTTTTCCTGCTCTGATTGCTGTGGCCAAAACTTCCAAAACTACGTTGAATAGTAGTGGTGAAAGTGGGCACCCTTGTCTTGTTTCTGACTTTAGGGGAAATGCTTTCAATTTTTCACCATTGAGGATAATGTTTGCTGTTGGAGAAGACTCTTGAGAGTCCCTTGGACTGCAAAGAGGTCCAACTAGTCCATTCTGAAGGAGATCAGTCCTGGGTGTTCTTTGGAAGGACTGATGCTAAAGCTGAAACTCCAACACTTTGGCCACCTCATGAGAAGAGTTGACTCATTGGAAAAGATTCTGATGGTGGGAGGGATTGGGGGCAGGAGGAGAAGGGGACAATAGAGGATGAGATGGCTGGATGGCATCACCAACTCGATGGACAAGAGTTTGGGTGAACTCTGGGAGTTGGTGATGGACAGGGAGGCCTAGTGTGCTGCAATTCATCAGGTCGCAGAGAGTCGGACATGACTGAGCGACTGAACTGATAATGGATCATTCAACTCAATCCACTGCTCAAAAAATAATTTAGAATGACATTTTTATTTCAGCTTTATTTCAGTTGAGGAGTGATACAGAAAGTTTCATTAATTTTTCTATCTTGTTTTTATCCAAGAGTGTAACCTATTATAATTATATACTTTAACCACCAAAGTATGTTCCAAATTGTCCTTGACTGTTTCCAAAAGTCCAATGCATCCTTAAGGATGAAAAATTTCCATTGCTGAGGACTGAAACAATTTGACATAAACTCTGAAGGTAATTCCAAACAGAGACCTGCATGTTTTTGAACAATGCAATGTTCAAATGCAATGCAAAGCAATGATGTATGGATACATGTTGACAACTTTGAAGAAAAACTCCACTTGCAGTATTAGTGCTACTTGGCATGACAAAAATGTGTTTATATCATGGTTACACATCACGTAACACATATATTTATCTATATGAAGATAATGGGAAGACAATAAAGAAATCCACAATGTCATGAAGACGTAAATAGATAATGTCAATCTAATTTCTAATATTCCTGTTGAGAGTCACTGTTTTAGTGCTCTCAGGGAATCTTATAAAGATGGAATAAATGAGGCACTAGTGCTATAGTTCTGCTGCCCAACGTTTGTTTGATCAGAATTTAATGGATCCTTATGCCCCTGCTTTCTTCCTTTCTCTTCACTTTGTCTAAACAGCATATGCTAGGTTGTAGGTAGGGATACCTGAGGACCCTTTACATTCAGAGGAAGCATCGTTGTGATGGCAAAAATTCACTGGATAAATATAAACCACAGTGTTTCAAAAATTGCCAAAAGGGGGATAGATCTTACAACCCACAATAAAAGTTCTTGAAAATCTTTGCTTGCTTTCTCCCCTCTGGTGTGTCACTGGGCCTGGCAGGAATACTGTCCTGGTCTTTCTCTACATTTCCTTGCACACACCCCTTCCCCACCCATCCTCTGCCATCTTCCTTTTCCACTTCTGTCTCATATCCCCCCTTCCATACATACACCGACTTCTTCCTTTTCTGCACTACTGCTCTCATCTTCTGAATCTGCTCCATTCTTGTTTTGTCACTTCCTGAGATCAATGTAATTGTTTGGGGCTGTTTTTAATTCCCTCTCTCTCCCATTAACCTGGTCCAGTGCAATCCTGGGACCAGGGACACAGCATTGGTGAAGACAGAATTCGCCTTGCCAAGGAGAGAAGCAAGGAGATCCAACAAGTCCATCCTAAAGGAAATCAGTCCAGAATATTCATTGGAAGGACTGATGCTGAAGCTGAAACTCCATACTTTGGCCACCTGATGTGAAGAACTGACTCATTTGAAAAGATCCTGATGCTGGGAAAGATTGAGGGTGGGAGGAGAAGGGGATGACAGAGGATGAGATGGTTGGATGGCATCACCGTCTCAATGGACATGAGTTTGAGTAAACTCCAGGAATTGGTGATGGCACAGGGATTCCTGGGGTGCTGCAGTCCTTGAGGTCGCAAAGAGTCTGACACGACTAAGTGACTGAACTGACTGAAGGTGAAAAGGGGGTGAGGCTGTGAATCCTCAAATATTATTATTGTTTCTTGTCATACCAACATCTGACAGGCAGAATTAAATTTCACTACAAACTATAATAGATAACCTTAACCAGATATACTCTTAGGACATCATCAGGTACAACAAGGCCTGGCTATAAAGTCCAGGTGAACAATTCAGGGACCACTTATTCACTCAGAAATAATGGCTGCAGCCCTGCTGGGAGCTGATTAGATTGGCATTGATTTACATGGATGGGTTTACATGCATTTACATAAAATATGGCTCAGTGGTAAAGAGTCTGCTTACTAATGCAGGAGATGTGGGTTCAATCACTGGGTTGGGAAGATCCCCTGGAGGAGGAAATGAGCACCTACTCCAGTATTCTTGCCTAGCGAACTCCATGGGCAGAGGAGACTGGTGCTGCAGGCCATGGCATTGCAAAGAGTCAGACACAACTGAGCGACTAACACTACTACCACTACATACAAGGAGCTATCTCATGCCTGGGACTACCTCATTCCTCAGGACCCCTTCTTTATATTTGATACCTCAGCACCACTTTTCTAGGCCTGAAAGGGTGTGTAAAGCTCCAGAAAGTGCCAAGAACCCTCCTACATCCCCACACCTTTCTGCTCTCTGGACTCTGAACCTTGGGTGAAGTTCTGAGGACTGAAGTATAGGGAAGCTGCAGGAGCAGAAATTCCTATTTACTACAGGGTTGCCAAATAAAATATAGGGCACCCAGTTAAACCTAAATTTCACATAAAGAATGAATAATTTCTTAGTATGCCCGCAATACTGATGAGATAAGCTTATTTTAAAAAGCACTCATTCTTTATGTGAAATTCAAATTTAACTGGATGCTCCTGTTTGATGATCTGTTCTTACCTAGGTCTGCTAACCCTAATATATGAGAATCAACCAAGAGTGAAAAAATCTTAAGCTTAAAAAATGGGAATTCTCAGGTATAATCTGCCTCTTGAGTTGCCCACAAGAAAATGTACCTGAAACATCAAAATATCAAGAAAGCAGTCTCTGAAAGACAAATACTATATCACTCTTAGGTGGGATGTAAACTAGGGCACAAATGAACCTTTCTACAAAACAGAAACAGACTTGTGGTTGCCAAGGGGGAGTGAAGGGCTGGGAGTCTGGAGTTAGCAGATGAAACCCACTGTGCATAGGATGGATAACAACAAGGTCCTACTGCACAGCCCAGGGCACTACATTCAACATCCTGGGGTGAACCATAAGGGGAAAGAATGCTTTTTAAAATGTCTATATGCATATAACTGAGTCACTTTGCTATACGGCAGATTTGGCACAACATTGTAAATCAACTATATTTCAATAATAATAATAATAATAAAAAGCAGTCTCTGAAAATACCAAGATCAGACAGAGGGAGTCTGCAGCGCTAAGATGCTTAAGTAGCTAGACATATCTTATTGGTCTCCTACAGATAAGAGACCAAGTCAGCTTGTCCTAAGAGTATACGGTGTTGTAGGCACATGAAAATTTACTTGTCAATAAGTAGAGATAAGCTTAAAGTCTCTTCTTGGTTCCTGGAAGGGGGAGTTGGGAATTTCAAAGCAAAATGCTTATAGGAATGTTTAAAAATCTGAGGGAAATCTGCATTGCCAAACTGAGAGACGATATAGATCAAAGATCTTAATACAGTAAAATGAAACTACAATGACCTGGAAAACTTAAAAGGGATGAGGGCAAGCATCAGGCAATGTGTAAAAAAAAAAAAAAAAATCATGATTATTTTTCCCCCTTGAAAAACACTAATTGACTAGAAAAGTGAAAATCTGAAGTGATAAATCCAGTCTAATCTGGCTAATTCTCACTTTCTTATCTTCAATCTTGATTATTCTCATAAAAAGGAGGAAATAAGGAGTCTGACCCTAATTCTTCAGAGAACAAAACTATTACAGAGTCACTTCATGGAGCCAAATCATTATTTTAAAGATAAATACATAATATATGTTCATGTAATTATAAACAATTTCAGTTAAATTAGTGAAAATTATTAGCGTTGTATAGATATATCTGGGCTTCCCTGGTGGTTTCAGTGGTAAAGAATCCACCTGCCAAGCAGGAGATGCAGGTTCAATACCTGTGTTGGGAAGATCCCTTGGAGAAGGGAACGGCAACCCACTTCAGTATTCTTGCCTGGGATTTCCCAGGCAAGAGGACACTGGCGGCTACAGTCCATGGGATCACAAGAGTCCAACAGGACTTAGCAACTAAACAACAGAGATGTATCTATATGGATTATTTACTATTAATCATCAAATTATAAAGCCAGAAGAATCACCAAATTACCTAAGTTTCATAGCAGATATCCAATTTATTTGTCTTGTTTTGCTGTTTTAAAGACTATCAATACATACCTCTATTAGATACAGGTATCAAAGCATTCTTGAGCAAGGGTTTAACTACAAGGGATTTTACAGGTGAAATGAGACTGTTTGGATTCCCAGTGAGGATGGAACAGAACATGTGCTAGTTCAACGGTAGCAGTAGCTATGGAAAATGATGAATGCGAAGAAGCTTCCTGCACCCACAGCTATTCCCTGCAGCATAGGTTGGTGAATCCAGGGTGAGTTTGAGTCAATGATGAGATTTAGCCCAAGTGAAAGCAGAGCTTCCCTGAGAACAGATCAGTGAAACAGGAAGAGGTGTTTGGAGCAAGTAAAAAGAATGAAGCAGTAGGAGGCTTTAGACTGGAGGCTCAGGTAGTCACAGATAAGATTATGCTGTTTATGTCTCCTTTGAAAAAGTCCAAAAACGATTCCACATGCTCAGCTCTGTTTGAAGGAAACAGACTCTATTCTGCTGAAATATAATTTTGGAGCCATGACAGTTAATTTTATCTGTCAACTTCACTAGTTTCATTAAACATTACTTCAGGGTGTCTCTGTGAGGGTGTGTCTGGATGAGATTAGCAGTTGAATCAGTAGGCTCCGAAAGTAGATCACTCTCCCAAGTGCTGGTGGGCATTATCCAATATCCTATATCTTCATTATAGGCTGGTGTAGAGTCCTAAACAGAATAGAGAAAGAGGCATTTACCCTTTTTGCTTCCTACCTCATTGAGCTGGGACACTGACCCTCTCCTGAACTTGGACTAGGATTTATGCCATCAGTTCCTCTGGTTCTCAGACCTTCAGATTTAAACTGTAATTATACCACCAGTTTTCCTGGGTCTGTAGCTTAGAGATGCGTTTCATGGGACTTCTCAGCCTTTGTAATGACTTGAGTCAATTCCTCAAATAAATCTCTTTCCCTACATGTATATTGTTAACCTAAAACAATAGCAGCCAATTATTTTACCAGTAAAATGGGTTCATTCTGGAGCAGCAAAGAATTGCCATTCAGGGCACACAATGATGGTGAACTACGTGGTAAAACAAACGAGAAGAAACGTTTTTATAGAGTAGAAGGAAGAGTTGGGAGAGGTTATTACAGAGCCCAATGGGGGAAACTGAGAGCAGGAAGTAGTGGCTTTTCATTGGTTCAGTTGAGTTCAGTCGCTCAGTTGTGTCCAACTCTTTGCGACCCCATGAATCGCAGCACACCAGGCCTCCCTGTCCATCACCAACTCCCGGAGTTCACTCAAACTCACATCCATCAAGTCCATGATGCCATCCAGCCATCTCATCTTCTGTCGTCCCCTTCTCCTCCTGCCCCCAATCCCTCCCAGCATCAGGGTCTTTTCCAATGAGTCAACTCTTCGCATGAGGTGGCCAAAGTATTGGAGTTTCAGCTTCAACATCAGTCCTTCCAAAGAACACCCAGGACTGATCTCCTTCAGAATGGACTAGTTGGATCTCCTTGCAGTCTAAGGGACTCTCAAGAGTCTTCTCCACACCACAGTTCAAAAGCATCAATTCTTCGGCGCTCAGCTTTCTTCACAGTCCAACTCTCACATCCATACGTGACCACTGGAAAAACCATAGCCTTCACTAGACGGACCTTTGTTGACAAAGTAATGTCTCTGCTTTCAATATGCAATCTAGGTTGGTCATAACTTTCCTTCCAAGGAGTGTCTTTTAATTTCCTAGCTGCAATCACCATCTCCAGTGATGTTGGAGCCCCCCAATATAAACAGTGGAAAATAAAACTGTTTCCACTGTTTCCCCATCTATTTCCCATAAAGTGATGGGACCGGATGCCATGATCTTCGTTTTCTGAATGTTGAGCTTTAAGCCAACCTTTTCACTCTCCTCTTTCACTTTCATCAAGAGGCTTTTTGGTTCCTCTTCATTTTCTGCCATAATGGTGGTTTCATCTGCATATCTGAAGTTATTGATATTTCTCCCGGCAATCTTGATTCCAGCTTGTGTTTCTTCCAGTCTAGCGTTTCTCATGATGTACTCTGCATATAAGTTAAATAAGCAGGGTGACAATACACAGCCTTGACATACTCCTTTTCCTATTTGGAACCAGTCTGGTTGTTCCATGTCCAGTTCTAACTGTTGCTTCCTGACCTGTATATAGGTTTCTCAAGAGGCAGGTCAGGTGGTCTGGTATTTCCATCTCTTTCAGAATTTTCCACAGTTTATTGTGATCCACACAGTCAAAGGCTTTGGCATAGTCAATAAAGCAGATGTTTTTCTGAAACTCTCTTGCTTTTTCCATGATCCAATGAATGTTGAAATTTGATCTCTGGTTCCTCTGTCTTTTCTAAAACCAGCTTGAACATCTGGAAGTTCACGGTTCATATATTGCTGAAGCCTGGCTTGGAGAATTTTGAGCATTACTTTACTAGCGCATGAGATGAGTGCAATTGTGTGGTAGTTTGAGCATTCTTTGGCATTGCCTTTCTTTGGGATTGGAACAAAAACTGACCTTTTCCAGTCCTGTGGCCACTGCTGAGTTTTCCAAATTTGCTGGCCTATTGAGTGCAGCACTTTCACAGCATCTTCTTTCAGGATTTGAAATAGCTCCACTGGAATTCCATCACCTCCACTAGCTTTGTTCGTAGTGATGCTTTCTAAGGCCCACTTGACTTCACATTCCAGGATGTCTGGCTCTAGGTGAGTGATCACACCATCATGATTATCTTGGTCGTGAAGATCTTTTTTGTACAGTTCTTCTGTGTATTCTTGTCACCTCTTCTTAATATCTTCTGCTTTTGTTAGGTCCGTACCATTTCTGTCCTTTATCGAGCCCATCTTTGTATGAAATGTTCCCTTGGTATCTCTAATTTTCTTGAAGAGATCTCTAGTCTTTCCCATTCTGTTGTTTTCCTCTATTTCTTTGCATTGATTGCTGAGGTAGGCTTTCTCTCTCCTTGCTATTCTTTGAAACTCTGCATTCAGATGCCTATATCTTTCCTTTTCTCCTTTGCTTTTCACTTCTCTTCTTTTCACAGCTATTTGCAAGGCCTCCTCAGACAGCCATTTTGCTTTTTCACATTTCTTTTTCTTGGGAATGGTCTTGATCCCTGTCTCCTGTACAATGTCACGAACCTCCGTCCATAGTTCATCAGACACTCTATCAGATCTAGTCCCTTAAATCTATTTCTCACTTCCACTGTATAACCATTGGTTGGGTTGTAACAATCTGATTGGTTGAGCTGTTGCCAGGCAGAGAGAAAATTTTTTTGCTTTTGCTGTCAGTATTAAAGTAGTGTCGCTTCCTGCTGGGGATGCAAAAAAGGTCTCTTATTATTGGTATCTGCACTGACCTCAAGTGGCATGTGTGTGAGTACTCTTCTGCCTCCCAACTCCATTTCAGTGAAGTTTCCCTTCATCATTTCCATGGTATCCATATATCTATAGCTATACCTCTCCTACAAAGGTCCATTTAGTTAAAGCTATGGTTTTTCCAGTAGTTGTGTATGGATGTGAGAGTTGGACTATAAAGAAAGCTGAGCACCAAAGAATTGATATTTTTGAACTGTGGTGTTGGAGAAGACTCTTGAGAGTCCCTTGGACTGCAAGGAGATCCAACTAGTCCATCCTAAAGGAGACCAGTCCTGGGTGTTCATTGAAAGGACTGATGCTGAAGCTGAAACTCCAGTACTTTGGTCACCTGATGAGAAGAACTGACTCATTGGAAAAGACCCTGATGCTGGGAAAGATTGAAGGCAAAAGAAGGGGATGATAGAGGATGAGATAGCTGGATGGCATCACCATCTTGATGGACATTAGTTTGAGCAAGCTCTGGGAGTTGGTGATGGACAAGGAAGCCTGGTATGCTGCAGTCCATGGATCCACAAAGAGTTGGACATGACGAGCGACCGAACTGAGCTGAACTGATTGGTTCTATTTCTCTGGGAAAACCCTAATAGGAGAGTAAAAACAAGTCCATGAAGCATCACAGAGGGAAATGAACCCATATTTGCCAACCTGGAGGCCTCTTCTGGCACATCCTCTTTGCCCAGCCCCAACCACTCACCATCTAAATTTCATTTCCTATTTTTCATTCAGTTTTAGAAGTGACAGTTCATGTGAAAAACAGCAGCTTTTTCTCACTTTGGCAGCTAACCAAAGTGTATACTCATTGATGGCAGGAGAAGTCTCTCAGATCTGTATTTCCTAGGGTTCTAAAACCTAGAAGCAAGTGCTTTGCACATAGATAGGAGTTTCAGTGAATTAACGAATGCAATCTCCAAATGGTTAACATTTACAAACACTAACTAGCAGTGTATTATTAATCTCCAAAAACAAACCAGACTGCATCACAGAGACCATCCTGCTGGGGATGCAAAGTAGGTCTTTTTATTCTTGGGATCTGTACTGACTTCTGTATTTACAATTCTCACCCAGACTCCTTCAGAATGAGACTGAAGCATGAGGTCAGGGGAGAGGAAAACAGACTGCAGACACCGAAGGTATGGCTGTGGCTGTACCAAACTTTGACCAGCACTAAATCAGCCAACACAAAATGAATAAAGTTCCTGTTAGCATGTCACACACATTGGGGAAAGAACAAATGAAATCACATTGATAAAATTCATCTTTCTATAAAATTTGTTCATTGGATCTTTCTCCCAAACCTTCTTTGACATGATTAACCAAAGATTGAAAACTGAAGATAGGAAACAAACAAAAGCTCATTGGATTATCTAGTCCACATTTTTTGGCCCTGTGTGCAAATTGTGTGTTCCCTAGGGAAATATTTTCTACTTTTTTTTAAAGAATTTTTTTTTTACGTGGACCATTTTTAAAAACCCTTTATTGGATTTTGTTAAAATATTGATTCTGTTTTAAAATTTTGTTTTTGGCCAGGAGGTGGACATGACGAGTGACCCAACTAACTTGGGATCTTAGTTCCCTGACCAGGGATTGAACCCACACTCCCTGCATTGGAAGGCAAAGTCTTAGCCACTGGACTGCCACGAAAGTCCCTAGAAATATTTTCTAGAACTTTTGTCTAATCTATTTCTGGTAGATTTGCTCTTGTTTCAGTCTTTTTCTGAAGAATTTATTCCAGTTGTTTTTGTTTAATCACTCAGTAGTGTCCAACTCTGCGTCCCTGTGGACTGTAGCCCACCATGCTCCTTTGTCCATGAGATTTTCCGGGCATGAATACTCGAGTGGGTTGCCATTTCCTACTCCAGGGCACATTCCCAAACCAGGAATCAAACCTGCATCTCCTGCTTTGGCAGGCAGATTCTTTACCACTGCACCATCAGGGAAAGATTCCTTATTCCAGTTAGGCACAACTTTGACACCTGAGGGTTATTCTGAGATTTCCATCTCAGTTTGCCTTATTTCAATTTTGCCCCATTACTCCTACTTAGACCCGTCCCCTGTCAACACAATGTGGATCGTTTTCACATTCCTTTTTAGGCATAATTTAACCATGCTTCACACATTAACTTGAGTAGACAGTATATGGTATAAATTACAGAAAACAGCGATGTGTGAAGACATTCTGTGGTGAATAAATTAAAGCATTAATTTCAGACATATCAAACTAACACTTTTTAAATTTGTGGTTCATATAATTTTGGGGCCTATTTTCTAAGGTCTTTGGAATGGAGGAATTAAATGGAAGATTAGTCTAAAATTTCTACTTTTATTTCATGGGATAGACATCAGCCATTCCCATGAATATTTAAAAGAAGAATTTTAAAAAGAAATTTAACACAGAGGACCTACTCAGATTTACAGAGATGTTGACATTTAGACATACATGTGAGAAAAACTGGGTTTAGCGACTCACCAGACATTATCATCACCAATCTGGCAGTAAAAAGAATTAAGACTATTGACAAGCAGGACAGAACTTTCTCACCCACTGAGTATTTGTGCAACTTGGTACAATGAGTCTGAGTTGATTGAGAAGCAAATGTGTTTATACTGCAAAGATTTCAAAAAGGAGAATCTAACTCAAATTTACCAAAATTGCTAGGTGGAAAGGAAACTATTCTCAGCACAGGCTCACCAGGGATCCTGGAGTTTCTGGTTTTCACAGCTGATACAGAACCACAGCATGTACATGGAACTGGCACCAAAATGCATGTGTGTGTGTGTGTGTGCGCGTGCGCACACACACACACACACACACACACACACACACACATTTTAGGTAGTGAGACTTGAGGAAAATGATCAAATTCATTTTTGCTCCTAGTTTTATTATACTTCATAGTATTTATCACTTACTCTATATCTTTATTTTTATTGATTCTTTCCCCCAACCCCTTCTAGAATTCAAACTCCATGTGGACAGAAATTTTGTTTTGTCTTGCTCACCTGTATAACCAGGGGACCTATATATGACCTGACACAGAATAGACAGCTAATGAATACAGCTTGAAGATACAGCTTGGCACTGATTCTCTAGTTAAGGAACAAAACAGAAAGATACCATGCATACTTTTCCATTAAAAAGAGCTAACTCTACCCCCTAAAACTAATACAGAATGGGGAAAAGCTCTTTAATTTCCTAAAGATAGGCTTTAAGATAGTGTTAGTCCTTAAAGATAACTGGGAAGCATCTAAGATCTGTCCATCTAATGATGGTCTTGAAGATAAGGCTCATGAAGGCAAAGACAGTGTCTCATTTTTCTCTTGATATCAGCTCATGATGTGGATCTGGGATAAGGTAATAAAGAAGAACCAGTTGGAATAGCTGACCTGGACTGTTTTAGTCCCTGATTTGGGCATTTCTATGTGTTAATTATTGTTTCTTACAATAATTCTATGTGGGGGGTTACAAGTCTTACCCCCCAGTTTCCAGCTCATAACATCAGGTTTTAAGAGCATTATTGAATAATTGGCAGTTACCATTGTATTGTGTCTCCCAGCTCCAAACTCGCCCTTCTCTTGAGCTGGAGGCTGGTGGAATGCAAGGCTGTCAACAGAGGGCGCCAGAGGGACACACTTCCGCCCCAGGAAAACATCCTGTTCACCTCCTGGCCCTCCATGGCTGGTATTTGATGTTGGAGGCTGGTGACCAGTTTGGAGGAGTCCAGCTGCACTTCCGGCCACTCTGTCCTCACTGGGAACAGTTTCTGCAGTCCAGCTCTGGCCCCACCTTCTGGAATGCCTTCCCCTACATGAGGTTGTTGTCATTGTTTGGTTGTTATGTTGTATCTGACTCTGCTACCCCATGGATTGCAGCACATGAGGTAGCCACAGCCTCTCTGAAGTGGGGCTGACTCTTAGCCTTGGGTTTAGGGGTGGGATTGGGGTGGCCCCTGCTCTGGTCCTCTGTCCTTTTATTGTCCCCTCTCCTTCAGCCAAGACGTCATGGCTGCAGCCTCTGTAGGCCTCGGATGCTTTTTACCCTGTTTAGTAGCTCAGCTCCTTCTACTAATTACCAAGCCTTTACATTAAATTGTCCTCAGATACAGTGCTGGGAGGATGCTATATTATATCAAACAATGAACTGCCCAAGATGCTGCTGGTGGGAAGCAATCAAGCTGGGCTTCAAAGCCAGGAGATCTGGAACCAGAGGACACACTCCAAACTTCCATGCTACATTGTCTCATTTGGGAGAAAATTCAGGTTAGCTTGCCCTGTGGCCTGGACACAACTCATGCCACAGCAAGTACTTACTTACCTAGAATCTCACTCAATGGCAAAAAATATGCAGATGACACCACCCTTATGGCAGAAAGTGAAGAGGAACTCAAAAGCCTCTTGATGAAAGTGAAAGTGGAGAGTGAAAAGGTTGGCTTAAAGCTCAACATTCAGAAAACAAAGATCATGGCATCCGGTCCCATCACTTCATGGGAAATAGATGGGGAAACAGTAGAAACAGTGTCAGACTTTATTTTGGGGGGCTCCAAAATCACTGCAGATGGTGACTGCAGCCATGAAATTAAAAGACGCTTACTCCTTGGAATAAAAGTTATGACCAACCTAGATAGTATATTCAAAGCAGAGACATTACTTTGCCAACTAAGGTCCGTCTAGTCAAGGCTATGGTTTTTCCTGTGGTCATGTATGGATGTGAGAGTTGGACTGTGAAGAAGGCTGAGCGCTGAAGAATTGATGCTTTTGAACTGTGGTGTTGGAGAAGACTCTTGAGAGTCCCTTGGACTGCAAGGAGATCCAACCAGTCCATTCTGAAGGAGATTAGCCCTGGGATTTCTTTGGAAGGAATGATGCTAAAGCTGAAACTCCAGTACTTTGGCCACCTCATGCAAAGAGTTGACTCATTGGAAAAGACTCTGATGCTGGGAGGGATTGGAGGCAGGAGGAGAAGGGGACGACAGAGGATGAGATGGCTGGATGGCATCACTGACCCGATGGACGTGAGTCTGAGTGAACTCCGGGAGTTGGTGATGGACAGGGAGGCCTGGCATGCTGTGATTCATGGGGTCGCAAAGAGTCGGACATGACTGAGCCACTGAACTGAACTGAACTGAGAGGAGGAAGGTACTCAAATGCACCTCGTCAAGTATGGTCCCCAGGTGGCGCTAGTGGTAAAGAAACTGCCTGCCGGTGCAGAAGACAGAAGAGACGCAGGTTTGATCCCTGGGTGGGGAAGATCCGCTGGAGGAGGGCAGGACAGCCCACTCCAGTATTCTTGCCTGGAGAACCCCCATGGACAGAGGAGCCTAGAAGCTACAGTCCACAGGGTCATAAAAAGTTTGTCACGACTAAAGCCACTTAGCATGCACAAAACCACACACCACCATAGATTTTAATATTTTAGATCACTTTCACACACAGGATTTGACCCAAACAACTCTGTAGAGGTGATAAGGCATATGTTTTTATTCCTATAGAAACTGAGGCCCAGAGACACTAAAAATTTACATGCACAGTTGTACTTAAGTCTCTCAACTCCCAGCTGGGACTTTGTAATACTACTGTCTTGTCTTGAAGCTTAGTTACTCTGGAGTCCATATGACCAAGAGACTGAAAACCTGGATCTCGGAAAGACCCCCGTCCTAGTCCTTGGAGCCCGTGTGCCTCAACTAGAGTGTCTGGGTGCCACAGTGAAAGGTCCTGCATGATACAACCAAGGCCTGGCACAGCCAGTGAAATAAATAAACAAAGGTGAGGCCCAGAAAGAGGCCAAGAACAGGTCCCCTCCAGAGCCTCGGGAGGGCACACAGCCCCCTGCTGCCACCTGAACTGTGACGCCAGCTCAGGTCCATTCAAGGGACTCATTTCTGACTTCTGACCCCCAGAACTAGGAGAGAATAAATTACCATTATTTTAAGCCACCTACTTTGTGGTAATTTCATCGGCCTCGGGAAACTAACACACTGACAAATTCAAGTTTAAGTTTCTTATGTGACTGGAAAAGATCTACATGATTGATCCTTTAACGACATTGATTTGAGCTGTGCATGTCCACTTATGCTTGGAGTGTTTTTGGACTTATACTTGGAGTGTTTTCAGTGGTAAGTCTTACAGTAATGCATGACCCACAGTTGGTTAAATCCTCAGATGTGGAACCTTGGATACAGAGGAATTGTGGATACAGAAGAACTGCATAGGTGGAAAGTGGACTTTAAGTTATATTCAGATTTTTTACCATGCCGAGAGTCAGCGTCCCTAACTGCGGAGTTGTTCACGGGTCAACTGTAAAGCTATCTTCATTACAATTCAGAATTTTAAGAACATTCAGGATGAAAACACGAGCTACAGATTAGAAGACATTTGCAAAATAATATTCTACAAAGGACTTATATCTAAATATAGAAAGAACTCTTTCAAATGAAAGAAAAAAGACCAACAACTGGTAAATGAGCCATTAAAAAGAATGAAATAATGCCATTTGCAGCAACAGGGTTAGACCTGGAGATCATCATATTAAGTGAAGTCAGAAGAAAAAGACAAATATCCTATATCGCTTATAAGCAGAATCTTAAAAAAATACAAATGAACTTATTTACAAAACAGAAACAGACTCACAGACTTAAGAGAATGAATTTATGGTACCAGACGGGGAAGGGTGGGAAGGAGGGATAGACTGGGAGACAGGGATTGATGTATACACACTGCTATATTTAAAACAAATAACCAACAAGGGCCTACTGTATAGCATAGGGAACTCTGCTCAATAGTCTCTAATAATCTAAATGGAAAAAGAACTTCAAAAAGAATAGATACATGTATATGTATAATATAACTAAATCACTTTGCTGTACACCTAAAACTAACACTATTATTAATTAAGCATGTGCTGCATGGGCTCAGTGTGTTGGATTCTTTGCAACCCCCTGGACTGTAGCCTGCCAGCCTCCTCTGTCCATGGGGTTTCCCAGGCAAGAATACTGGAGCGGGTTGCCATTCCTTTCTCCAGGGGGGATTTCCACAATCCAGCGATTGAAGTCGTGGTGTCTCTTGTATCTCCTGCATCTGCAGGCGGGTACTTTACCACTAGCACCATCTGGGAAGCCCATTAGTAGTTAATTAACTATATTCCAATATAAAATTAAAATTTTAAATGGCCAAAAGACTTGAACAGGCTTGTGAAAGAAAAGGATGTCCAACTGACCAATAAGCACATGAAAATGTACTTTGTGTCATTGGACAATTGGGGAATGCAAATTAAAATCCCAAAGAGGCAAAAATATACCACTATGCTCCAACTGACACCAAATGTTGGTGAAGATATGGGATAGCTAGCACTCTCATATACTGTAGGTGAGAGTGCGTGAGTGCGTGCTCAATCATGTCTCTTTTGCAACCCCCTAGACTGTAGCCAGGCTCCTCTGTTCATGGGATTTCCCCACACAAGAATACTGGAGTGGGTTGCCATTTTCTTCTCCAGGAGATCTTCCCAACCCAGAGATACAGCCCAAGTTTCCCATGTCTCCTGAATTGCAGGCAGATTCTTTACCACTGTACAACCTTTGATACAACTACTCAGGAAAACTATTTGATAATACTTACTAAAGCCAAACATATTAATACACACACATACACACACACACACACACACACACAGTCTAATCCAGAAATTCCACTCATGAACAGAAAATATACACAAGATACAGTGTGCTTATGTCTACCTAAAGACATAAACTAAAATTTATAAGAATACCCATCAACTGTAGAATGGATAAAAAATTGCAGTATATTTATATAATGAAATAATATAGAGCAAAGAAAATGAATGAACTCTT
This sequence comes from Oryx dammah, assembly GCF_014754425.2. NCBI lineage: Eukaryota > Metazoa > Chordata > Mammalia > Artiodactyla > Bovidae > Oryx > Oryx dammah. The sequence goes on from NW_024070194.1 coordinate 55,139,266, forward strand.
GTACCCAACAACAGGAATGAATCTCACAGACATAATGCTGACAAAAGCTTGATACAAAATGGTACACATTGTATGATTCCATTTATATGAAGTTCAGGAACACAGGAAACCAAGCTCTGGTGATAGTGGTTAGTTAGACTTACAGTGTCCTTGGGAGATTATCTGCTGGGAGGGACCTCAGCGGAGCTGAAAATGTCCTAGATCTTAACCTGGCAGAGGGTGGTTTTATAGGGATGTAGACATAAGTAAAAGAAATTGATTGAAGTGAACACTTAAGATTCATGTTCTTTACTATATATGTTAGATCTTCATTTAAAAAACATTAAATTTTTATTTTAAAGAAATGGCAGAAAGTAAGTAAGGTTAAAGCATCACACTTAAGAGTCAGGAAACCTGTATGGCATTCGTGCTTCACTAAAAAACAACTTCATGAAAATTGATTTTCCTCATTTGCAAATTTGGGACATTAATACCTATCAACTTCCAATAGCAATTGAGAGCATTAGATAATGTATAAGTATTCTTGAGTTCCTATATGAGAAGCCTCATATAAATATACGGTAATGTTCTTGGTGGCACATTTCAAGATCTCATTTTCACTTACGTAATCTCTTACAGATACTACCTCCTCTAAGTTACAATCGCTAAAATCCATGAAGTAAATGAAAATGGAAACTTGAGTTATGCCAGCAACAAAGTGATAAATTGAGTCTAGAGTAGGGCTTACTTCTATTCTTTCCATGACCCTTCTGATGGGTGATCGTCACAAAATGAAAAGTTAATATTTATACTTATTAATCTTCCTGAAGGATTCCAGAATCAACTGACAGGATTTTCAATTCCAGAGACTCCAATCAAAGATTAGAAACAGCCTCAAGCCATAATACCGTCCCACTTATCTCCTTTTTGAAGGTTATTACATAAATAACAGCCAGGTTATAGTCATTATATATGCACATAGTGTGGTTCAAATCATATAGTTCCTGGAAATCTGAGCCATCTAATGTGGTAGCACTAGCCACATGTGGCTATTAAATATGTGAACTTGGCTAATCTGAATTGGTTTGTCCTCTAAGTGTAAAATACACACCATTTTCAAAACAGTGTACCAAGAAAAAGAAATGTAAATTGTATCACTGAGTATTTTTATATTGATTACATATCAAAATGATAATATTTTTAATATACTGTGTTAAATAAGATCTATTATTCAAATAAATTTAACTTGTTTATTTTTACTTAAAAATGTGGCTAATAGAAAACTTTAAATTCCATTTATGGCTTGCATTATATTTCTATTGGACAGCAGGGCTCTAAATAAAGATGGATATCTTCTTAATGCTGCTCTTCTCAGGACAGAGTTTTCAGAAAAGGATTTTTTAAAAATTAGGGTTACAGTTGCTTATATATTCTCTGGCCAAATTACCTGCCTATATCACAGATTAAAACCTAATCTTTATAATCAACTGAATTTTAGAATGGTCATATGATAAAATATTTGGCCTACCTGAAGTCATGAAATATTTGACCAGTTTTCCCTGAGCTTTAATAATATGTGAACCTGTGGTTCTAAAATCTTTGGGGAAACCTGAACTATTGAGACAGAGAAACGATCTTAATACATCTCCTGTAGGATTATGCAGAACACCCCTACAGGAAAACTCAAAACCAACATACGTTAGGGACTTCCCTGGTGGTCCAGCTGTTGTGACTCTGCAATTCCACTGCAGGGCGCACAAGTTCCCTGGTCAGCGAACTAAGATCCTGCATGCTGCATGGCAGCCAAAGAAACCAAACCAAACCAAATACCAAGCAACACACTGCTATAACCTGAATTGTGTGCCCTGCCCCCAAACTCCTATGTTTCAACCCCCAAACGTGATGGTACTAAGAGGTAGGGCCTTTGGGAGGTAATCAGGTTTTGGATGAGGCCAAGAGAGTTGGGCACTGATGATGGGATTGTAAGAAGAGATCAGAACTCTCTTTCCACCATGAGAAGGTCACTGTGAGAAGGCAGCTGTCTACAAGCCAACAAGAGAGCCCTCACCAGGAACTGATTCTGCCAGACCTGAATCCAGGGCTTCTAGTCTTCAGAACCATGAGAAAGTCAGTTTCAATTGTTGAAACACTTCATCTATTGCATTTGGTATGGCAGCTCAAGCAACTAATATCTACCACTTAAAGCAATCTCTAATTAAACATCATTATTAATCTTTTGTTCTGGTTTAGTCGCTTAAGTCGTGTCCAACTCTCTGGGACCCCGTGGGCTGTATCCCGCCAGGCTCCTCTGTTCATGGGATTTCCCAGACAAGAATACTGGAGTGTGTTGCCATTTCCTTCTCTAGGGGATCTTCCTGGCCCAGGGATTGAACCAGCATCTCCTGCATTGGCAGGCAGATTCTTTACCACTAAGCCACCAGGGAAGCCCTCTTATTTAATCTATTAATGGTAATTTTGAATACATTACCTTTTTTTGTTATGTAAAGGCATGGTGATTTGCACAATGGGGAGAATAAACAAATATTTGTTGACTTTCTCTACCTGTTAATAGGACAGGCCTGATCTATGGCCTCTGTAGTCCAACTTGCTCACAGACCATTTCTGTTGAGCCAGGAAGAAGGGTCAAGAAGAACACTCCTTATTTTAAAACATTATCACAACGAAATATCCTTTTTTAACTATATAAAAAATATTTTCTTCAGCAAACGGAATTCATATTCCCACTTGAACTGAAAATGCTATGCTGTTAATATCCCCCTAGGGATCTGCTTCTTGGTATGGTACCTTCAATGATTTTATCATAGCAAGCATAATAAAGTCTCATTTTATGCTCCAAGGCATGAACAATCCTAAACGTCCTTCAATCAGAACAGTCCTTAGCCTGTGGCTTCTGGAATAACATTTTTAAAGGCACTAAAAAAAAAAGAAAGGGTCCCTGCCCAGGGGACAGAATCAGGTGCTTTGTTTCTTTAGAAATCTTCGAAACACCTTCAGGTACATGGTTTTCAAGAAAGAGAGGCAAAAAAAAAAAAAAAAAAAACAGTAGAAAACCAAATACAGTAGTTGACCAATCCTTGTTATCACTCTAATCCTTTCGGCTACCTTTTAGAACTCCAAAAAATGTATACAATTTTGTTTGTCCTACACGTATCTTCTAGGAAAAAGCCCTGAACTCTGAATATAATCTCCAAGGAGACAGAGAGCAAAAAATTAAAAACCTCTTATTTAAGGGTTCATTTTAGGAACAGAAGGAACACTCCTCTATTTGTTTGTTTGGGCCCTGCCGCACTGGCATGCAGGATCATAGTTCCTTGAGAAGGGATGGAACCTCAGCCCCCTGCATTAAGTGCGGAGTCCTAACCACCCGACCACTAGGGAAGTCCCCTGAACTGTCCTTTTTCTCACTTTGAAACCAGCCTCCCCACTTATTACATATATACATACGGCCTAACATAAGACCTCAGAAGGTATACCAGGCTCTGCTTCTGCTGTTTGATGGGTTATCTGGTTCCTTGATTTCCTGGTGTGTATATGCTTATGCAGGTTGCCTCCAACTTAACCTCTTTCTCTTAGGTGTCCCTGTTAAATAAGAGCGGATCCTGGGGCTTCCTTGGTATCTCCATGGTAAAGAATCTGCCCGTTAATACAGAAGACACGGGTTCGATCCCAGATACCGTAGGATCCCACATGCTGCGAAGCAACTAAGTTTCACAACTACTGAGCCTGTGCTCTAAAGCCTGGGAACTGAATCTACGGAGCCCTTGAGCCGGTGCTCCAGAACAAGAGAAGCCATTGCAAAGGGAAGCTTGAGCACCAAATCTAGAGAAAAACCTGCCCAGCAAGGAAGACCCAGTACTGCCAAAAATAAATAATACACAAAATTATAAAAAAGAAAAAGAGTGAGTCCTGAGCAGCAGCCTCCTCATTTGAGTGAGACTGGCAGTTACCACATTTATCAACATATCCTCCCCCCTTATTTCCTCTCCACTCTTTTGAGGTCACTTGAACTAGTCACAGTGCTGGTTCCGACGTCCATCTCTTTACTCTCTTTGTATTTGCGTCTAGAGATGACCAGTTTGGTGGCGGTACTTTTCAAGCTTATCAGATCACATTTCTGACCTGGCAGTCCCCGCTGGTATAGAATTCTCTTCCATCCCCACAAATAAAGTTGTTGTGAAAAAGCAATGGAGTACTCTTAGCTCCCTAGAAAAGAATACAATATAAAACTAACACAAGCTTTCCATTCCTGCCGATTATTCTGGCTTTAGTACACCCAATGGCAGAGCCCTCTGCACCTGCCTTGGCCATGTCTTCCCTAAGAGTCAGAAGAGAGGTGGGGCACCCAATGACGTCGCATTGCTCACCCCATCCACCCTCTCCAAGCCCCGCATTCGAAGTTCTCTCCCTGAACTTAACTCCCAATCTTCCTACATCCCTCCTCGCATTGGAGTAAAGAACTGAAGCTCACTCTTTTCCATACTCGTCTGATCAGTAAATTCTAAAATCTCTTTTCCTTGCAGAGCTCAGATGGGTAAGTTTTTGGGTTTTGGTTGATTTCTTTCCCCCTAAAACTTGCCTGAAACCAGTGTCTGGCCCTCCGACACCCTGAATCTCACGGCGAGAGGAGTGGGCTGGCTAGAAGGGTCGCCGACACCCAGAGACGTTGAGAACAAGATCGGCCCCGGGAAGATGCAGGCGAGCTCAGAGCCGGGAGCCAGGCCCCCCCGGGCAGCCGCACCCCGACTCGCCGGCCCCCGAGACACCGGCGTCGGGATCCAAGCGCCTGGCAGGGACGGCGGTCCCCGGGGGCGGGTGGGCCGGCCGGGCCGAGGGCGCTGCGCCGCGGCCTCTGGCTCCTCCTCCGGGCGCCGCGCTGCCAGGCCGGTGGGTGGCGGCTGCCCGGGCCCCGGGGGATGGCGGCGGCCGCGCTCCGCCAGCAGGTGGCCCCGGGGTCCCGGCGGCGCCGCCTCCTCCCGGCGCCCCTCCTCCCGCGGGGGCGGTCAGCGCCCCGACCCAGCTCG
>NW_024070194.1:55144686-55376759 GCF_014754425.2 Oryx dammah
GCCGCGCTCGCCGCCGCCGCCGCCGCGTCCGGAGCTGTACCCAGGCCGGCCCGCGGCGAGCGCCCAGGGCGCCGGCAGCCCCGGTCCGCCCTCCCCGCCCCCAACTCGCTCCCCAACGGAAAGTTCGGCTCCGGCGGCGTCTAGCCCGGCAGCCGGGGATGAGCCGGGGTCGGGGGGCGAGCTGAGCGGCGGCCAGGAGGGGGCAACTTCGCCCGGGAGAGCGCCTCCCGCCCGGCCCCGCCGGCCGCAGCCCCCGGGCGGGCTCGAGTGGTTTTTCCCTTGCTTGTGCCTCCCCCCTGCGGATCCAAGAGACGGACCTTGGTCCCCGCGCTCCCGCTGCCGGGTGACAAGAGCCAGCGCCGCCGCCACCGCCTCGGCCGCCGCTCTCTCTGTCCCTCCGCCCGGCCGCCCCCGGCCGCAGCCCCTGCCCTGCCCGTCCGCCGCACCATGGAGTTCTCGGAGAGGAAGCGGAGCAGGAAATCCCAGAGCTTCAAACTGGTGAACCGAGGTAAGCGGGGCCGGGCCGGGCCGGGCGGGGGGCGTGCGGGCGGCCGAGGGAGGACTTGGCCGCCGCGTAAACAGCCCCCGGCCCGTGGTGCGGCCAACTCCGAGGGCCGGGGCTCCTGGTACACCCCCCCACCCCACCCCCGGGTCCCCTCCCCGAGTCGGGCTTCGGCCGCACACACGCCGGGCGGCGAGGAAAGTTGTGCGGCTGGGGGTGAGGGGGGAGGCAGGATGTGATTCCGCGTAAACAAGTCGGAGGGCACATCAGGAAATTAGCAAACAATGACACTTGGGGAGCGGGGAACCTTCTTTGGTATTCCTCTCCTGTGGCTTGGCGGCCGGGTGGGGGAGGACGCGTCTCCATCAGGCCGTGCGGACACCCACCCGGACCAATGGTCGTGGTCGTTTGGGGTTGGTTTGCTTTTTCCGCCCCCCTCCTGCAAAAAGAAGGAGAAAAGGTGGTGGTGGCTGTTGTAAGACCGAGAAAGAAGCTCATTAGGTGTCCAAGCCCAGAGAAGAATTGTTGACATGCAGCATCTTTCCCAGATATGTCATTTGGGCAGGAAAGATGTTTTCGAATAGATCACGTAACAGTCAGATAAGTATCATTAAAAAGAAAAAAAACAAAAAATCCAGCCGGTCCCTGACGATTTAACAGGTGTACACCGCGGTCTCTGGACTTCGGTTTATTTTATCAGGGGAGAGGAAAGTTGAATAGTCCTGCCTGTGTTCAGTGACTTGTTAAAGAGTCTTTATTTTTCCTGATTTGCCTTTTCAAAAAAACGATAAGAATGTAAGGGCAGACAAAAAATTATGTCTATCAAAATGCATCGTGTCACCTTAAACTAGAGGCAGGTGACTTTTTCTCCCTGTCATGTCACAAGTCGCAATATTGAGTTTAGAATAATCCTGTTTAAGTGTCATTGTTAAATTAGCTTGAAGTCAAAACCAAACCAGAGAACCTGTCCACTTTGTTCCTCTGTTGTAATATCTAGCATTGGCATGAGACTAGAGAGCAAGGCGATTGTTTTAACAACCTGGAGAAGTCACATGTAAGCTGATGAAAATTAGAGGGCGATTGCAATTTCCAGCTAAGCTAACTATGGTGTAGATTCAATAAAGCCTGCTTTCAGTTAGTCTGAAACTGATTTTGATTATAGACATTTTGAAGATCTACTGCTATCTGTTAACTCCGATTTTGTTTGGATACTGTTTGATGAAAAAAGCCTGGCGTAGCTGTACATATTCAAAATATTTGGCTTTGCTTTTTACTCTGAAGTTTTTTTTTCCCCAGCAGTGTTGATTACTCAGTCATTTGTACTTTAAAAGTACCTCCATTTGTGACTGGCCTGTTGGTCTATCTGATTCATTCTGGAATCTAGGTGGCTTTCTTATTTATGACCTCAGGAAACTTACTTTGTTGTTCAGTTGCTCAGTTGTGTCTGACTCTGCGACCCCATGGACTGCAGCATGCCAGGCTTCCCTGTCCTTCCCTATCTCCCAGAGTTTGCTCAAACTCATGGAACTTACTACTTTATCTTAAAAGTGAGATAAGTTTTGTAGACCTTGTTCTGGGAGGGCTAAGGCCCCCAAAAGGGAATCACTGTTAAGAAGGATTGTCTAGTTTCTTACTTAAGCAATCCTACTTTTTGGAAACAGTTGCCAAAGTGCAGTAGCCTCTTTAGAGAAGCTTGTAAAATACTGTATTTTAAAGTCTGACTGACATAGCAAGTCTGTCTTTTTCCTTTAAAAAAAAAAAAATTACGGGTCTGATTTTTCTCTCTGCTCTGCAGGTGCATTTTTAGAACTTTAACGATTGTATGTTGAAGTGCGGTAGCCGAATGCAAGACTTGCTTTCTTATTCCAAATTATACTATATTTGAAGTAACAAATCAGTATTTTTCATGTATGCTTGCCTGCAAGCTGCTCAAAGGCTAGGATTTCTCTGGATAAACTAAGAGTACCAGGTAACTCTGAAGCGTACTATCATCTACTCATGCAAATGCCTTGTGGAGATAAATTTGGAATCTTCTCCTGGCCTATGATTGGGCAAAGTTTTTTCTTTTCCTTATAAAAATACTTGTCATTTGGAAGAAAAGAAGCCTGGTATGTAATTGGCATCTGTGGACCAAATTTCCTGTGAAAACTGTGTGATCAAGCAGAGCTGTTTTCTAAAGTCAAAATAATAATTTCAAGTTTGTGTACTTCTCCAGAGTAAGCAGAGCAGTAGAGATTACCAGTGACTGCAAATTCTGTGATGAACTTCAAAATATTATAAAGCATAGCTTACACATAATGTATATAATGAGATTCTCGCCTTTCTTGCTTATTCATATCTTGCAGGTCATTAGAATTCTAATTTTTGGCTGTTTTCTCACCCCAGATTATCACCATGAGGTCTATAAGATCTCAGACTTCAGCAGCGATGTTAATGGGGAGGCCAAAGAGACACAACCCATTTTTTTAGGTAGGTTCTTATGTCAATTAATTTCTCAGCAAAACAGTGTGACCATTTGCAATTAGGGGGACGGGGGAAAAAAAAAAAGATTGTGCCAGAATGGGAAATGTCTGCCACTGTTTAATGTATGACATTCTTTTCAAGACCTTTTATTTTACAGATTGCCAATAGATCCCTTATTAACATGGCTAAAAGTTGTAATTTCAGACATAAATGTTTATTAGTGTCTACACACAGTGCTAATTATCACTCACTCCCGGAGCCAGAAGCTGACCGTGCAGTTTTGTGGCTCTGTGTTCACCCCATTTACATCGCATATTCGCTGGCATGCTTCATTGGCAATAGTTTGTGTAATTGGGGTATTACATCTTTGACATCTGGATAACAGAAATTCAATTTCCAGAAAGCTGCTATTTGTTTGGTTTTTGCCTCCTCCTTGGGTGGGGTAGAGAATTAATATGCTGTCTGATGATAATGTCCCTTCACCGTTGTGGCCTGGTTGCTAATCCTGCCATGACAAAATTAAATTAACTCTCCAGCCAAAAAGCAGAAGGAAAAGGAAAGCGTGATGGTCCGCTGAACCACCTCTAGGTAGGACTGGTGATCACGGAGCCGCTCCTCGTTTGTCCTCCCAGCTCAGTGCTCACTTTGCACCATGTCAGAGAGGAGAGGCCAGTGCTCTCACTACCCTCCTTCCTGAGCCACCCCAGGGCCAAGTGGAGCAAAGCAGCACCTTGGAGGCCCTCTGACAAGAGGAACTGCGTGATGGATGAGTAGGTTCCCTAAAATGCTGCCGCTCTGTCCACGTGTGGTTTTTAGTACAGAAACTGTACCCAAAGGGCCTTGCCCATGCAGTTTGTTACTTGTAGACCATAAGCCAAAAAGGCTTCCCTGATAGCTCAGCAGGTAGAGTCCTTCTTCAATGCAGGAGACACAAGAGGCACAGGTTTGATCCCAGGGTTGGGAAGATCCCCCAGAGAAAGGAATGGCAACCCACTCCAGTATTTTTGCCTGAAAATTCCCATGGACAGAGGAACCAAAAATGAAACAAATTAGGATTTTGCCACTAAGGATGAAGTACCTGTGAGGTCAGCTGCTGCTGCTGCTGCTAAGTCGCTTCAGTCGTGTCCAACTCTATGTGACCCCATAGACGGCAGCCCACCAGGCTCCCGCATCCCTGGGATTCTCCAGGCAAGAACACTGGAGTGGGTTGCCACTTCCTTGGAGTGGAGGACAAATCATGGCACTGGGCCTCCACCGTACCCTTCCCCAACACCTCCTAGAGCCTGAGTGGCAGTGTGAGAGCTGGGTGCCCCATGAGGAAGCAGAAGTGAGAGACAATCCTGGCAAGAGCCATTGAAAGCAAGGGCCAGAATGGCCGTGTCTCTGGGGAGAGTTGATAGGTCATTAAAAAAAATTTTTTTTAATTGGAAGATAATTGCTTTACAGTATTTTATTAATTTCTACTGTGAAAAGTGAAAAAGTGAGTGTTAGTCAGCTCAGTTGTATCTGACTGTTTGTGACCCCAGGGGCTGTAGCCCGCCAGGCTTCTCTGTCCACAGGATTCTCCAGGCAAAAATACTGGAGTGGGTTGCCATTCCCTACTCCAGGGGATGTTCCCAACACAGGGATCGAACCTGGGTCTCTTGCATAGCAGGCAGATTCTTTACCATCTGAGCCACCAGGGAAGTGCAACTACGTAAATCAGCTATAATATATACATATATTCCCTCCCTCTTGGACCTCCTCCTCCATCCCACCCATCTAGGTAATTACAGAGCACTAATCTGAGCTCGCTGTGCTGTACAGTAGCTTCCCACTAGCTATCTATTTTACACATAGTAGGTCTTTTGGAAACAAGATGGGTGCTCAGATTCAGGGTACCGCCAGTTAAAACAACAAGGAAGCCAGGCAGTTGAGGGTTCTCTTGATCTTGCTTGAAGGAAGAGAAAGGGTGGGTGGCAAAGGACTGAGAAGTCAAATGGGTACTAAACAGAGCAGGGGCCCCCAACTTCTGGAATCTGAAATGCCTGATGATTTGAGGTAGAGCTGATGTAATAATAATAGAAATAGAGTACCCAACAAATGGAATGCATTTGAATCATCCTGAAACCATCTCCCTGCCCCAATTCGTGGAAAAATTGTCTTCCGTGAAACCAGTCCCTGGTGCCAAAAAAGTAGGGGACCACTGGAACAGAGGTAAAACAGGAGGGGAATAATGGCATTTCTTCCAGCAGCAAGCACCGAAGGTGTGTGGATCTTTCCATCCAGGCAGAGACTGTGGCTGGGGCCAGCACTGCTCTCGGCACCTGTTTTCTGTTCTGAGGGTCTAGAACCCAAAAGGTTCACAGTCAAGAGAGGTGCTGTGACCCAGGAGGAGAATATTCCCGGACTGCACTCTGTTCAGTTCCTTCCACTTACTCAGAACCCTGTATTTTCAGTTCCCTTAACTCGATCAGTCGGAATTCTATATCAAAGCACTACTCAATCCAGCCATTTGAAAGGAAGAACTTGCCAATTAGTAGAAAGAGGTACATTTATCATAAAAAAGGAATATCATATCCTTGGTTTAGTTCATCTCCGACACAGCAGGCTGTTCCCCCTGTCTGCTGGGTACTTGGAGAAGGGTGAGGATGCGATACAGTGGGTGGACTCCGGGTACGAGAGTGAAGGGTGTAGAGCAAGCAGGCGCCAGTGCTTGGGACTTGGTAAGAGGTAAACTCTCCAAGAGGCAGGCCTGGCTTCATCTTTCCTAGCTTGAGCCCAGGAAGATAAGAGAACATCAGTGCAAGGCCAGGCTTGCGATAAGTTTCTAAGTCGCTGTTGGTCACAGAGGCCTTAGACATCAAGAGACAAAAGATGGAACAGCGTGAAAGTGCCTGGGTTATTCTCAGTCTTTTGCTCATTCTGGGGAAAGTGGGATATGGCTTCCACAGAACATTTCTATTTTGTGATCTTCAGGTCAATTTGGAAAAAAACAAAACCGGAAGAGCAAACGATTATGCAAACCTGATTTCTAGAGTAATTGAGAATAGTTACTGATAACGTATGAAACACAGTTCTGTTCTTGATGGTGTCATAAAGTGGACTTTTTTAGGTTATAGTTCTTTTATGCAAATGTCAGTCACATTTGCTTTGTAAATGGTTTGAGTCCACCCGTGATATTACTCATCGTGGTGTAGAATTCTGCATGAGGTTGTGACACCCAAGGGAGATTGTTAGCAAAACAGCAGAAACTGTTTGACCTGTGACACATTCCTTAAACAGGGCCTTTGGCGTGCTGCGTGGGATTTTCTGTGTTCAAATGTCCATATGTATCATATCTGATACTATCTGCACCTGTAAGATTGCAGTTCATGCCTCAGGGAAAGAGAGCGTGCCAGAATTTGGCAGAGGTTCCCACCTCAAATCAATTTCCCTGGGATATTTTTAGGCTGTTGACTAAGGCAGCATATTCAACAGGGTAGGATGGCTCAGTAGTGTGAACAACTTGACTGCAAGCTTTTTGTGCGTCCCTCCCACATGTTTAACTTGCTGACAGGGTCAGGAGAGGTTACCCTGTGGACATACACCTTGTCTGGCTGGCTGTGATGGGCCATTATGAAGATTTGAGTACTATTTTGGAGAAAAACAATTTAATTCCTTTTGATCAATGTAACAGATTTTTCTCTTTTTTTTGAGAATATATGACAAACTCAGCTTTTTTGAAATGGGAGTGGTACTGGGGGCAACCAAAGAAGTGGATAGGACAGGGATCCTGCTCTCAAACAGCTGAACAGGGACTTCCCCTGGTGGTCCAGTGGTTAAGACTGTGTTTCCAATGCAGGAGGCCTGGGTTCAATCCCAGGTCAGAGAACTACATCCCACATGCCTCAATGAAGATCGCATATGCTACAACTAAGAACTGGTGCGGCCAAAAATATAAAAAATCCAGTTGAACAAATTCAGGACACAGTGAAGGAGCAAAATTCAATCATCTGAACAGCTGCCGTAGTCTGAGCACTTCCTGTGTGCCTACCAAGAAGGGTCTCATTTACCCCTCCGAGCAAATCTCTAAGAGTCCTCACTATCCGTGTTTTGTAGACAAGACTAGAGGTGTTGGGCTCCCCTTGTGGCTCAGCTGGTAAAGAATCTGCCTGCAATGCAGGAGACCTGGGTTCAGTCCCTAGGTTGGGAAGATCCCCTGGAGAAGGGAAAGTCTACCTGCTCCAGTATTCTGGCCTGGAGAATTCCATGGACTTTATAGTCCATGGGGCCACAAAGAGTCGGACATGACTGAGCGATTTTCACTAGAGGTGTCAGGGAGGCTGCCACAGGTCTCCCAAGGGGCAGGTGCCATCGCTGGGACCTCACCAGTCTGTGTGAGCTGGGAACACCCCACAGCACAGCATGTGTGTGTGTTAAATGACAGACGTGAGCCTTTAGGGCAAAAGCTGAGCCAGAAGGAAAGGATCACATTGCAGGTGGGGTGGAGAATGCTGGAAAGGTGACACTGTGACCTCAGGGAGGGTTTGAATAGGCAGGGGAGCTGGAGAAGATTCCAGGCGGGAGAGGTGACGGGAGCCTCAGAAGAGAGCTCAGTATCACTATAATCAGACTTTAAGTGAGGGTTGCGCTCTGTAGTTTGGACAGTACTGGCCCAGCTGTCATGATTTTTTTTTGCTGCTCTAGGTCTTAGTTGTGGCCCCTGAGATCTTCAGTCTTTGTTGCAACATTCCGATCTTTAGTTGAGGCATGCAGACTCTTAGTTTCAGCACGTGGGATCTTAGTTCCTGACTAGGGATCGAACCCAGCCCTCCTGCATTTGGAGCACAGAGTGTTAATTAACCACTGGACCGTCAGGGAGGTCACATCCCCTGATTTTTTGGGGGGGGGGGCAGGGGGGCTACTGTGGGTGTGGGCTTTCTCTAGTTTCGGCAGGCGGGGATTACTCTGTAGTTGTGGTGCATGGGGTTCTCATTGCGGTGCTTCTCTTGATACAGAGCACAGGCTCTACAGCGCTGGCTCAATAGTTGTGGCTTGTGGGCTTACTTGCCCCATGGCATGTGGGATCTTCTTGGACCAGGGATCGAACCCATGTCCCCTGCACTGGCAGGTGAATTCTTAACCACTGAACCACCAGGGAAGTTCCATCTCATGACTTTTACAACGGACTTGTGTGTAGCCTGGGTGGATGTCATTATTCCCATTGCCCAGAGGAAGAAACCAAAGCTCAGAGCTAAGTGACTTGCTCATAAGTAGCAGATCCTGGACTAAACCCAGGACTCTTGTCCCAAGGTCTTTCCCTCTGCCTGGTTGAGCCCGGCAAATCCAGGGATCATTGGAGAGACCTCAGCCAGCATCAGGGCACTTTTAGGAAGTATTTTAATGCAAGAACGAATTTATTATCCATAACAGTAGCAAACATTTTGGAAAATCCTTTTATATCTAGATTTTGTCCTAGGTTTAGTATAATAGTAGATGTGAAACATGTCTTTTCAGGTGTCTGGTCCCATTCATTTATTTAGTCAGATCTGGTTATGTGCTGTGCTAGCTGTTCTCTTTAATGTTGATTCTGTGAAACAGCTTTTAGAAGACGAAGCTCAAGGTGCAGTAGCCAAGCTGAGCAAGCAGGGTCAAGATCTCTGATGTTTTGAATCTTTCAATGGCTTTCTTGATGACAGCCAGCCCTTTCAGGGTCCCCCGAATCTCAAAGTGTCTCCTGAAGTTAGGAATCCAGCCAACCAGAGTAGTGTCATTCATCAAGTTGTCTGGGTGCTGGGTACCATGCTAAGAACTTTGTTTTGGGAGTTTTTTTTGGGGGGAGGTGGAGGGAGTCACACCTTGAGGCTTGTGGGATCTTAGTTCCCCAACCAGGAATTGAACCCAGGACTACAGCAGTGAAAGTCCTGAGTCCTAACCACTGGACCACCATGGCAGTCCCCATGTGGAGAACTTTGCATGTTATCCCATTAATTGTCCCCCAAAAGTATTATTATTCCCACTTTGAGAAATTTGAGGTTTTCATGGAGTAACTCAGTGACAGAACCAGGATCCAAACCAGGGTCTGTTGTCTCCAAAACTCTCTTACCCACGTGGGAAGCTTGTTGAAATGAGCTCCCAGGGATACAAAGTTTGGAGGGGAGCAGAGCAGCCAGGAGCAGGTGGAGGAGGTCCCGAGCACCTGTCCCATGTCCCATCTCCTCTGCTGGCCTCTGCAGAACGGTCAGGGTACCCTCAGCATCGTGGGAAAGCCTCTGGTTCAGATGGTTTTGGAGAATTCCTACAGCACTGATGTTATGTCTGGTTCTACTGTGGGTCCAGAAATGGTTTCAAAAACAAGAGCAAGCAAAGTCCAATCTGAGAGCCTCTTGAGGAGCCTTAAGGACTGGTGGCTTCTTTAAACATAAGTGCTCATAAGTACCTGCGCTTATGTGGCTCTGGGCGCAGGCTTAGTTGTCCTTGCAGAGGACTCACTTTATTGCCTGAAGTTTGAGAGCTTTTGCTGCTAAGCTGTCTCATACTTCCACTAATCATTGAGTTAATACTACAGCCCCTCCAGAAGGTAAGTATTACGTCCCTTAGATGAATACAAATGGGAAGCTGACCTCAGAGATGACAGCGACTTGCCCAAAGTCACACAGGAATTTGTAGCTGACCAGGCTTTAAAATCGGATCCTTTGACATCTCATTCTGTCCTCTTTTCTCTGTGCCAGAGCTGCCTCCCCACCCCCACCCCCCACCCCCGCCTTCTGCTCACAAAAGCTGATCTTAACATGTAATTCATCAGCTTACCCCATGCTCAGAGACTGAACTGTCTTCTCATGGATTCTAGGGTCAAGTTGAAACCCCTTAACTTAGTGTTGAGTATCCAGTCTGCCCCTAATCTCCATCTCCATCTTCAACTTCGATGTAACTCACCTCCGTGGGCCCCACTGCCCCCCAACCCCTAGCAAAGTAGGATTTCAGGTGAGAAAGGGGGCCCCACCGCAGGTAGAAGGAACGGCGTGGCCAAAACCTTGGTCGAGGGGAAGCCCGGGACCCATTTGGGAAGAAAGAGACTCAGGTTTGTTTAATGTCTACTGTGGTCGGTGAAGCCTTGGTTTGAATCTCAAGTTAACAGTTTGGCACACCTCGGACAGACTCGTGAGAGTTTTATCTTCTATAATGAAATGCTAATAGAGATCCTAACTCCCTCATCCAGTGCTCCCACAGCACTCAACACATCCTTTACGGTGAAACACATTTTCAAACTAGAAAACACTGCATTTGTTTTTGTCCCCTTTTTCTCTGAATTAGAGGTTATCTTTTCTTTTGGGCACTTCAGCACTAAATAGAAATACCGCTCTCCTATAGCATTTACCGCAGACTGCCAATAATAGTTCCTTGTTTTGTACGTGCCTTTACTGTGCTTCATGTCACCCTGAACACATCCCACATTGAACTATGGTTGTTTTTAACCCACCTCTCCTCCTGTACATTGGAGGATCACAGAGAAAGTGGGACCTGAACTCTTTTTTGAATCCTTTAGAGCAGGGGTCCCCAACCTCTGGGCCTTGCACTGGCACCTCCGGTTGGATCAGCGGTGGCATTAGATTACAAATAAAGTGCATAGTAAACTTAATACCCTTGAATCATCCCAAAGCCATGCCCTGCCCCCAGTCCATGGAAAAGTCATGTTCCATGAAAAAGGTCCCTGGTGCCAAGAAGGTTGGGGACCACTGCTTTAGACCACTTAGCACAGTGATTTGTTTGAATACAATAGGTACCCCACATGATGGGTACTCAAATCCATGTTATCTCCGTGCATGAGTATACTGGACATGGATACAGTTGTGTAGGACCTACTGAAGATGTGCTTTAAAATACAGCACCATCCTGAGATTTTAGAGATGGTTAGTGAACCCACTCCGGTACTCTTGCCTGGAAAACCCCATGGACGGAGGAGCCTAGTGGGCTGCCATCTATGGCCTCGCTTAGAGTCGGACACGACTGAAGCGACTTAGCAGCCGCAGCAGCAGTGAGCCAAAGACATGTCTCATTTAACCAAAGAAGCTTTGGTCGTATACTAAACTAACATAGAAATTGGGGGTTTCTGATGTTGATGGGTGAGAGACAACTTGAAACCTAATGTTTTATTTTTCAAATCTAGTAAAGACAAAAAATGGAGAGGCACTCACAGACGAAAGCAACACATGTTGAAAACCCAAATTGAAAAATAACACATGTTTTGCTGGCTCTGTAATTCACCGCGATCTTGGCAGAACTTTACAAAGGAGCTGAAGATGGTCCTGCCCTGTTCGTAAGACCATGTTTAGAACCAACTGGTTCTTGGGCTCCACTTGCAGCAGGTTTTCCTACCTGCATTTAAGAAAATCCATGCATCAGATGTCAACAGACCCTGGAACTGTCCCGTTTGGATCCCCTGTCCCCACCCCCGATGCTTGCGTCTACACACACCTCTTTCTGTTTCTCCTAAAAGCTCGGGGTGGTTCAGCGACCGCCCTGTGAGTGAAACTTGTGGTGGGGTTGTAAGAGTTGGCTTTCTCCCTACCGATCACCACCACATCACTAAAACAAATCTTCACAAGGGACAGACTCTAAGGAGGTGTCTTGACAGTTTAGCCTCCCTGGTTCCCATGGGAATATGGATTTTTTTTCCTTTTGGAGGAAAAGAGTATGGTCATTCATAAGGGGAAAAAAGACCGGGGAACAGTGTGTTTCGCATCTCAAAGTTAAAAATAGACCTAGGACATTTACGCAGCACATCTGTTATTATTAACAGTATT
The DNA here is from genome assembly GCF_014754425.2 of Oryx dammah. Lineage (NCBI taxonomy): Eukaryota > Metazoa > Chordata > Mammalia > Artiodactyla > Bovidae > Oryx > Oryx dammah. The sequence goes on from NW_024070194.1 coordinate 55,156,417, forward strand.
GGAGAGAATGCTACCTGTGAAGGAAGGTTACGCAGTAGCAGGACACTTGTAGGGACCCATGGTAATTGATACAGGGGCCCCTGGAGGGCCCTTGGAGGATTGCACTCTCCCCGGCCCCCAGCTGAACCTCCTATTGTCTCTGGCTTTAAGATCAGGACTCAGAAGACAGATTAAGATCCCACAGGAATTGCCACCTTCCTGCTTTAGGCTGATTCCTGACACTGCTCTTCCCACTTCCTGTGCTTCAGCCACTCCAAACCACTTTCCACTCCTGCAGCCACCTCGCTTCCCCTCTTTACTGCCTGCACTGACCACCTCCTCTGCTTGCAACCCTGCACCTGCACCATGCTCCCTCTTCCGTGCTTGGCTGTCTCTTACCCCTGAAGACACACAAGTTGACGTTGCTTCTTCCAGGCAGTCTTCTTTGATTTTCCCCTCCCATCTCCTTCCACACCATTTCTATCAAAGTGAAGGCACTGCCAGTTTAATTCTCTCTCTCTCTTCCTGTGTCCCCACTTCCCAGCACCATGCTGGGCACGTTACAAACATCCAAGGATGCTCAGTGAATGAGCAAGGAGTTCCACTTCAAATTAAAAATAGTGAGATCAGCTACTCTGAAGCTTTATCATTCACCTCTTTTACCTCCAAGCTCTCATCTTGGCTTCACAAGGTGAAAATATACGTGTCCATCTCAGGAGTTATCTGGACCTCACATGTCGGGTAAAATACCCAACGAAACAGTTACTTTTCTTTTATTTTTTTTGAAAATAATTTTTAAAGTAATTAATTTCATTTATTTAAAAATTTTTGATTGTGCTGGGTCTTCATTGCTGTGCTCATGCTTTCTCTAGTTGCAGAGAGCTGGGGCTCCTCTTTGTGGGGTTGGTGCATGGGTTTCCCTTGTTGCAGAGCTCCAGGCACGAGGGCTCAATAGTTGTGGTTCACAGGCACTAGAGTGCTGACTCAGTGGTTGCTGTGCACAGGCTTAGCTGCTCTGAGGCATGTGGAATATTCCCAGACAGGGGATCGAACCTGTGTTCCGTGCATTGGCAGGTGGATTCTTACGCACTGTACTACCAGGGAAGTCCACGGTTACTTTTCATTACATGTTTTTTTCTTTCCTATTAAGTTAATAGCTGGCCCCCTTTTAAACTTGAACTCAAGACTAGGATGCCCTTGTGTGTGTTCCTGCACCTGCCCCCAGGGTCTTGCAGACTTAGACCCCACCGTGTGAAGGTATCCCTGAAAGTTTGCAGTACTGTGGTGCTGGTCCCTGCCTGCCATCACCTCTACTTAACTGCCTTGTCTGTGAGATCTCTGTTGACCCTCGAGTCTGAGCTTGAATTCCTTCAGGGCAAGGCTTTGAGCTTCCTGTTCCCAGGGCACAATACCTGGCGACAAGTAGACTCTGGGTTGCTAATTTTGGATAAATGAGTACCATGTTAAAACATGTTGAAATGTGCTTTGCCTCCAGTTATCAGCTGATCTGAGTGGGACAGTTTGTTAAGCCGAGCAGGTTTTCTTGGGCAGGACTGTCTTACACATTGAAGGAGGTTAGGATCACACCCTCTGAATGTTGGCATCATAAATAACACATGCAGGTCGAGAGCTTCCCACTCAGCCACTGTGACGATCGGCCTCCAGCACATGGTCCTTAGCATGCCAGGGTTGTGGGGTTCTTTAGTTTTTTAAAAAATTGTTTTTGGCCGTGCTGGGATTAGGTTCCTGTACACGGGTTTTCTCTAGTTGTGGCGAGCAGGGGCTACTCTCTTCTTGCTGTGTGCGGTCTTGTTGTGGTGGCCTCTCTTGCTGTGGAGCCCGGACTCTCATATGCATGGGCTTCAGTAGTTGCAGTGCATGGGCTTAGGTGCCCTGTAGCATGTGGAATCTTCCCGGACACAGGGGTTGAACCTGTGTCTCCTGCATTGGCAGGCCAATTCTTAACCACTGGACCATCAGGGAAGTCCAGGTCCTTTAGCTTTGAGTGGGGAAAAAGCCTGGATGCCCTTCCTTCACTGTTCTCCCTCAGATGCCCTGTGTGAAGGGGGACAACAAAGACAGAGGCTGTGATGGACCAATTCAGCTGCATCACCATTCCGAGAAGGGAGAGAGCAAAGGGCACATTCCATTCATGGTCAGGTTACTGCACCTCCTTTCCACACAATGGACGGCTTACTGCATGCATATCTGAGCGTATATTTTAAAACCATGAAGAAGTTTAGACAGGTTTTCTTTCAAGATTCCAGACAGTATCCTGGTAAATAAGAGTCCATAAAATTGTTTTCTTAGTATTGCAGTTTTTTCCCCCAGCATGTACAAATATATAGTGTGTTCTCTGAATTCCAAGGGTTTACAATGTTTTTTTTTTTTTTTTAACTTGGAAATCAAATTTTACATCTGAAAGGTTAATGGAGAAAACTAATTATGCTATCTGGTAACCAAATATGTGATGGGACATTTGTCTCTGTAATTAACAGCAAGGAGCTTTTATAGTTTCATAAAATCGAATGCTACATCGAGTATTCCGTGAGCATTTGTTTGGATGAGGTGTCCAAAACAGAGATGTTTATGGACGATATAAAGTTGAACTGAGATGGAATGCAGGTGTCTGCTGTGCATCTCGCAGAATTTCTCATTGTTGAAATGGAAGCCAGAAGATTAATAACTTGACTTTGTCATGATAAAATAAGTAATGTGTTCTTGGAACAGTGGTGCGGCACATAAGTTACTCGGTAATTCCAAGAATTTATTCTGTTCCAGGAATAATATCCTGAACAATTTATTTTTTACAGAAAAAGTTGATGCAACATAATAGCCTCCGAAGTTGCTTGTGTGGCTAATGGAATTATATCTCAAATGTGACTTTACGTCCACATATAAGATGTAAAGAATCCCACAAAAATGCAAGGTTAAGGCACACCTTGCAAGTAAGGTGTCAGGAGGTGCACAAGTAAAGGTTCTTCTGTGAACATTAACTCATTCTCCTCACACATATATAATCTTTTCAATTACTAGCAAGACTTTAATGGGTACCTTAATAAGCGCCCTGTGAAATATAGCGGTGCTGTTGTTGCTGCGGGAGTGGGAGCTTGAAGTGTCCCTGTGAACTGTTTAACTCCTCCTATGAGAGGCAGGGACATGGACCCAGACCTAATCCATCTTCCTCTGATTTCCTTTGGCCATTTTGGGCAACTCAAGTCTTTGACGTAGACCATTTTTAAAGTCTTTATTCACTTTGTTGCAACATTGCTTCTGTTTCATGTCCTGGTTTTTTGGCTGCGAGGCATGTAGGATCTTAGCTCCCCGTCCAGGGATCGAACCATCATCCCCCTCATCCCACCCCACTGCCGCTTCCTGCATTGGAAGGCCCCCCAGGGAAGCCCCTATCTTGTTTGTTTTGGCGGGGGGCTGGGGGTGCGGGTTTCTTGTCTGTCGTCCTGGGTGAACTGGGAAGAGGCAGAGAATGAGACATGTTCCCCTGGGGAGCTTTTGTAGGAAGACACTGTCAACTGTAGGGCTTCCCTGATAGCACAGTTGGTAAGGAATCTGCTTTCAATGCAGGAGACCGTGGTCCCATTCCTGGGTCGGGAAGACTCCTCTGGAGAAGGGAACGGCTACCCACTCCAGTATTCTTGGGCTTCCCTGCTGGCTCAGCTGGTAAAGAATCTGCCTGCAATGTGGAAGACTTGGGTTCAATCCCTGGGTTGGGAAGATTCCCTGGAGAAGGGAAAGGCTACCCACTCTAGTATTCTGGCCTGGAGAATTCCATGGACATAGAGTCCATGGGGTTGCAAAGAGTCAGACATGACGGAGCGACCTTCACTTTCAGGCACCAAGTAGCTTCATCTGGCCAACCCCACGCACCCCACGGAAACAGGGAGAACTTCTGTTACAGATGTCAGTTTATGCCTTGTACATCAGTGGTGTTTGGGGGTTGTTTTTTTTCCCTCCTAGCTTTCCTCAACAGTAGCTTCAGCATATCTGATTCTAGAATTAACCATTCCTATACCCTTTGGTAGGTCTTTATTGAGCAGCCCTTAGTGCCAGGCTGGGAAATTTGACAGCCCATAGGTTGTGATAGAAAGACAGAGCCAGGGGATCTCTGCTGGGGGGTGAAGGGAGGTGATCCTTGAGAAGAGGACATTTAAGCAAAGAGAGACCTAGAGAGTAAGTATAAGGTGGGGCTGAGGCTGTGAGAGAGTAAGGAAGTGAGAGCCCATCCCAGGAGCCAAAGACCCTCCTAAGAGTAATTCTTTTTTTCTTTTATTAAAAAAAAATTTTTTTTTGGCCCTGAAAATGGCATGTGACCAGGGTTTGAGCTCGCCGCCCTCTGCACTGGAAGAACAGCATGTTAACCACTGGACTGCCAGGGAAGTCCCTGAAGACCTTCCATAGAGCTGAAGTGGGGAGCCCTCTGCCTCCCCATCCAGTATAGTCACTAATGGGGTTTGGATTCAGCTGTTCTGAAGTTAGGCCTGGTTTTTTTTTAAAGCTATCCATGTGATTCTAATGTGTATCAGACCCAAGAGCCACTGCCTAGAACAGGGGGAGACGTGGCCAGAGCCAAGGCTGGAGAAGCCCCCAGTGCGAGAGCTGGGCCCCATCACCTCCCACCGAGGCAGGTCGCTTGACAAGGTCTGCATTTCCGAAAGATCACCCTGGCTTCAGCATGGACTGTGGTGGGGTGGAGCAGTGCTGCAGGCTTTTGGCCGTCGCCCCATCAAGTGATGACGAGAGAGGAGTGGAAGGACTCCTGAGTAATCTAGAAGTTACAATAAGCAGGACTCAGTGTTTAATTGGCTGTGGAAGGGAAGAGATGGAAGATGAGGCCCAGTTTTCTGGCTTGGATAGCCAAGTTGGTGCTGTTTATCAAGGCTTGGTGATAGTCATCATAAAATACATTCTTGGACGTAGTTTTAAGGTTGCTTTTGAAATGTCCAAGTGGAACTGTCCAGTGGGCAATTGGATGTATGGGTCTGGAGCCCTGAAGTGGGATCAGGGCCGAAGTCCTCACAGACAGATGGTCACTGGAGCCAGAAGAGAGGTGGGGTGGGTGGGGTGAATCCAGGATGTGTGTGGAGAGGGAGAGGCCCACGTGGGACAGGGTCCAAGAAAACTTCAGCATTTAAGGCAGTGGCCATGACCTGTAAGTGGGTCATGAAGTCAGTTTAGCAGACTGTCACCCACACAAACTATCAATACAACAATTATAAGAGAAATAGATTAGAAAATATCAGTGTCTTGCATACAGAAAGGATAAATTCATGAAACTTTAATATTCTTGCTGTGATTCACAGTCCAGAAAGTTTGGAAGCTGCTGCTTACAGCCTCAGTCACCTCATCCCTGGCCTTGCTCAGGGTAGAAGGCCACTGCAGTCTCCAGGTGCCTTCGGGCCCACAATTATCAGTTCCTTGAGATTTGTGGAAGAGAAAGATGCTGTGAACGTCATACATTTCTCATCCTCATTAACATTATTTATACTGAAGATGTTGGAGAAGACTCTTTGAGAGTCCCTTGGACTGCAAGGAGATCCATCCTAAAGAAAATCAGTCCTGGGTGTTCACTGGAAGGACTGATGCTGAAGCTGAAACTCCAATATTTTGGCCACCTGGTGCGAAGAGCTGACTCATTTGAAAAGACTCTGATGCTGGGAAAGATTGAAGACAGGAGGAGAAGGGGATGACAGAGGATGAGATGGTTAGATGGCATCACTGACTCAATGGACATGAGTTTGGGTAAACTCTGGGAGTTGGTGATAAACAGGGAGGCCTGGAGTGCTGCAGTTCATGGGGTCGCAAAGAGTCGGACATGACTGAACAACTGAACTGAACTGAATACTGAAGATGAAACTGTACAACAGCATGTGTATTTTAAGTTGGAATATTTTAAAAATTTAAATTACCGAAGAAACAGTACCGCCAGTACTTAATCTTGTTCATCCTTGATTGACCCACAATATGATATGTAAGTTAATATTTAAGTCAGCAGGGGCAATGTGCAGTTCTGTACTAGCGTTCTTTAAGAGTTTTCTGTGCATCAGAGCAGAGGGTCAAGATTTCAGGTTATATGGAAACAGATTGTCTCTTTCCAGACAGTCAGTTATGAACATTTTATTTCTGATTAAACGAGGGCAAGATTTTGTTTATGCTCCTCTTGGAAAATGAAAGCAGCTCTTGGTCTGCAGTCTTGTTATATTTTTCCTGTGTGTGTTGTCAGCCTTTCAAGACTTTTGCCTTATGTCTTATAGAACCATGAGCACAACTAAATTCTCATCTTTTGTAGGACTACCAGGACTCACATGAGCCCTGTTTTGAATTTAAAGGACATGTCTGAGCTGCCTTCTTAGTTTGAAACCGCACAACTAAGTTGGAGTCCATAGAGACAGTGTGGTCCAAAGATTTCATTGTTTCCACCGTGTGTTTCATGATAAGTGGGTGGTTACGGTGCTGACGACCTCATAGAGTGCCTGGTGCAGGGCTCTACAGCTTCCTGGATGCCGTACAGAGGGCTTCATGGATGGAGCCCTTCCTGCCGGCCAGCTGGTTAGTTCCCTGCCCACGCTGGTAGAACAGTGAGGCTCATGGGACTTGGAGCGTGATGGGTCTCAAATGTCTAAACTCAAAGTCTCTCTTTTCTCCTGGGGAAGATGTATTCATCAACCTCTGAACCTCTTAGCTTGTGATCAGGATTAAGGGTAGACAGTGTGCTTGCCTGAGGGCCCCGTACATAGTAAGTGGTGGTCCATAAATTGTGACTCTAACCCTTTTCCTCCTAAGCACGTCCAAATTCCTTTAAAAAACACATAGCTTGGGACTTCCCTGGTGATCCAATGGTTAAGAATCTGCCTGGAAATGCAGGGGATGCGAATTAGATCCCTGGTTGGGGAACTAAGATCCCACAGGCTATGGGGCAACTAAGCTCACTACCATGTTCTGTAACTAGAAAGTCTGTGCATCAGAACAGGGGCAGTCACATGGTGCAGCAAAGATCCGGCAAGCTGCAACTGAGACCAGACGCAGCCAAAAAACAACCATGGTTTGTAAGCTTCAAGAGAAAATCATTTTAGGCCTGTACCCCTGGATTGCAAAGTGCACCCCAGGCAGCCCCTTCCTTTCCTGACTTCCTTTTGGCCACCTACTTCCCACTCCTGCCCAGCTTCATCTTTCCTGGGAAACATCAAAGAAGCTTTTTTTTATGTCCAAAACTGTTTCCACCAGTTGCCTTATACCCAACTTTACAATCCCACAGGGAAAAGAGTGTACATAATTCTTCCAGATTATTTTTTTTCTTACAAAAATTAATACATATTCATTTCAAAATCATTTTTTACAGTTTTCATTTATAAAGTTGAAAAAAAGATATAAAATTTAAAAAGTCCTGTCCCAGTCACCCTGTCCAGCGATAACCATAGAGTATCCATAAAAAATACAGGCGTGTGTGTTACAGAAAGGAGAATGGGGCTTTCCCTGGTGGTGCAGTGGATAAGAATCCACCTACCAACGCAGGGGACATAGGTTTGATAATCCCTGGTCCAGGAGGATTCCACATTCTGTGGAGCAGCTAAGCCCATGCACCACAACTACTGAGCCCCCACTGTCAAGCCCGTGAACTGCAGCTCCTGAAGCCCATGCACCCTAGGGTCCTTGCTCCACAGCTAGACAAGCCACTGCAGTGAGAAACCCAGCACCACAACTAGGGAGTAGCCCCTGCTCTCTGCAACTAGAGAAAGCCTGCTCGCAATAACTGAGAACTGGCACAGCCAAAAATGAATGGAAAATAAACTAACCATAAAAAAGGGAAAATAGAATTATCCTGTACAATGTTTTGTAATTTTTTTTTTTTTTGCTTAACCAAATCTCCATCTGTTCCACACAGGTTGAGTGCCTAGTTTAAGCCAGGCAGGCTCTGACTATCTAGTATTGAAGGAAATAATCATGGTCTCAGCCTTCATGGAGTTTATAGGATAATCCTGCACTTATTTCCAAATGACTGTAAAAAGGTCCGCTTCATCCTTTTCAGACATGTAAAGATACACTGTAATCTCAGTCTATAGATATGCCATAATTCACTTATCTAATACTCACTGATTGATGTCTGGGTGGTTTGCAATGTCTCACTAGTGAAAATGATGCTACCATGAATGTTCTTTTAAGTATGTCATGAATACTTGTCTAAATGTTTCTGTAGGATAAATGCCTATGAGTGGAATTGCCGAATTTCCCCAAAAAGGACCCATACCTGCAGCCTATGAGAGGGACTGTAACCCTACACCTTCATCAAAAATGAGCTTTTTAAATCTATTTGTTTGTTGTTGTTTAGTCACTAAATCATGTCCAAGTCTTGCAACCCCATGGACTATAGCCTTCTAGGCTTCTCTGTCCATGGGATTTCCCAGGCAAGAATACCAGAGTGGTTGCCATTTCCTTCTCCAGGGGATCTTCCCAACCCAGGGGTCAAACTCGGGTCTCTTGCTTGGCAAGTGGATTTTTTGCCATTACACCATCTGGGATGCCCTAAGAATCTATAATCTTTGCCAAATTAATAGACAAAGAATTTCACATTCTGTAATTTTTGTCACATTAATCACTAGGGACATTAAGAGATTTGAACTGTTTATTTCCCTTGTGAATTGCATGTTCATGTCTTGTGCCCATTTTCCACTGTTAGTAGGTATGTGTTGTCATCTTCTTCACTGATTTGTAAGACCTCTCCTGTACATTTGGGATCTGAACTCTTCGGTTGGATTATTCCTTAACATTATTCGAAGTGGTGGCTTCTGACCTACCCACTTAATGTGGCTAGAGTCACAGTCCATGTCTGATGAAGGAACATTCGATTGGGAGGCCATGCTGTATTTGTTATAAAGTCAAATTTTTCCTTGTTATAAGTACATTTTGGGAAGAGAAAAGTAGATAAACTCTCGGAATTGGTTGGGTAGTTCTAGTGGTATCATATTGCTTTCTTCACTGATATCCTGTCATTTTCAGGATAAAGTAAAAACATCAATGTCCCCATGTTCTCTGTTTTGTGCATTCGGTGATCATTCAGTCCAGCTAATCAGCTTCTCACCATGGCCCGCCTGGTTTTTCCTCTGCCTTCAGCGCTCTTCCCTCTTCTCTCCCTCAAAGCGCCCATGGACTTGCTGACCACATGTTCTTCTCCAACTCAGGGCTTCCTGTCTTCATGGAGTCAGCTGTAATCCTCACAAAGTGATCTCGTCCTGTCAGTTCCCCAAACACTCATAATTTAGGCATCACCCAAGGCATTTATCCTGTGTTCTCTCAGTTTAGTCTGTCCCCTCATGCTATAAATGTATTCCTAGAGCACATAGCTGGGGACAGTCATAAGCAACAGCCTTTTGCCTTCTGTAATGGTTCTGAGTTGGGAACCATGGGGCCCTGGGTTGTTCCGTGGAGAGAGGGATCTGCATATTTCAGTGGGCTCAAAGCAGAGAATACTTGCGTTTGTTTTTTTTAGATAAAGCATGAAGCCATCAAAGAAAATTGTTCCTTCATCCCCTTTCAGGGCTTTGCCCCTAAACTTCTCATGATGTTTTTCCTACTCTGTCTGTAGATGTTCTTTGAGGGACATACTTTTTAAAATTTATTTTAATTGGAGGATAATTGTTTTACAATGTTGTGTTAGTTTCTGGTGTACAGTGAAGTTGGTCAGCCATATGTATACATATATCCCCTCCTTCCTGGGCCTCTCTCCCACCCCACTCTGGTCCCACCTCTCTAGGTCATCACAGCACTGAGCTGAGCCCCCCGGGCTGTACAGCAGCTTCCCACTAGCTATCAGTTTTACACGCGGTAGTGTGCATGTCAGTGTTACTCTCTCAATTCGTCCCACTGAGGGACACATTTGAGAAGCAGCATGACAGCCCCTGTTGATTCATGTCCTGGTGTTTCTTTGCTCCCCTGGCCCTTCTTACCTGTCTCAAGGCCTTCTTCCCCTTTCTGCTTTGCAGGCCCATTTTCCCAGCCTGGACCCGTGGCATTCTGTCTTGGGACCTGTCTTGGCATCACTTCCTCAGCCTCAGTTAGAAAAAGCTCCTGCCTCCCACGCTGGCTATGGGTGGCCCAGGCTGGGTGAGCTTGCCCACGTGTCAGGAGAGAGGCCCTGGGTCCTCGGAAGCCTTGTGCGTTCATCTGGGTTCCAAGCGAGGCTGTAAACTCCCAGAGGGGAGAGATGGTATCTTGTCTTTCTTGTCTTTTTCTTTCTTTGGTCCTACAGAAATCTAGTAGTAGTAGTAGTAGTAGTAGTAGTAATATTTAGTAGTAGTAGTACAGTAAATATTTATTGAATAGATGAATGAACCTGATGTCATCTAAACAGATTTGTAAGGAACCTCGTCTTTTCAATGAAAACACTATCTATGCCCTGGGCTTCTTAATTATATCCCATCTAACACTTCAGTTTGAATAGGAGGGTCCCCCAGCACGTGGCAGCACGTGTGCTGGTTAACTCCCCCTGATCAACATGTTTGATTCCACCAGTTCACCGATTCTGCAGCCGAGGTTTGCATTCTTCCTTCTCAGTGGCATTTAGACTACACAGTTTTCTCAACTGGACTCCAAGGACTGTTTTGGGAATGCAGGTTCTGACACATTCTCTTCAGTAGATCTTGGGTCTTCTTTATTTGGGGGATTCCACTTCAGATTGCTTCGGAGCAAAGGGTTCACTTGGCAGCCATCACTCTGTTCTCTATGCTTTTCAGACCCTTCTTGCCATTAGCACCCCTAGGCTTGCATGTCCCTGGTAAACGTGGCTGCTGCCCCCAGGGATGGCCAGACATCTTGGCAGTGTCTGCAAGTCAGCTCAGGTTTGGGGCAGTGATGCTAACCTGGGTCTTCTCAGAGTGCAGAGTCCCCTGCAGATGCCTGGCTGTTCTACTCGCGTGTCGAGCATTGTGGTGGAGCGAGCTGCTGTGTGGTCTTGAGGGACCCTGCTTCCTTTTCTCCTGCTCTTTTTCTCACTGCTGCCATTTGACAGGTCAGAGTTCAGCCTTTTCTACAATCCGGCTCCATGCCAGCTTCTGCTAGTGTTTGAGAAGGAGGTACTTGCACTATTCGGTATAAATCATGGTTATCTCAGTATTTCTCACTGATAAACTCAACTTTTTTCTGTTTAACTACCATTACCTGGAAAATGCAAGTTGTTTTTTGTTTGTTTGCAATGAGTTGTAAACCTTTTTGGGGGGCTGTACTCTGTGGCTTTTGGAGTCTTAGTTCTACAACTGGGGATCGAACCCTGAGCCCACAGCAGTGAAAGCCCCGAGTCGTAACCACTGGGCCGCCAGGAAGTTCCCTTAAAAGGCCTTTTCCAAAAAGGATGTTGACAGTGGTATGCAGCCATCACCACTGTTTCCAGAACTTCTGCAACATCCCAGACAGGAGGCATCCTTAATGCCACTCCTTTGGCATATCTTCTCAGAGGTTCCTCCTCTATTTCTAGAACTGGAGGGGTCAGCTCTTTAGACCGTAATGTTGCCCAGCCTCCTGCCTAGGAGCTACAGTTTGAGGCCACTTTTTCCTATGGATAATGAACAGTGTTCATGATAACCTGTCAGGTGTTTGGAGTCACTCAGTAGCTATTTGTCTCTCAGAGAAACGACCTAACTTCTTTAACCTTTCTTTGAACCTTTCATCTTTTTTGTTGACTTTTGCATGATCTCAAGTTTCTCGACAGCCTCTTTAAAAGAGTGCAGAACTGGACGTGATGGGAAGTCCCTGGCGGCTGTGGTTAGAACTCTGTGCTTTCGCTGCCATGGCCCGTGTTCAGTCCCTGGTCGGGGAACTAAGATACCCCAAGTTGTGTGGTTCAGCCAAAAACAAACAAAAAGGCTGGACATGATACCACAGTAAGTGCCAAAGGATACTGGAGGTAGTGGTGACTGTCCCTCAGTACTCTCAGTGTCTGTCAGCCCTTCTGTAGACGCGAGTTAGGGAGTAGCACCCTGGGGATGGACTGGACGGTGGTCGGGGCGTGCAAGGAGCTAGAGATGACACAGTTGTGACCACGGTGACTGCTGCCTGCCCCGGGAACTCACTTGGCCAGCGGGGACACACATGAGCTCATAGCTTTTAATGTTGGAATGAGGGTGCTGAGCTCTCTACGTGTTAGATTAACAGGAAACCTAGCATCTCCATATAAGATGTCCTGCCACCCCTGAGTTGTTTGTGAGCCCAGGGGGTTGTCTCAGTCCAAAGGGGCCAGGTACCACTGGGAGCAACAGTAGCTACTGCTGCCGCCAGTATTCCCACTTCATCACCATCAGCTTCTTGTACATTCCCAACTGCCTGCCAACTATATCAATTTCCTTTGTCAGAACTAGCCTCAGGGTGGTGGTCCAGTGGCTAAGAATCCGTGCTCCCAGTACAGGGGGCCTGGGTTCGATCCCTTGTCAGGGGACTAGATCCCACATGCCACAACTAAAGATCCTACATGCTACAGCTAAGACTCGACACAGCCAAATAAATAATAAAATAATTTTTAAAAACTAGCCTCATTGTATTCCCACTCCCCTGCAACCTTCTAATTCTCTGACCAATGTTAGATAGCATCCATTCAGTCACCCCAGCTAGAAACCTCAGATTTATCTTTCACTGATTCTCCTTCACATCCTCACCCGCATCCCCACATCCAGTGAATCAGCAAGTCTATTTGGTGAACCTTCTTCAGTGTCTCCCTCTCCATTCCCATCCCCCTATCTTGGCCCAGACTGTCACGGCCATTCACAAAGCTTTAGCAATAACCTTCTAGCTGGTTTCCTCTCCCCATGCTACTTTCACCATAGTTTTGCCAGATTTGTTTTTCTAAGGGAAAGATCTGATTGTTTACCATCCTTATGTTAAAGAGAGAGTGAATTTGAAATTACCAGAGCAGGGACTTCCCTGGTGGTCCAGTAGCTAAGACGCCATGCTCCCAATGCTGGGGGCCCAGGTTCAATCCCTGGTCAGGGAACTAGATCCCATATACCTCAACCAAGAGTTCACATGCCATAACTAAAGATCCTGCCTGCCACTGCTAAGATTTGGTACAGCCAGATAAATAAAAATATTGAAATAAATAACCCAGAGCAATAACCCAATATCTCCAGTGCAAAATTATTCTTCCTTAACCTGGCACCTTAATGGGATGACCTCACTGTATGTGTTGCCTTCATCACCTGCCACTTTTCTTTATGAATCTTGAACTCCCGGCACACAGACCGCTGTTCAGGAAGAAGAGGGGGAAGTGGTACAGCTGTGGCATCTACCCAGACAGTGAGCTTCTGCCTGCAAGAGTGATGCTCAGGGGCCACCCTCCCCAGCCCCAAGGGAATGGGAGCTGAATAACTTGATTCCTCTTATTCCAAACTTTATGCCTCTAATTCAGTAAAGTATTCTTCTTACTGTATTTCTGGTACTTTTTCACTCCATCCTATTAATATTGGGTTGGCCAAAAGATTCATTTGGACTTTTCTCTGTACATGGTTTGTTTATAATCTTAGTATCACATTTAATTCTTTTTTTCTTTTTAAAATTAATTTTAAAAATATAAATATATTTATTTTAATTGGAGGCTAACTACTTTACAATATTGTATTGGTTTTGCCATAGATCAACATGAATCTGCCACGGGTGTACACGTGTTCCCCATCCTGAACCCCCCTCCCACCTCCCTTCCCATACCATCCCTCTGGGTCATCCCAGTTCACCAGCCCCGAGCATCCTGTATCATTTAATTCTACTAGACTTTATTCTGGTTGTGATACAACATTTCTTTCGTTTATGTAAGGAAGGTGTATGAAATGACCGTTACAGCTCAACACTAGTTAATTTTCGATGCAAAGATATGGTGACTATTTTGAGTCTTTGTGAAAAGAAGGTATATAGAAATGGATATATAATGTTAAGGTACATCATCTCACTCTGTCTTTGAGCATGACTGCCTTTTTTCTTTCATTAGCCCAAACCATGAATAATCGTGTTCTGTGTAATATGTTTTTCTCTCCTGACCAAGTCATGCTGTATGATGACTTCTGTGTTGCAAGGCTCTCTGTTCTGTATGATGCAGATTATTTACGTAAAGGAAAGTGATCTATGTAAAGGAAAGTGAGTCTTGAAATTTAGCAAAGGGTAAAATCCAACCTGTAATCTTTTGTCAGTCTTGTCCAAGGAGTCCAGTTACTAAACATACAAACCATTTTTCATTTAAGATTGTTTTACTATAGTGCAGCCACATACCATGGATCCATGTTTGTAAGATTCCTTTCGTTTTTTCTAAAAAGATCCAGCCCTTTGTGGTTAAACATGAAAAAAGGCATGGTTAGGTTTGGAAAGTGAACAGGTTTCCTTATGGAATTGTTGCTTCTTGTTGTTGTTGGTTTTTTTTAAATTTTTTGCCCATATTGCACAGCCTGTGGGATCTTAGTTCCCTGACCAGGAATTGAAACATTCTTGGCAGTCAAAGTGCGGAGTCCTAACCACTGGGCAACCAGGGAATTCCCTGGAATCATGCTTCTTTAGAGCTTCTTTTTCCTGGCATTTGTACATGGAGAGGACATCAACTTATTAGAACAGGAAAGACAAAGAGGTAAACTAGTGCTTCAAATCTCAATATCTTAATTTATCCCACTTTTTTTTTTTTTTTGAGTCAGAGAACTTGGCTTCACTGTAGCAATCAGAATAAGCCCACTCTTTCTGAGAAGGACATATGTGACTTTTAGAGCTGTTTAGTGCCCTGTGAACATCTTGGTAATAGGAAAAACCTACATCCCTTCCTCGACTGCTCCCCCTGGGTTATGCCAAGCATGGTCTGGTTCAGAATTCGTTTTTACGGTTCAGGAAGCTGAAGCCTAAAAATAGCAGGTGGCTCGTCTCATATCAAGTAGCAAGTCAGTACAGTTGGGAAGTGAGTCCAGGTCTGGGGAGCCCCAGCCCCGGCCTATCCCCTGACCCACCCCCCAGCATCCATGGTCCAAGCCTGCAAGCTTCACCCTCTCCATCCCAGTGTGTGCAGGCTGCTCAGCTTTCTCTGTCGTCCCCACTTTTAGTCTTCAGATCTCCCTCCTATCCTCTGCCGCATCCCTCCTGAATATGTGAGGACTCAATTCCCCTCTCTCTGCAGAGTGCATCATCCCCACCCCACCCCACCCCCCACCCCCTGCCCCGTGTGTGTGTGAGAGAAACAGAGACAGAGCTCAAGAGAGAGAGATTTGGTCCCAGGGCCTCCTCCCCAGGTGATGTGGTCAGGGCTGCTCCTGACTTCTCTGGCTAAAGGAAGGACAGCTCATGCCGCTGCCCTCTGGGGACGCCCAGCCTGTCACCTCTAAGAGGCTGCCCTGCAACCAGCCCGTTTCCAGCCTTCCCCGCATCTCTCAGCTTTCCTTGACTCCAGCAATTCTTACACTTAGCTGTTTTCTGTCCTTTCAGCTGTCCCACAGTTGGATAGACTGTGAGCTCTCTTCTCAGAAAGTCAGCCAGCTCTGCTACCTGCCTTCACAGCCCCCTGTTTTTCTTCCTCCTCAGTCCCAGGTCCTAATCTGTTGTCATGGTTTGCCTCTTGTTTTGATTTTGTAAGAAATGTTTCTAAGTGTCAGCCCACAGCCAGGATCTCCCTCTTTCTTCCACAATCCTGGTTGTCCCCCTGAAAGTATCAGGTGTGCAGAATTCACACTGTACTCTTAGTCTTGTAAGTTTCAGAGCTGTAGGTTCTGGGACTGTGAAACTAAGCTCATGACAAAGCAACTTTGATCTTAGAAAGTTCCAAGATCCTCGTGACCTTTTTTCCCTCCTTCTGAAGACAGCACTTTATCATAGGATTCAGTCACTGGAGCAGAAGTGGAACCTTTGAAAAGAGAGTGGCCCTTTGGCTGTGATGCGTCAGGGTTCATGTGGGGAGTAAGCTGGCACTGATCCAGGCCCCAGGCAGCGTGCCCACCTCTGCCTGGCTTGGCTGGTGTGGTTCTTGCCAGGGCCCTGGGAGGGAGGGGAGTGGCAGCCACCAGCCAGTGTCAACCGAGATCAGCAGGCTACAGCCTGGATGCGTGTGTGACGTCCCTGGTCCAGAATAAAAGCCCTGCAGGAAAGAAGCTTCTTCCTGCCCAAACTATGCTGTTAGTCACGCCGGGAAAGGGCGGGTTTGAATGCTGAAAGTAACAGCAGCCACACTGGCTTATAGATTTATCTCTCAGAATTCCTCTGGGACCTCTTCCAGACACACCCTGTTCCCCAGATATCCTGAGAAAGTTGTAAATGCTGGCTCCGCATTTCTTCAGTTGTGCTCGGTCATTCGTTCTCATAAAAATCTGGCACATGATTTATTGTTTCTGTATTGTCATTTTCACAGGTGTTTGAAATGAAAAGAGTTTTATGACAAAGTAAAATATTTCTCCTCTCAAGCATATGCCAACACAGAGCAGTATTGTAAATTTGGAAATCTGTATTAATTCTGCGTTTGTTCATGTTAGATATTAAAGACAATTAATACTTTTGTTACCATTTTAAAAATTGAAGATACTGACTTCACAGCATAAAAATAGAAAAGTTTCCTTACATTCAGTTTTGTTACTGTTGTTTTTTGCTGAGTCGTGTCAGACTCTTTGTGACCCCGCGGACTTTTTCAGGCAAGAATAATGGAGTGGGTTGCCATTTCCTTCTCCATTACATTCAGTAATGTATTTGTGTATTAATAAGCTAAATATCTAACTAGACAATGCAAAATACCTACATTCATTGTGCAGTTACCAGTGTGACAGAGAAATCTGGCTAATAGGATGCTGAGGGTATAACAACATAATTATATTAAATGTACTCAGGACTTCCCTGGTGGTCCAGTAGTTAAGATTCTGAGTTCCCAATGTAGGGTGCATGGGTTTGATCCCTGGTCAGGAACTAAGATCCCACATGCTACACAGACACAGCCAAAAATTAAAAATAAATAAGTAAATGTGCTAGATTTTATTTGTAGGAGCTGTTTTCCGTAATAGATGCTTTCTGCGGGGCTTTTCCTTTCTTCATAGTTGAAATTTCAAGCATTTAGTAGAGTGACTGTATGAGTGTGTACCATGGCATTAGACTTTTATTTTAAAACCCAGATTAGAGAAAAAAAAAAAGAAAAGACTACTTCCCTTAACCTTTGTAAAGTTACTGGCTGATGACAAGTTAAGAAGATAGTATGTTTGCAGTGGGCTTCCTTTGTGGCTCAGCAGTACAGAACCTAGCTGCCAGTGCAGGAGATAAGGGTTCAACCTTGTGTTGGGAAGATCCCCTGGAGATGGGAATGGGAACCCACTCCAGTATTCTTGCCTGGAGAATCCCATGGACAGAGGAGCCTGGTGGGCTACAGTCCATGAGGTCACAAAGAGGTGGACACGACTGAGAGGCTGAGCAAGCATGCACACATGTGTGCAATAGCCCTTAATAGGTCTAGATCTAATAGCTCCTTTAATGATATTATTTATAGAAAGTATTTCATATCTGTATAATTTCAGAGTCCCCTTTAAGTAATATTTATTAAGCACCTTCGGTGCAATACAGACACCTTGGTTCAAAAAAAAAAAAATCCTCTGAGGAAAGAAGATTCTTAAAAGAGAAGCTTGCATCTGGAGTCAGTAATCCTCCCTCGATTCCAAAGAAGGAAGGGGAGGGTGTCTCGTTTGGGTTTTTTTTCTGGTAGTGGATTATTTTTTCTTTCACTAATTTACAGTGCTATCTCTGGCCCTGTTTCCATTAGGAGATGAAAGCATGGAAATTAAAAAACAAATTACAGGAATGAGAAGATTACTGAATGACAGCGCTGGGAGGATATATCAGCGTGTGGGCAAGGAGGGGGAGAAACTTAAAGAGGAACCCCAGGATTTGGATGCGATCTGGCCTCAGCGTTTGAACTCTGCAGAGGCCCCCCCGAGCCTCCACCCGTCTTCCCGGGGTGCGTGGAACGAGCTGCCACCCCAGAGTGGGCAGTTCTCAGGGCAGTATGGCACCCGCTCCAGAACCTTCCAGAGCCAGCCCCACACCGCTGGGAGCTCCAATGGTATGGCCGTCATCAGATGCTCACAGTCGTCCCAATATGTTTTCTGCCTATAAACATTCAGTATGTTCTTCGAGTTCTATATAGTAAACCCTCCTTTAATCACATACCTTAATTGAGTTATTTTAAAAGACAGGGAAGACATAAAGGAAAAAGAGTATAAAAAAATCTAGACTTGAGATGCAGGAAAAACTGGGGGTTCTCTATTAGAAGGGATAGTTTCTTGATAGACACTTTACCTCTTTAAGAAGTCAAAGCCATCACTGGCTGAGATACGGATATTATTGTCACAAACAACTGAACATTAGGGCAGAAAGAGCTCTACTGTGTCATTAAAAGAAGCTTCCTGGTCACATGGTGCATTATTAACACATCCCCTTGCTAAGTCCTGGACTTTCTTCATTACAGGACAAGTCACTTAAAGGGAGGACTGATGACCCCGCCAGTCAAGTGACACCTTGATTTTAACCTCCCCTTCAAGCTCCTGAACCAAATGATCCATATTTTATAACTTGCTTCATTCAGGTTGACAGTTATTCCTTTAAAGTAAAATTTCCTTAATTTAAATTCCTAATGGGTTTTTTAAAATTAATTGCAGTCTAGTTGACTCAGTGTTGTGTTAGTTCCAGGTGTACAGCAAAGGGAATCAGCAATACACTCAAATATATCCCCTCTTTCTTAGATTCTTTTCCCATGTAGGTCACCACAGAATATTGAGTAGAGTTCCCTGTGCTATCCAGTAGGTTCTTATTAGTTATCTATTTTAAATTCCTAATTGTTAAGGGGAAAAAACCTCAAATGGCAATTTTTTTTCCCCCAAAGCATAAGGAAAAACTTGATTTCTCCATTCATGTTAATTTTCCCTCCAGTAACACTGACTGTTTTTCATGTTATAAATTACATATAGATGTGCAGATCTGTAGTTTTAACAAAGGGAATGAGAAGAAAGGAAGAACCCATTTCTAGTTTCTTTAAAAAAAAGTTAAGGATTTTCCCCCCGTTCATCATCCTTCAAGAAAAAGACAACTATTGTGATTTTATTTTATTTTTTAAACACAGTTTGTGATAACCAGTTCAAAGGTATAAAAAGCCATTACTAGCCACTGCTGAAGAGAGAGGGAGGGACCCCAAGAGATGTATGGGTGTCTTCTGTCTCTCTTAATATTACATAAGCCAATATCAGATTCTCATGCTGGCGTGCTTCCAGGTTAGAAAGAGATGGCTCTTTAAAGAGTCCTTAAAAATAAAAAGGTAGTTCTCTTTAAAATTAGAAAATGATTTATAACAAGCTGGAAAGGATTGGTTTTGTCTTCTAAATGATATAGACTTGGAATAATGACTAGGAATATTCACAAAGTCCTCCTAACTCTACTGCCATGGGAGAAATGACTAGAGAAATAAAATGGCCTCAGGTATCTATGAAGCTAATAAGCGCCCCCATCAGGAAGTACTGGGTGAATAGTGTTCTATTTTCCAGGCCCCAACAAGGATAGTAGATTTACTTTGAAAAATATTAGTAATGGTCAGAATTACAAACCTAAATTCCCCCATATTTGTTTTAAAATACTTCTGTGTTAATGGCGTATTGTCGATTGGAATACATTTGGTATCTCATTGGAGTTTTAATTTAATCATTTGTAGTTTTAAAGTTGTAACATCTCATTTTGCTACAACTCTGAATGTAAATAATTGTGCTGCTCCACACATTTAATATTCCATGGTTTTTCTGTGGTGAAACTTTCAATAATTAATATTCACAAGAATGCATATTGCAGGTTTTGCTGTGGTGAAAGTTTCAATAATTAATATTTGCAAAGAATGCATATTGCAGGATGTAAATTACATTTAATATATAGTAAAGAATGTAGCTGGACCAAAACTGTAGAACTTCCCTCTTCCACCTATGAAAAAACCCAAGTGAGAGCCGTCTGTTATCCTGATCGCCTTTAAGGGAACTTGGATATTGAGGCCAAGGGTACTGTACTGAAAGCATGCTTTTCCAAATGTCCTATTTTATTCCAGCAATAACAGGAAGATATTTGTTTACATGTAAGGAAAACAGAGTAGGACAATTGTATGACATATTAAACAGTGAAAAGGGCTTCCCTGATAGCTCAGCTGGTAAAGAATCCGCCAGCAATGCAGGAGACCCCGGTTTGATTCCTGGGCCGGGAAGATCCACTGGAAAAGGGATAGGCTACCCACTTCAGTATTCTTGAGCTTCCCTTGTGGCTCAGCTGGTAAAGAATCCGCTTGCAATGCAGGAGACCTGGGTTCGATTCCTGGGTTGGGAAGACCCCCTGGAGAAGGGAAAGGCTACCCACTCCAGTATTCTGGCCTAGAGAATTCCATGGACTGTATAGTTCATGGGGTCGCAAAGAGTTGGACACAACTGAGCGACTTTCACTTTCAAACAGTGAAAACGAGACTAAAATGAAACTGAAGAACCGGGAATGGATGATGTAGAAGGGCACTCTTTTATGAAGCTGGAGAAGAGCCAACACACCAGCAGCCTCTGACCCCTTAAGTTCACATGGACCCTCCCAGACCCTGCTGCCCCCGCTTCCCCCTACCCAGACATACCACACCCAGCACAAAAGCAATGTGTTGACAGTTCTTAATTTTTGGAATCATATGGTTAATACTAAAACTATCTTTTAAATAGTTAGATACATTTAACTCTTAGTATAAACTCTTAGGACATGTGCAGCTACCCAGTTTGTTTGGTTTTAGATAAAGGCTGTTCACTAGATAAAGAGCTAGTTTTTTGTGCAAAATAGCACAAGTGCGTTCTTGGTAAATGTTTTCTGTATCATTATCTGAGGTGAACTGGGGTGACAGTGGTGGTGGGGTGCTGTGACAGCAAACTGTGTGTGTCCGTTCACACAGGCTCCGCCACCCCATGACACGCCACACGCCTGGCAGTAGAGAAACGTGGACAGCTAGCTCAAGTCAGAGCCCAGCAGGCTGTGAAAATCACCGGCACCTTTTTTATTTTCCTCCTTATAATCTTGCTGTTGCTTGGCGGCCGTCATTCTCTCTTTTCGTGCTCAGGAGAACTTCCAGTGGTGACTTCCTCAGCTGGACCCAACTGCTGCACTTGTAACTGCCAGTCGACGTTGCAGGCCATCCTCCAAGAGCTCAAGACCATGCGGAAACTGATGCAGATTCAGGCAGGTACGCAGATCCGGCCCCAGAGGGAGGGTCTTCAGTGGGTATGTTCATTATGCTTTGATTACGCCGTGCCTCCCACCTTGCTGTCTCACCAGCAAGGTTTCCTTTACATATATATATATATAAAATTTATTTTTTAAAATGTTCATGGAAGTATAGTTGATGGGGTACTTCTTCAAGCATCCATTTTTCTCTGCTTTTTCCAGAACCCACCTTCCTGTTAGCCAGTCTCACAAATGCTTTCTGGCTGATACTGCTCAGTCCTTCTGTACATGTGCTTCGGGTACTTCACAAATGTCAGCTAATTAAACTTTGAAACGATTACACCCGAAGGTGGGCAGAGCCCTTTGGCTCATCTCCCTAATGTAAATTGACAAGGAGGTTGATGATGGGGAAGGAGGTGAGAATGGCTCATCTTCCCTCCTAAGGGGCTCGGTCTGAGGGGCTGTGTGCATCTTACAACCCTCGCTTCTGCACAAGCCCACCCTGCCTCCCACACTGGGCTCCCTGTGACAGGTGAGGAGCCAAGCAGCTCTGTACATGCAGAGGAGCCCTTAGGAAGCCTGAGCTCTGCTGGTAAAGATTCCAGAGTATCAGCTGACACTCAGGCTCTGCTTGTGGCTTTTCTCCCTAACATTAAGCTCAGAGAGGCTCAGAGACACCTCCGGTTCTGTCTTTTTACTTACACGATGCTTTTGTTGTTGTTGTTGTTCTCGCTCCTGTTAGACACGTTGAGGAACAGAAGAGCAGTGAACTTGCATTTTAGGGTCAGAGTCCCAGTCTCCCCTGTCTTGGCTTGGGTGACTTCTCTGAACCTCAGATTTCTCATCTGTAACTAGAGTATTAATATCTAACTCACAGGGTTGTTTCGAAAATAGAAGAGATAGTAAATGCAACTCCCATTAGGGAGAACTCGGTAAAGCATGATCTGAGCCTCAGCTATTTTGTGAGCATTGTTATGAAGACCTGGAGCATTTCTTAGAAGTCTGGAAGTCTAGGTCCTTATTACAGTGGCTGTGATTTCTAGTCTCCAAAATTAGGAGAGAAAAAGCTTTTTTTGTCATAGGGGAGCCTCACGTGCTACAGTCCATGGGGTCCCAAACGGTCAGACACAACTTAGCGACTGAACAACAGCAACAGAAAATAATAAATCATTTCATTAAGCCTTCCTTCATCAGGGAAAACTGCTCCTTAAGCTGGAAAGTGGCCCAGTCATATATAACTAACTTCCCCCCTTTCCACTGTAAAGGTATTCAGACAGCTCAGAAATCGTCCTTGGTGCCGTTTAGTTAATTCTAGTAAAATTTTAATATTCAGTGATGTGGTTTGATACTTAAAAAACTTAAACATATCAGTCACCCAAGATCACGTGCAAGTAAAATGAGCAAAAGGTTTTCTGAGAAGCAACATCTAATTTTATGCACTGGATTTAGTCTTATCCCAAGGGAAAAAATAAAAGCATTTTGGTCAGGCCAGTAAGCATTTAACTCACCTTGTTCCACAAGGATAATCTTATTAACCCAGCAGAGGCTAACATCTCCTAAATAAGGAGCTCAGAAAGAAAGGTTACTTCATTCTGTACAGATTTCTTTCCTCAGAGGAAGAATTTGTTAGCACTTAAGAAAATATGCGTATGAAATGGTAATGATTTATTTTGTTACTTAAGCTCCTTACTCCCAAAATGGCAAACTACAAATTGCAACCATTTAAATCCTTGACTGAAGCCTTTTGAGAATCTATTAAGTAAATGCCACTGTGTCTCCCTGTTTCCTTTTATGAACTTTGCAGATTAGGGCAGTAAACGACCCCAGAGCTGTCAGGGATCCCAAAGGATAAACTGAATAAATTAGTCTCCTTTAATTTTCTTAAACTGAAGAATCTGTGTTGAGTGAGTAGATTGACTTTAAGGTTTATTACCTATAAAATGTAGATTTACCTTCTACTTAGAAAGTTTCACTTTTACTTCAGGGAGAAGGCAAGGAATAAGATCAAGTGATAAGATCTGATTCGAAAGAACACAGCTCTGTCCAGACTTGCAGAAAGAGAAGAAAACCTCAGACCCTGTGTTCTTTAAACTCAAAACATTTTCACTTTTAATTTTGGAAAGTGAGGCTTGGTGAGGCTGGAGTCCTAGGTCATTGATAACTGCTTCGGTTGTCTAACTTTCCAAATGGAGACCTAGCCTCAGCTGAAAATTCAGATCTAACAGAAAAAAGTTCCAGTCCGGCTTATATATTGGGGATCACTGGAGGAGCTTTAAAAAATCCCAGTACCCAGGCATCTCCCTGGGAAATTCCAGTCCCAATTAGTCTGGATTGAGGCTGAGGCACTGGCTTTCTTTCTTTTTTTAAGGTGTATCCAATGAGACTAATGTGTAGCTGAGGTTGAGAACCAGTGAGCTAGACTGCTTACTGCATGAGTGATTAAAAAAACTTTTCAGTGCTCGTTTGCAGTGCAAGTAGTGTTTCTAATACTTATTTATAAATTTCTGTCCAGCTGAGAGATGCAGATATCAAGTTCAGAGTACAAATATTCCCCATTTACAACCTGATAAGAAATGATCCATATGTGCATGTCAAGATCTTTAGGTTTTCATCTGGCTTATTTTTAGAGCTGTATTTCTGTGAAAAAAGCAGCTGTGGTCATAGTTTTAAAAACCATATTAACACATGAAGATTTAAGTAATAATGCCATATTTCCCTACTAAACTTTAAATCAGAGTATTTTTAAATGGTTAACAAACACTACATCTTGAAGGGCACCTCTGAGAACTGTAATTACCATCCTTGATTCCCTTAAGTATATATTCAACATCAGCACTCAGCTCTCAATCAGCGCTTCTCATCTTTGGAACTCAGACCATTCCTGGACCTTACTGATTTGTTCTTGTACTGAACTATATTTTTCCTATTTTTCAGCTACATAAAACTGGATTATGGAGAAACAGCCTGGTCAGAACACAGTAGCATAGTGTGTGGAGATGGCTGATGTGTGGACAGTATTGGTTTGTGAGGCAGGAGTAACTGGACCTGAAATTGACCAGCAGACCTAGCCCACGTGCTTACTGGTCATTCTCAAGTGATGCTTTTGATCAGACTTGCCCAAATGAGCATCGTTACCGACTTTTGTTGATTTCGGCACCTGTAGGTTGCTGGCTACCAATCAGTTTAATCTCAAGTGGAGTATTCCCGAGATTGGCTTTCCAAAAAACATAGATGTCTACACCTCAATTTAAGTTCAGGGGTTCTTGGTTATACAAAAATGTCATGTGATGCATAAAATCATGCTTCAGTGTTTTCCTATAGCTCATCATCCTTTCCTCCTCTCGATCACCCACCAGGTAATCAATTAGCCACCAGGATTTGGAGGAGAGTTTTCTCTTGAGTTTTTTCTGCCTGTAGACCTTTTGAGGCAGCATTTGGTCACGCTCAGGTTCAGCGTGAGGTTGATCTTGATGTGCCTCATCCTCCAGTGAACCCATTTCAGCCTCAGTTGATGGAGCAAGAATATTCTCCTAGGTTAGACACACATGCCTGTACCATATTTTTGTTTGTTGTTCACAGTTGGAACCCAAAACAGACAACAACCCCCAATTTCCCTTATCTGCTCCCAGCGAACTGCCGTCTCGCGCAAGAGAAATAAAAAGAAAAAAGTGCCCCCAAAGACTGTGGAACCTCTCACTGTGAAACAGAAGCCCAGTGCATTGGAAGCTGAGAAGAAGGCTGCAGGGGCCCCAGAGAATTCCAGTCTCCCCGTGGCTGAGCACCCCTCCCCTGGGGAGAGCCACATTCTAGGATTCGGCATCGTGCTCGAATCACCAGCCTCCGATGTAAGTTGATGTTTTCTAACTGCTCATGCTAATATGTAACTTTCAGACACTGTGCCATATTTATACACTTTGCCCTTCACTAGTTCTGCCCAAGAAAACCAGAGAAACTTGCAGAATACACATGGGAAAGAGGAAAGGAGAACTCTTAATGCTCTCCTTGCCCAGAATTTTCTCTTCTGAAAATCTTAGGCCTTATTTACCTCAGCATGTTTCCATTCTCTCCGAAAGGAGAGGGGTGATGGAGTAAATATTCTGTTCACTAATTTCGTTAACATTTGTAATTTCGAAGCGGCCGTTTTCAATTTCCTCAGCATAGAAAGCTAAAAGAATGTAATTAAATCCTTTGTAGATGGACGTAAATGAGCAGAACCCTACAGATAAGGTCACACCTTTCTAGAAACACAAACTAATAATAAAAAAAGAGCAGTGCTCACACTAATTCTATTTTATAGATGCAAGGATGCAAGCCACACTGCTAATTAGGTTGCAGTGCCATGCCATTGAGTCTGTGTAATGATAGGTTAACAGTCTGCAAAGGTTTTTCTATTTCAATATGATAGCTCAAAGGTCATCACAGCCCAAGATACTGGATGACATCTAAGACAACCGTCTGACTTACCATTTTAGAGTCACATGGCCATAAACGAACTTAGCGACGTGTTCTGTCGGCCACGGTGAACTCGCCTTAGTGTCTGAGTACGCTGATGCTGTGAACCCCAACTTGTTGGGAGAGTTCCTAAAATAAACCAGAGCGAGTGGGCTATTATTACCAGATGGCATAGGATGAGAACCCTGCTGAGAACTCCCACAGGCCTGTATAGGATGCAAGTGTGGTCCTACTCTTCAACTTTAAATAAGAAATACATTGCTATTTTAAAACAGCATTTCTTTCACATTGGAGAAAGACAGGCTGCTAGCTTGGGTCTTTAATAAAGGGAGGCAACGAAAATGATCGTCTCTGACTTTAT
This sequence comes from Oryx dammah, assembly GCF_014754425.2. NCBI lineage: Eukaryota > Metazoa > Chordata > Mammalia > Artiodactyla > Bovidae > Oryx > Oryx dammah. The sequence goes on from NW_024070194.1 coordinate 55,182,407, forward strand.
TAGACTAGAAAATCACTTGAACTTTTATCCCCTCCTTGATGAGAAGAATTCATGTTTGTTTTTTATCCACGAACACATGCACGATTGTTAAGAAGTCCTTCCAGACTAAAAACTTAGCCTTAGAAAGTCATTAATGGTGACAGCCTTCCACCCTGGACTAGCTGGTTCATTTCATCCTATCCGGTTGTTATTGTAGCTGAGGCCCTAGGTTCAAAACCCGTGTCAATCACACATTTGGAAGCAGAGGCAGATGATACCCCAGCACAAAGTACATTCAGCCTGAAGCAGCTTTCACAATACTTTTATATTTTTCTTGAATTATTTAGAGCCTTCTTTCCTGTGATAGGCATTAGTGTATCAGGAGCAATCACTGGAGTTGTGAAAACCATCTTCTAAATGAGTCAATCTCATGCTAATCACTGAACTTCCTCCTTTTTAAAATTTTTAAGCTCTAAACATACTTCAGAGATAAATTGAGAAAGATCTGATAAAGGCTATATGTACATTAGTGAAATAGAACTTTCCTTTACCAATGTCAGAATGCCAAAAAAAAATTTGCTTTTTATTCATGAGTTTTGCTAACAAGAACTATTAAATTTAATAAAGTACATTCAGAATTGTTCATGAAGATTCAGGGGCTGACTATCTTTGATAGAAGAATAACATGCTTCTTAAAAAAAAAACCCAAAACTGTATATAGATGTTATCTTTATGTTATCCAACTGCTTGGCCCTTTGAGTCATCTGTTGAATGGAAACTAACTGCCCTTAGAGAACCACACAGTGAGTCCCATCACTGGAAACTGTCCTCAGAGAGTCTTGCTGGCATGGATGAGGCTGGCCCCTTAGGTGGTGGGTCCATCAGTGCTGAAGGTGTCTAAATTTAGATGCCCTTCTCATCTTTTATTATTCCTTAGCCATGAACCTTTTACACTTTTGTGGAAGTCCAGAGGAGAAAATAGAAAATAGATAATAATCTTATAGGAATTGTTCTATAAAACTGATTGGAGAAAAAGTAATAAAGCAGGATTATATGTAAGTAGATGGGCATTATGTATCTGAAGACAGGCTCTGAAAATACCCAGTGCTGGGAAGATTAGGTCCAGGATTGTAGGAGTGGGCATGTGGGCCGGTATGTCTGGAGCAGCCTGTGGCTGTGCTGGTAGCACATGATCACGTGAACATGGGCTCAGCAGTGTATCAGACAGTGAAAGCCCTGACATGTTATCCGAGGCCCTTGGCTTTTTTATCTTGTGGGCACTAGGGAGCCACTGCAGGTTTCAAGTAGAGGAATAGTCATATATCCATGTTTAGACTGGAATCTGGAAGCGCCTTGTGGATGACTGATCAACACAGAGAAGAGACCAGAGACCAGGAGACATAATTCCAGGCAGCCAGGCAAGAGATGGGTAGAGTCCAGCCGTGAGCAGTGAAGGAACAGAGAAGTGAGAGGCGCCCAGGAGGTACCTCCCACAGGGGACCTGGTGCCTTGGGAGAAGCAAGCCCCACATGTCTATCCTAGAAAATGAGGTTAGTCAGTACTGACTTCCTTAACTGAGACAGGGAAGGCAGGAGCAGGCCTTCATTTCTGGATGGGAAGTTACTGGAGGTTGAGTATCTTCAAAAAGTCCAGTAGATGTTTGAAGCCCAGGAAAAATATTAGAGCTGGAAGCAATGAAAAAAAGGACAAATAAAACCTGTGCCTTTATTGCTTTAAAAAAAATTTTTTTTTTAATCAGAATTTTTAAAAAATCATTTATTTATTTATTTTTGGCCACACCTTGCAGAGTGTGGGATCTTAGTTCCCTGACCAGGAATGGAACCCATGCCCCATGCAGTGGAAGAGCAGAGTCTTAACCACTGAACTGCCAGGGATGCTCCTTTATTGCTTTTTAAATGTGAAAAAAAAAAAAAATTACCATAAATTGTTTAAAGTTCACAATGTATGAAGTTACCTTTTTTATGCTGTGGCTTTTAGCATTGCCCAAATACAATTTGTGTGTCTGGGCACAAGCAGGAACATGAGGGGCTGTGGATCATTGCAAGGGGACCACCGAGCCCCTGACACCTGACGGGCAGCCCTGCTCTGTGCGGAAAAGCAGGGCATCCTAGTCAGTACTACCGCAGTAAAGAACCTCAAGCATGCAGGGAACCCTGCCCCAGTGCCTGGCCCAGAAAAGGTGCTCAGTAAACAGCCACGCATCGCAGCTGCGTTAAGCACAATGTACGAGATCACCTTATAGAACTTTGCTTCTAGGACTTGGCTTTAATTAGAACCCTCCCCTCAGTTTAATGTGATTTTCCCTCCTTCCCCCTTGGCTTCTCAAGGGCAGGGATTAAATTAAAAACTAATAACAATAATAGTAGTTGTAGTTGTGTTTGTGTGCTATCCTTTGCCAAGTAATTTTTCAAATTTCATCCTTACTCTTTGAGGTATTATTATTATCCTCAATTTATAGATAAGGAAGGACTTCCCCGATGGTCCAGTGGCTAAGACTCCATGCTCCCAATGCCAGGGGCCTAGGTTCTATCCCTCGTCAGGGAACAAGATCCCACATGCCCACAACTAAGACCTGGCACAGCCAAATAAATACATTTTTTTCTTTAATTGATAGATGAAAAGACTGTGGCATAAAGGGTTAAGTAGCCTGCTCGAGCCCATGCAGTCAGAGGTGGAGTTGGCTCTCAGACCAGGGCTGAGTGCACCCTGTCCACCGGTGCTCGACTCGGTGCCTGCACTAGCCCAGCTCTGGTGTGTGACCACCGCTCACTGTTCATGAGGTGATGGCAACACAAAGGAGAAGAGAAAGGTTAGACTGTGGCTTTGTATGCTGGCTGGTTGGTTGGTTTGGGTTATTTACTTATTTGGTCATACCCTACAGTTTGCAGGATCCTAATTCCCCAACCAGAGATTGAACCCGTGCCCCCTGCAGAGGAAGCTCAGAGTCCTGACCACTGGGCTGCCAGGGAAGTCCCCGTGTATGCTGTTTACTTGGACGTTTCTGGGGGAGACCTTCCTGGTCAAGGGTATAGCTCTGAAATGTCCAGGATGTCTAGTCAGCATGCCCAGGCTAGAAGCCCTGTGTGTAACCCTGACAAAGGTACCCACCCTCACCTCCCTCAGTTTTCCCTGAGTAAAATGGGAGTAACAGTAGTGCTGACCTCACAGTGTGGGCCAGCTGGAAGAATTAAATGACATTATCTATATAAAGCACTTAGAATAGTACCTGGTACCTTTTTAAGCACTCAGTAAATACTGGTTCCTTTTTAAACCTTAGCAGTCCTAGCTAAGTACCTTCATAGGGATAAATATAACTTTGTTAAGTAAACTTACAAGTATATACACTTGAGCAAATACACATGAACTAATCGTATTTTTAAAAAAAGAGTGGCCAGAAATGGTTCTCTCTGGGGGCAAGATTACTTGACCCATTTTAAGTTAGCACATCAAATAAAACTGAAATCTGAACTGCACAGAAGCAAAAGCAGAAACCCCAAACCAAATTTCAGATTTAAATACAATATTTAGTTCTTTCTTTAGGAGTTCCCAACCCAGTACTCTATCAGGACTCAGAGAAGACAGGTGTAAATGTTTGACAGTTTTCTCTACCTAGTTGGATATGTTGATTTTTTTTTTTTTTCAGGGTAGATACACATGGCTTAGGTTTACTTCCTTGTTGCTTCCTGTTTGGCTTATTGATTGGCCTTGATGAAACACTAAGATCAGTTTTTTAATATATTTTAAATATTTTTAAAAACATAGAAAATGTTTTTCTATTTTCTGTAGTTACTGCGAATATTTTCCAGTAATCCCAGATTACACAAAAGTTATCAGAAGATGAATCTACATATCCATCAATTTAGGATAATTTTGTTAATGTGTGCCATTCTTAAATAATTTAGAATGCATTGGTGCTTTCAACATAAATAGCTACGGAATTCAGAATCTGTTTTCTTAATTTCTTCATAGCCCAGTAAGTAAAGTAACCCACTGGGAACTGGTAAAGCATATCCACCAAGCGAGCAATTTTTTAATTTATTCATTGACACGTTGAAGTTTAAGGCAATGTATGCTTGAGAGTTAAAGTTCTAGTGCAGACTGCCTGGGTTCGCAGCCCTGCTTCACCACTTATTAGCTGGATAATCTTAACAAGTTACCTAATCTCTCTAAACCTTAGTTTTTACATCTGCAAATTGGTGATCATGAAAGTGACTGCTTCATAGGATGATGAGAATTGAATTAGGAAACCCATGTAAGGCAGGATGGACATGCTAATTATTGCACCATTGTCAAGGGCTACTGAAATGAATGAAATAGTCCTCACTCTTTCAAGGACCATATGAGGAAAACACATAAGCAGTAATCACAGTGTAATAGGATGTAAGCAGAGATGTCCTCTGCCCGGGGTGTTAAGGACAGGCTCTCCAAGGTAGCCATTTTCTCCAAAGAGCAGTTTCCATGGAGTTGTGATGGGAGAAATTAGACCACAGTGGTTGAAATCTTATGAAACATTTTGGCTCAAATAGCATGAGCATAAATCAAGCCCAGGTCCACAGAGTCATTAATTTACCACCTGAGAAAGGAAGGCACTGAAATATCTCATTCTGCAGATGTGTGGTGTCAATTTCAAACTGTACTGCCTTTCCCTTATTTTTTTTTAAGTTAATTAATTTAGTTAGTTAGCCACACCTTGCAGCTTGCAGGATCATAGTTTCCCAACCAGGGATTGAACCCTGGGTCGAACCCTGGGTCCTGGGCAGGGAAAGCGCCAAGTGGGTCCTAACCACTGGACCGCCAGTGAGTGCCCCCCTCTGTTTTCTTTTCTCACTTTAAATTCTACCAATATTTTGTTGAATAAAAATCAATCAAGGATTGGCTCTTTAATGACTTCCTGGTGATTATCACCCTATTCAACATTCAGTGTATACTAGTCTAAGAGATTATGTACACTTTTTGATACAGCTTCTGCCTGAGCATTTTTTACTCATTACAGAACGTCCTTTTTACACAATGGGTCCACCCACTTTGCCCCATCAAAGCAGTGGTTCAGGGCTGTGCCACATCCGCAGGTCACACTGTTTTGGGCTGTGACAGCTGAGCCAATAAAATCAGGTCTGCCTTTCAATCCAGTGGGTTCTTGAGTCTACCCAGCTCACTGGCCATGATCTTGGCATGGCTTAATAAATAGTGACAGTAACACTTGCTAAATCTACCTGGAGCAGACCTGAGTTAGAGGGAACATTTTCAGTATTTCTCAAAGAGAGGCAGATCACACTCGCGAGCAAAACAAAATCAGTTATGAAAGGGTTTTGTGGGTGTTTTTCTTTAATTTCATAAACTAAAGCTTATTTTCCTAGAAGTACATCTAGTGCACTGCTAAATAAACTTAAATGAGAATAAAGGATCATTGTATATAATAATGTTATGAACAGAATTACTGAATTCACTGTTCTTATAAGTTTTGTTATACGTTTTCAGTTCAAAAGCAGTTAGTCTTACTTGAAAGACTCCTTAACTTTTCATCCATAGTTTTCTCATAGGTTTCAATCTTGAGCCAGTCTGAAACTTGACTAGGTAGCAAGTCAAGTTTACAAACTATTGTGTATGATTAATTAATTTGAGATTGAAAATCTGGGACTAATGCCCAATATGAATATTCCTGTACTTCTGTTTACTTTAACCTGATGACTATATGTCACTTTTTACATGTCTTCCTATAATTTGCAGCCAACAATGCTTTACATAATATAGCCAATATCAGAAATATTACCTGTGTGATTAATTTGTATGATCTCAAAATTGTTTTATGTATTTTTCTTTAGATTATACAGGGGAGTCATATACTCAGAAAGACTTAGGGGGGAAATGTTTTTTCTTTTTTGGCCACACCTTGCGTCATATGGGCTCTTAGTTCCCCAACCAGGGATCGACCCCAGGCCCCTGTAGTAGAAACGCAGACTCTCAACCACTGGACCACCTGGAAAGTCCCTGGGGAAATCTGTTAATTTACCAGGTGTTATGGGATCCCTCAACAAAACTAGATCTTGACCCCACCTACTTCTAATCAAAGGGGAACCACAGTTGAAATGCAACTGTGAAGAGAAACAAGATAGTTAGTCTGCAGGCCTGGGGCCAGGAACATTTTTAAGCATCGTCATGACTACATGCAGTTTTTGCCTCCCAAACTTCACTGGGTATAAGATACAATACCATTGGATAGGAAAATTCAACATTTGATACATTACTGTGCTAAGTGGTTGAGGTACTGAAAATAGGCAGGCCATCCATGCGAATCCAAATTTATAGTGGGCATTCAGACTCCTGACTCTTAAAAAGATGACTCCAAGAGCTGTAAATCCTGTCCCATACTTTGAATGTCATCATTTAAAAATCATATTACTTCAGTAATCAATAGAATCTGTAAATCAGTGTATTAGCTGTCTGTCCTCGCTGGAATATCAGACAGTAATTCTGTCAAAGGAAGTCTAGCTTTTAAAATGATATTCATTTGGAATAGTGTGGTTTCTATCACAGCCATCATCAGTAAGCAGAGGGGTCTCACTTAGACTAGACAGTAAACAAAAAGAAGAGATTCAAGCATACAATTACAGAGTTTTAACCTGTTTTTAAATGTAAGTACAAAGCTGTGGATCACTACCAGGGCCACTGTGATTATGTTTATAAAATGGAGGCAATAAAAAGGTTTCATTGTAAAACGTTGAGATTAATCAACCATCAAATTCTTCGTGCCTTAGGAAGTAAGGCTCTCCACTCCTCTTCTTTTTTTTTAAGGAATTGGTTTGTAGTTTTGTGACACCTTAGTGCTCACTGACAACCAGCTAAGAAATCTGCTTGAAAGAAAAAACTTGAGGAGCAGGGAGGGCCAGAGACCAGTCACCTTGGCCTCTGCTGCTGCCCCTGGCTGTTGCCTCTGCTAATAAAACTGAGTCCTTTGTAAAGGAGGCATAACTGGGCGAATTCGTGTTCCTTGATCTGGAGGGAAGTCTTCAAAATAACAGCAAATGTCTGGCAGTAGAAAGCAGAGCACAAAGTATTGACAGCTTGTGCATCGGGATAGCATCTCAGAAATCAGAACAGTGCTCTGATCCCATAGGGAGTCTCAGCTCCACAGAAACCTCCAGATGCTTTAGTTTTAGGAGTCGGAGCAGATGCCCCAAACAGCAACTGCATCTCTCCGAAATCCTAAAACCTCCAAGGTCCTAATAAAATGCTATCCTGCCCCTTCTACCCACATGCCTTCTCCCCTCACCAGCCAACTCTGCCTAATGGTCCTTACCCCTCTTGCAGCATTGGTCATTCTCCATTCTGTATGATTGGGGTTTATGTACACGTTTCACCTAGTGAGCCCGACCTTAAACTCCTTCCACATGGAGGATGCCAAGTAAACATTGATTGAGTCAGGGCCGTGTTCTCTCGGTAGCTTGTTCCCCCAGCCAGCTCAGGCCCTGCTAGGAGAAAGCTGGCGGGCTGGACTGGGGCACAGCCGACGTCCACAGCCACTTCCTTTATGTGAGGATAAAAGACCTCAAAATCAATACTAGTCATTTTGAATGAATTCTTCCATAGTGTTTTGTTCATCCTGAGAAAAATCTATCAGGCGCTAGCCGGGTGTTTGGCACTCTGAATGCGAAAGACAGTACACATTCTGATGAGAAACAAACTCCCAACTAAACAAATGCATCATGAAAAGTGCCAGAAATGTAGTTCATAGAAAACACTGTGCCTGTGAAGAAAGGAGTGGCCAGTCTTGCCTGGTGGGCTAGTCTAGGTCAGTCTCTCAAACCAGGTTCAAGTCCTACACGATGAATCCAAGGGGAGGTACTAGGAGTCTCAGAGGTCAGGTGGCTGCTCTAAACCCCTGCTTGGTGGTTATCAGAGCCCAGCAGACATACATGAATGAGAAACCATGGTTCATCTTTCCCTTTTCTCTCTTGCAAATTTAAGAGCTTCTGTACCACCCCCCTAAAGCCCCGGATCTTCAAATAGCTGTGAGTTGCTATTCCTATAAAGTAGACAGGGATTCTTTAAATGGTTTTCAAATGATATAGGAGCATTCAGCCAAAATCTGGTCAGTTCATTTAGCATAAAAAGTCTAAATTAGGCAACCATAGGATGTGCAAAATAAAATTGTGACTATGGATACAACTTTATCTTAGATTTTGATGTAGAATTCCTTCAATCCTAACATTTCTACATTGAGTCATTCAACAAATGTGCCTTGAGTTGCCTGTGTGTACAGCTTCTGTCCCAGGAATTGGGAGCCCAGACCCTGGCTCCCGTCAGCTTCCTCTGCAGACCATCACCAGCACTGAAGGGCAAAAAGTCAGGGACCCACCCAGCAACACTGTTTTTAGAGTGATATTCACTGCACATTCAGAGACCAAAAGCCAAGTGGGAGAGCAAGGCAGAGAAGTGAGATGATTTTCTGGAAAATCCAGTTGAGAATTCCACTTTGGAGCAGGAGCAGGGCCCTAGATGGTCCCCACACAGTCTGAGTCATTTAAGCCTTTCCCCAAGCCTAGGTGGCAACCAGCGGTACAGAATCCGCCTGCCAGTGCAGGGGGTGCAGGAGGCTGGAGTTGGTCCCTGGGTCAGGAAGATGCCCTGGAGTGGGAAATGGGAACCCACTCTAGTATTCTTGCTTAGAAAATTCCATGGATAGGTACAGTCCGTGGGGTCACAAAGGGTTGGACACGACTGAGTTGACTGACCCATGAGCCCTGAACCTTTGCTCTGACCACAGGGCATAGTGCACATAGCTATGCATTTTGAGAAGCAATAGGACAAACAATAATTCCTATTCTCCAGGAGAAAAACAAGACCCAAATCCTCACATATCTCATATGACTTAGAAAATCTAAAATGGCATCAGGTTAGCCAAGTTTGCAATAAGATATCTAAGAATTAGCTTTTATGGTATATCTTAAGTGAGATTTCCTGCTGACTTTTTTCAAAGGAATGTTTACCAACTGCATTTCTTCACCCTAAAGTTACTATTTTAAAGTCATCATGTTCTAATCAGTAGTAAATGACTTAGTAGTTTATGTAATGACTAATTAACTTTTATCCATTTAACAAGAATTTATTTAGTGCCTACTGTGTTCCAGGCCCCGGAGACATAAAGCCTGAGTTCTAGGCATCAGGAAGGGCCACAATTTAATCAATAATTATAATATAGTATAATAAATACAATCAGATAAATATGAACGTCCTTGATAGTCCAGTGGCTAAGACTCCACACTCCCAATTCAGGGGGCCCAGGTTCGATCACTGGTGAGGGAACTAGATCCCACATGCCGCATCTAAAAAAATGACTGTGAATACTGCAGTGAAGATTGAAGATCCTGAGTGCCACAGCTAAGACCTGGCGCAGCCAAATAAATGAATGAATAAATAAATTTTTTCCCTCAAGCCTCCTTGGGAAAGAAGGAGCTAAGAAAAGCTTTGAAAAGGAAATGGTATGAGCAGGTTGAAAGATGAAAGGATGGGTTGTAAACATCCATGGCATATACACAGAGAATGCATTATCAGTGTCTGAGCTTATATGGTAGAGTTCAGGTTGAAAGGCCCCTTATCAGTCCCCTGACCCAGTATCCCCCAGCCAGGAAATCCCCAGCAGGGAAGCACTGGTACTAGTACACTGGTCTCTCAATGGTGCTCTGGAATAGAGCTTCAGATTTCCCTCCCCAAAGTAGGGGTCAGGGCACCTGCTCAGGATTTTTGTTTATTTTATATATTAGTTGACATAAGTTTTCTTTGGGCGGGGGGAATAACAGTTTCACAGCTAAAAACCACTGGGCTGGTACAAAGAGCATGAGGCCTTTGGGGTAGCCCCATGTCCATAGGCAAATGAGATCAAGTTATTTAATGCAGGAGAAAGTGATCTGTAAACTGTAATGCAATTGAATACCTCTAAATTATTTTTTTAAGTTATTTTTGTTATGATCTCTTTAGGCCTGAGTTCCTTCCTTTACAAAATGAAGACGTTTCACCCAGAAGTCTCAAGTCCCCTGGGTAGCTCTAGACTTAAATGCTTTGGAAATTATCCAGCTTTCTCTTAACTCTTTCTGAGGACAAGAATGCTTTTTCAGTATACTCCTTTGCACTGTTTTTGACAAGACTTAATACTGGAATTAGAGCATCTTGTTGGTGAATTACAGCTAGTCACTGGGTTTGTAAATCACAAACACTGGCACACAAAGCTGAGGCTGTGTGGTTTTCACGATATATGGCCATTGCAAGAGCTGGTGATGTTTTTTTGTTGCACATATGCCCAACATTGGTAACTTCAAATCTTGCTTTTAATGACATTTTTATGTTCTTTTGGTAGCCAGAAGTGCAACTTGCTGAAGGCTTCGATGTGTTTATGCCTAAATCTCAGCTGGACTCTATATTGTCAAACTACACTCGCTCAGGAAGCCTTCTGTTTAGAAAACTGGTGTGTGCATTTTTTGATGACAAGACTTTGGCTAACTCCTTACCCAATGGGAAGAGGAAAAGAGGACTCAATGACAACCGGAAAGGACTAGACCAAAATATTGTGGGTGCAATAAAAGGTTGGTCTGCCTCATTTCATTTTAACGGGGTCTTTGTTAAGCTTTGCCTTCATTCCATAAAGATGCAGCTGAAACTGTAGTCAGTGAACTAGAGATGAACTTAACTTGCCGTTGGACATCTGCCCACAGGCATGGCTTTTGGGTATGAGCTCCTTAACCCTCAGCCCCAAATACCACTAGAACTTGCTGTTTCAAGGTGATGTTAACCTCTTAAAATCAGAATTTAAAAGCCAGTCTGATCTGCTACAGAACCAAAATGAAGTCGTTCCTTAATTAACTTTGAAAATGAAAGTACGTTTTCCTCTCAGTCATTTCACACTAAGAACTTCCTCAACATAGAATTTCTACTTAGATTTTTAGTTGTCAGAAGGAATACTGCTGTGATGCTCTTTTGAAAGAAGGTAAAACAGTTCTCTCCAAAGTTGAGAAGTTGCTTTACCAGGTCACTGCTTCTAAAGACACCCTAAGTGGAAGTGAACCCACTGTGAAGCCAGACCCTACTCTGTTCCCTGGGGTTTTGTGATGGGAGTCATGCCAGTTACATGTAGACAAGACCCTGTGTCTCCCCATTCAGACCTCTGAAGCTGTGTCTGAATCTCACTGCATTAGTATAGCCAGGTGCATGCATACGTGGATCTTCATTTAATTCCAGTTCCACATCTTGGATGTATTTTTTAATTTAATTTTTCCTATTCCTTAATTTTAACATGTCTTTATTTAGGATTCTGATAAAGGTAATTTTAGGTAATAGAAGTATTTCAGTGTGACTTTCAGGAAGAATGTCAATGAGTTGGAAAATATAAAACACAGCCACCATGAACATGAAATTTGGGTCAAGCCTTAGTCCCTCTAGCATCACTGACTGGAATGTTCCTTCCTGGCTGTTGACTGGGACTGGCACCCAGAAAGCACCCCCAGCCCTCTACCTCTTGGTCCCTGCAAAATGAGTCAATGAACATAATAGCACTTAGAATATACTTGGAAATCCACGACTGACTTTTGAAAATAATACAATTTTTAAATGGAGCTAGCAAGTACCAGGCAGCCTTTGTTCATGGCCAGAAGCACATGAGCCTTCATTAGCAGAAAATTTCTTATTCTCCAACAGAGTTTTTTCACTTAAAGTGACAGTTGAGTTGTAGTAAATAAGCTACAGAGATATCACAATCGGTGCCACTTCTGAAAAGAATGATTCAGCCTGAAGCGACACTGAAAACAAGATTACAGAATTTGAAAAATAGTCAGTGATGTAACTAGGGCTTGCTGAAGTGAAGAAGGGTCCCATTTGGATTTAATATGGCTGGGGCTTGTGGAAACATGAAGGTCAAGGCTGATGATGCTTTTCATGCTGAAGCTCTTAAACATGCTGCAATGTAGCCAAGAATTGTTTTAATTTTCTTTTTTTTCCCAGGGCAGTATATTAACAGTATGAAAGTGTTTGGAAATTAGGGAATCATAAAAGACCACGTTTCATTTTAATGACAGTAGAAGAGTTACTCTAATCATAGATGATAATGAAATATATCATTACATATATCAAACCGATACGGGTTTTATTCTACCATTTTCCATTTAGACTGGACATGATACCATAGCCTGAGAAAGTATATTACAATCAGAAGTAGAAAACACGCCTTAATCTTCTTCACATCTCTCCTCTTTAGCTAGAAATAAAAATGGCAACGAGCCCTCTTCAAACCCTAGTTCATCGTAGAGCAGATTATTCAAACCAAAGAACTTTAATTTTCCATACTCTTTTTTTGTTGAATTAAACCTGGCATTAAAAATTCTTTTAGGACAACAGACAAACACAATAACTTTAAGACAGACGGAAATCCACCCAGAAGGCACCAACAGCCTAAGTCAACAGATACCACATATTCACTTGTTTGCTTCCAGTGTTGATTCATAGAAACATTTTTATTTTGATTTCTTTTCCTTCTTACAAAAATAACACATGCTTGTTAAAAAAAAAGAAATCCAAACCATGAAAAGACACAGAAAGCTGAAAGGCTTCCATCATCCTGCTCTACAGAGTGTCTATGTGCATTCCTGTAATCTTCATTCAAACTATGAATGAGGTGTCAGCTTTGTCTCTCTAACGAGAACATTCTGTTCATACTATCAGCCAGCATTTTTACCTGATTTTTCTGACAATTTCTTACAAGTACCTTGAGGACAAGCTTTGTCATCCTGTTTTATTTTTATTACCTGTTGCACCTCACTGAGAGCTCTACCCCCAGTCGGGTTTCCATAAATACATGCGGGGTGAATGGACCTAAGTTTTGTTTCTCATGCTGACTTTGCCTTAATCTATTGACATAGTGGGCCTAGTACTAAGCATCCATCCTCAGGGCTTCTCACACCTAATTTGGAACAGCTGACATCAGTTGTTGCGATAAATTGTTACTTGTTAATAAAGTGCCAATGAAACCAGAAATATGGAAACAAAAATTGAATGTAAATTTGAATACACTTCTCTTAATGCCCTAATGTTCTTCTTTTTATGTCATACTTTGACTCACTAAAAATTTATTGACGTACATACTACAATATAAAGTGATTTTTGGAAGTAGTTATTAACTGAAGTTCTTTTTTTGTTTTGTCTTGTTTTGGTTATCACTGTGCTGTGTGACCTGCAGTGTCTTAGTTCCCTGACCAGGGATTAAACCCTGATCCCCGGCACTGTAAGCGTAGCCCTAACCACTGGAACACCAAGGGATTCCCACAGTTCTTTTAAAAAAAAAAGAGAGAAAGAGAGAAAATAACAAAATAACATGCATACATGAAAGAGACTCAAAAAATCTAAGCAACTCTTAATTTAAGGTCTTACAGAATAATTATACCCAGTTTTCCTTGCTATTATTAGAGCTAAAACGAAATTTATTTCCCCAACCAAGTCTTTTGAATCTCACTAATCTGGCAAAGTAATAAAAATGGTTTCTTTCTTTATAATTATGGCATGACTACTCATGTACCCCCTGCTGTCTACTACATACTTTGAAAAGATTTTGCAAATATTAAGTGTTCTATCTTCCTTCCTCTGTCCTTCATGGGACAGTTCACAAATACTATATTAATTTGCAAAGTTTTACAACTTAGGGATATACAAAGACCAGTCAATTTTATAAAACCTTCAAAGTGAAAACAATAGTGGGGCTGGATTTTGTTTCGAAGTGATAAGGTTGGTTAAGAATGGGAACAAAGATGAAGGAAAACCTGTAAAATGCTTATAGATAGGAACAGAAATGTGCTGAAAAAACAGAGTTTATTGTACGATTGTTAATAGCTCTTTGTAGTGATAATTAATATTCCCCATAGTATAGTACCTGGAAAATAAAATATAAACCTCTTTATAGAGATCATGCTTTCAACGTAGTCTCATCTGTCTTATGGTAGCTAACACTTATTGGTAATTCATTAAAAATTCATTTATAGGTTATGACCCGAGGTGTTGATGATGGAAGGATACTTAATTAGAAACATCCACCTGAGCACTTTGAATTTAACTCTGGGAAGAAGCAACTTAGGATCTTATTAAGTGGAGTCTTGGGTTTTGGTGCTGAGGAGAGTTTAAATTAAATCCTAGATTTAATTTGGAAATGATCTTACAGCCAGGATGCAGCATTGAGGTCAGGACCTAGGCAGGCCTTCCTCCTTTCATGCTTTACCTGCCAGAGACCACTTAGTTCTCAATGCCTTATGCCAGGAGACCGTGCAGGGTGACCTAGTGAGACTTTTGTTAGATATTGACATAATCATTCCTGTCTGAAGGCTCTTCAGAAAGTATTGTTGCAGTAAATCTGTTTTTAGAGCCTGGGTTATGATTTTTAATTCAGCTTCATAGTAATTAGTTGAGAGAGTTTTATTATTGAGTTGGCCCAAAAGTTCATTAGGGTTTTCCATGGTCTTAAGTAAAAACCTGAACGAACTTTTGGGCCAACCCGGTACTATCCAGCAAACAAGATTCTTGAATCCTCTTACATTCAAAGCAAATTATGTCTGCTTGTCAATCATAAGAACCACTCTACTGCCCTTCGCTCACTCCATGCAATACACGACGCAGCACAAACTTTGATGCTGCTTTTGGGGGCATGTAGGCTGCTGACCTGCTGGGATGGTGCCCAGGGATTGGTGCATCCCCAGGAGGGTGCTCTCCTTGGGGGGTGGTGTTTCTGACACTTCATAAGACCCACCCTTTCATAGGCTCTGCTGCACCGACCACCAAAACCTCTTCTTTTATTCCAGCAACTCAAGAGACATCCAGGGTCTATATTTGTCATTTTATTTTTTTGAACTTTTTTGGCTGTGCCTCTTGACAAGTGGGGTCTTAGTACCCCGACCAGGGATCGAACCTGCACCCCCTGCAGTGGAAGCGCAGAGTCTTAACCACCGGACTGCCAGGGAAGTCCCTGCCATTTTAGAACTCCTTTATTCTCCAATTTTTTATCATCACTCATTTCCTTGGATTTATTCCCCAAAAGTGAATAGCTGTTTTCTATCTGGTCTCTAATAGACTTTAGTATGTTTAGGGGTGGAATCCACATCTGGTTTCTTATTCATTTCTTGTTTTAAAAACAATTATTTATTTATTTATTTTTGGCTGTGCTGGGTCTTTGTTACTGCAAGGACTTTCTCAAGTTGCTGCTAGCGGGGGATACTCTTCATTGCAATGCACGGGCTTCTTGTGATGGCTTCTCTTGTTGCAGAGCACTGGCTCTAGAGCGCATGGGCTCAGTAGTTGCAGCTCTTGGGCTGTAGAGCACAGGCTCAGTTGTGGTGCATGGGCTTAGTTGCTCCACGGCATGTGGGATCTTCCTGGAACAGGATCAAACCTGTGTCTCCTGCATTGGCAGGCAGATTCCTCACCACTGAGCCACCAGGGAAGCCCTTACTTATTTCTTGATAGTAACTTCTTTGTGTTCTGAAAGCTCTCTTTAAGAACAAGGCTGAAACATCAGCTTGCATTCAGATACGCCTGTGATGCTGATGTTTTTTGTTCCATTTATGGGAAAGGAAGCTGAGGCTGTGAGAAGTTAAGTAAACTTAAAGGAAACAGCTAGTAAGTGGGAAAACCAAGATTGAACCCCAGGCCTCTCCCCAAAGCCATTACTTCGTTTCTTCTATGAGGACTATTGAAAAGAAAGAAAGGTATCTCAACTTTAAATTTTTATCTTAAATTTTAGCATTTTGGATTCTTTATAAATTCCACTGGGAAGGTGGCCATGCTAATGATTTGAAATGACTGGTCAGTTGTATGGTATTCAGAACAAATTTCTAGATAAGCTTAGCTCTCCTTCAGTTTATTTCTTAGTTTCAAGGGCAGGTCTTCCTTTGAAGACAGTGAGAATCAGTCCCATTGACAGTAGGGAGGAAAATAGAAGCATGATTCTTTCCCTAGGGAAAGAGATACTTTCAGAACATAGAACCACAGAGAAAGACCATGCAAGTCCCACTGCATGTGTGACTTCCAGCACTGTACGTAAATTCAGTTCTAGGTGAAGTGTCTGCCCACTGGAGCCAATCAGTGAATGCTTTCATTCAAGAATCCTTTTAGTTTCCATGTTACAACATTGGAAGTCACAATGCAACTTGCACGCTCTTTCTCTGTGGTTCTTGTAGTTCTATATACTGGAAGTGTCCATGTTAATGTTTGGCAGAAACCAACATAATTCTGTAAAGGATAAGCATAATTTATCCTTCAATTAAAAAGTAAATTACTTTAAAAAAGAATCCTTTTAGAAGATGACTGACCATTGTGGACAGGGAAGCCTGGCCTGCTGCAGTCCATGGGGTTGCAAAGAGTCGGACATGACTGAGTGACTGAACTGAACTGAACCATTTGTGAATTTATCTGTTCATCAGTTTACGTATCAGATCAGCTTAGAACAGGACAGGACTGCATACTATATGACGACAAACTCTAAGAGGTTATTTAATGACGTCACATTCACAACTTGTCTGTGACTACTACCTAGTCGTTGTTATCGGCATTCTCCCTCTTTTTATGGAGGCCCAGCAACACGTGGGTGATGTTGAACCTTGATCATTCTGCACCTGGAACCCTCTGTGTTCAACCTCTGCCATAGCTGGTCTTATATTTCAAGGTGCATCAGAATTACCACAGGTATTGGTTCAAAATTCCGATTTCTGGGTCCCCTCCTGGAGTTTGATTCAGTAGGTATAGGGTAGTCCAGGAATCGGGATTTTGAACAAGCAGCTGCCGATGACTGATGGTGGCTGTTTCCAGACCACCCCCTTGGCAGGGCTTCCCTGATGACTCAGACGGAAAAGCATCTACTTACAATGTAGGAGACCTGGTTTCCATCCCTGGGTTGGAAAGATCCCTTGAAGAAGAAAATGGCAACCCATTCCAGTATTCTTGCCTGGAAAATCCAGTGGACGGAGGAGCCTGGCAGGCTATGATCCATGGGGTTGCAGAGAGTCGGACACAACTGAGTTACTAACACACACATGCTGGGCAGAGCAGCGCCATCGCAGCTCAGGTTGTAATGACTGGTTCCAATGAGACACCATCTGTCTGGGCTGCCTGGCCCTCCTGCACATGTCCATCCCCCTCTGTTGCTAAGAGTGCTTCTTTTCTGAAGCCTGCCCTGCGTCTCTCCTGGAGCAAATGACAAGATAACCTATGTCCACAGACTGTCTGGGGCTTAACCTGATTTTTTCCTGTCATTTGACACAAGGGTTCTGGTTTCAGACACTCCCTCAGTGACTCCCCAGGGATGAACTGCCTCGTTTCCCAAAGTGGAAAAAGGGCATAGCCAGACTCAGCTGGAGACTAGTTGTGTGGATCAATAAACACATGTGTAGATGCTGGGAGGCTCTATTGTCACTACACAGAAAGTCATCTCTGTTCTTAGCAAGCATTTGCCCAGACTCCTCCTCAATGGCATATCTGGAGCACTTTGCCACCAACTTCCACACCAAACAGTGTCACACAGAAGACGTGGTCTTGGCCGCTTTTCTGATTCCAGTTAAGTCAAGAACACCCAAACATTTGCAGTGTTTTCATTGACCTCACAAACTTAGAAATCATCAGCAGGCAAGACTTTTCTGGTAACAACACTCAGGCTTATTACCGACCCATTGAGAGCTGGGAAAAGGTGCCCTGACCTTCAGGGTGTGCAGTCCCGCAGAGCCACAGACCTGTAAACGGTGAGCCGAACCTAGCACCATCTCCAAGACAGGACAGGATGAACGTCAGGTGCCCGTTACTTGATGGAGTGATTGCAAATCCCGGTTCAGAGAAAGGCCCACGGAACAGGTGACGTTGGAACTCAACCTTGAAGGATGAGCAGTGTCCTAGATGCAAAGAGAATGGAAAAGGTTAACTTACAGAGTAAGATTAATGAAGCTTCAGCACAGTAAGACATTGGCGCCTTTCGCCTCCAGAACAGTTTAGTCTGTTCTAAGTGTAGGGCCTTGAGTCTTCGCCAAGCTGTTTACCTTCGAGTGTTTAACTTCATGAATATAAATGCCAATTGCCATGGATGTAAAAATAGTTTACGCTCAGGGGTTTTCCACCTGGGCTGTGCTTTTTATTTTTTTAAAGTATTAAGTCTTTATTGAATTTGCTACCATATTGCTTCTGTTTTTTATGTTTTGGTTTTTTGGCCTTGGAGGCATGTAGAATCTTAGCTCCCCAGCTAAGTGGGAGGGATCGAAGCTGCACCCCCTGCATTAGGAGGTGAAGTCTTAACCACTGAACTGCCAGGGAAGTCCCTGGGGCTGTGCTTCTTAAAGCTGCCTCAGCCCCATCCCGGACTTAATGAACCAGAAAACTTGGGATTTGGGCCATAGGGAGTAGCCAGATTGTCCCTCATTTGTCACTGGTCATCTGTAAGCTCAGAAAAGGAACCTCCTCCCCTTCCTCAAAGTGACAAGTCGATCTGCATAAGGAGCAAAGAGACACATGGAGACGTTTGTTGAGAAGGGTGTTGTGGCTTCTGTTGACGTTGCCTCCACCCCATTTCATCACAGACGGGAGCCTGCCATGGATTAACTCACAGGGACTCAGTTCTAAGCCCCGGGTACTGAATTCTCACCCAGCCAGCCTTTCAACACCACAGCCGGGGCTGAAGTAAACAGCTCCCTGTTTCTGTCACGCAGGAAGGGCCACCACAACATGACTGTGCATTTTGTGATGTTACAGGCACCCTTCCCGGGGTGGACATTGTCAATTTGTTTATTTCTTATGACAGTTTTCTGGCAGATGCTAGTCGTATGTCCTAAGGGAGAGGTACCTTTCTAATCCCTAGCCACGGCACAGTATGATGTGGCCTAGCCACAGCTCTGGACAGAAGAAGCAGTATTTTCTGCTTAGCCCACCTCACTATTCTTTAAATCCCTGAATTGCGCGGCTAATCAGAAATGCTCATCAGCATCTTCAGGTAATGCCTCGTCTCTGTTTTCCTTCCCACTGCCAGGAAGCAGAATTGGATAATAAGTCCCAAACTAGTCAAATTATATTCCTCGTTGCTTTTCTCCTGGACCTATCATTGGTGCTAGTGATCTGGCAATTATTTTAATTCATTTCCATGAACAGTTATTGACTGTCTCCTACAAGAGACTCAGCAGACTTCTGAGACTTGAGAATTGACATTCGCTTGGACAGCTGCCCCACAGATGTCTATGCGGTGATCGTGGGATATTTGCTGTCACTGTGGTACCAAGGACTGGTGGTCAGCTCACAAAAAACCTAGGATACATGTCAGTTTCCATTAAGAAAATGCCTCAAAATCCACGGGCCTTTATTTAAAATTGAACTGAAAGCTGTCATGGATTGTGGGTGCCTGGAAGACATCTCCGTATAACAGCAAGCCTGGCTGCAGCTATCTTAGAAGAGAGAGATGCTGCCTCTTGGAATTAGTTGGGTTTTCGCACCAACTCTCCCTATAGTCAAGTCTCTGTTACGCTGACTGTGTTTCCAGGATCTTCTTTCTTCCTTCTGGCACTTGGTTTGTTTGTGATGCTTCTCCATCATCAGCTCCTGGTATTTCTCAGAACCATATCGTCCCCTTGGCAACCCTTTGCTTTTGATCACAGAGCCCATCCAGCAGGCCTTATGTTATGTACAAGAGTCCCCACACCTCTCCATCACCACCCATCCTACATGGAAGCAGCTTAGCCACCTACAACTAAGTAGGGGAAAATCTTAATTAGAAATGTGAATGGAAGCCAGGTGCTAAGGAGACGGGTGACAGCAGGAACCAAGACATGCAGGCCATCCAACCTAACCACTAGAAGATGTGGGGACCTTTCCTGGCCTCTTTCTAGAGTCAGGGCTGGTCCTTCTTACCCAAGCGTGCATCACCCGAAAGGTGGCTTGGGCCTTCTTACACTAACATTCCCTGGCAGGAATTTTTTTTTTTTGCTGTACCACTTGGCATGCAGGATCTTAGTTCCCCAACTGGGCATCAAACCCACAATCCTTGCAGGGGAAGCACAGAGTCTTAACCACTGGACCACCAGACACATCATTATTGACAGCAGCAGCAGCATTCTGCTTTTCAAGTTTGAAAGCTCAGACATCATGAATGCCATTTTCTTCTTTCTGCCACTGATCACTGGGTCTGATCACAACCCAGTCCTATCAGTGCTTTCTGTCCTTTCTCTCCTGTTCACTGGTCTCAGCTTCTCTGACACCATCCTAGTCCAGCTGTCTATCACTTTGACCCTGAAGTTCTGCAGAAACACTTTTTAAATATACTTCCTACCCCTCACTTCTTCATCTAGGTTGTACTAACGGTATACTAACAGCCACTTGTAAGATAAGAGTCCATGGCATTTTTCCTACCTCCTCTTTGCCTGTTAAATCAAGTGCAATCTCTGGCCTTTCCCCAGACTCCCCGGAGCTTGACCACATTTCCCCCAGGCTCCTACGTGGTGAACCAACCCAGCACTGACACTGTTCCTTAAGCATCACTTGCTTGTCTTGGACTTTGAGTCTCGCTATGTTCCCCAGGCTACAATGCTCTTCTCTTTGTAGACAAATCCTGCCCATTCTTGGTCCAGCCCAGGTCTCATTACCTTGATGGTGAGACTCTCTCCTGGTGCCTGAGCCTCCATCGATTTTTCCTTTCTCTAAACTCTTACAGCACACGTTACCTTTATACAGCTTAGCAGTACATCCTAACCCTTAGCTTTGCTACTCATAGTTTAGGTGGAGGATGGCTCTATCATTTATTGCCCAAACTGGAACCCTTTGAGAGTAAAAATGGTGCTGTTAATCGCTTCACTGGGAAAACAGGCATTTTGAACTCTCCAGTGAAAATCAAGATCTTTGGTCATCCTACTTATGCTGGGACATCTTATCTTTCCAAGACTATGAACGCCTAGAGGGCAAATCTTACATGGGGGATATTTGCTTTGGATGTTCCTTGGTGTGTGAAATGCAGTTAGTGATCAATAAATGCAGGAAGGAAGGAAAGGTGGATGGGGGGAATTAGGCAGTCAGTTCATCCTCACCGAAAAAGCCGGTGTCTTAAAAATCCAAACAACTCTACCCCACAGGACAGGAAACCAGGGTAAGCACACAACTTCTCCATGACCAGTTGGAAGAGAGCCACTGAAATTAGAGAAGGCAGAATTATAAGTCTGAAGATAGAAGAAACAACAGTAACAGACAAATCAGGTGGTATAGAGCAGTTGAGGATGGTATAAATCTTGTCAGTCAAAACCATCAAAGCAATCCTGAATGTAAAGCCTAATTTGTATTCTGTGAAGGCTCTGAAAGCATGAATTATCATTATATATCAAAGAGCAGCCACCACAGTATGCAATATAGGAAGTGTAGTTTTTCCCACTTTCATTCACACCAGAAACTAATCATCTCCAGAAGGTAAAGTGTAATAATTTCCTCATGGGATTTTGATTTTAAATAAACTCCCAAATTGAATCCCAAAGCAAGTTAACTGTGCCATTTTCTGTCTTTACCATCTCAAGGCTTCTTGATAATGTCAGCATACTTATCCATCCCTGTGTTTTCTTAGCATCCATCATCACAGCACCTCAGTGGCTCAAAAAGAAGGTATTGAAAGATTGAGAACTTCCTCTTGTCAGTCTCAACATAACTCCCAAATTTCCTTAAGCCGATCTCAATTAGAAGGGAGTTGTTCACCGTTAAGAAAGAAGAGGAAATAACCCCAGCTCCGAGGCGTCAGCCCTGTCCTAATGCCCAGCATCTTCACTGCCATGCTCCCTAGCAACATCAGCCATGGGCGGATGGAGGTAGGGATGGGGTGAGTGTGTTGCTCTGCTGACCTGATCCCCATGGGCGAGACCTCAGCACCCCTACTGCTCACACAGCTCGTCATTCTTGTCCTTCCCATCTCAGCCATCTCTGAATTTAGGTTGTGTTGAGGGACAGAGTGGTCCCTGAGCTTCCCAAATATGTTATCCCTCATTCTGGTCCTATGACTATTGACTGGCCAGCAGGTGTGCTCAGGACCTCATGGAATGACTTAAAAAGTTCACAAGCCAAAAATCCTAGTTTTAAAAACCAAGAGGAAAACTCAGCACTTTCCTCTCATTTGTTTCTATAAAGAACAGATACACAGAGAAGCATCCTGGCAAGCAGTGCTTAGCCACTCAACGGATGTGTGATTTATGCCGCTGCCCAACTACTTGAGCTGATGATTCCTGAGTTTTTAAATTTTGTTTCACCCGAGGCTCTCAGTTCCTGATCTATGAAGTAAAGGAGTTACATTATTGCCAGGATGCCTTCCAAGCAGAATTTCATCTATGATCTTGAAAATTTTCTCTTTGCCAAAAAAGGGGGTACATAGTGAAACACCATTAGGTCAGAGTTTGTTATTAACCAGACCTTAGTATTTAGCAGGTATAATTCATCCCCTTGAAACACACTTAGCACAGGAAGTGAACATGTTTCCACGTGCTACACCACAAGCCAAAGGAGTGTTACACTTCTCACTAGTTGTGTTACAGATGAGCCCTACTGAGGGGTTCCTCCTGTGTGTGTGTGCGTGCTCACGCTCAGTCATGTCCAACTGTTTAGGACCCCAAGGACTGTAGCCCATCAGGCTCCTCTGTCCATGTGTTGAGTGGGTTACCATTTCCTCCTCCAGGGGATCTTCCTGACCCAGGGATGGAAACCACATCTCTGGCATCTCCTGTATTTCAGGAGGGTTCTTTACTGCTGAGCGACCAGAGAAGCCCTTGAGGGCTTCCTTAGCTAAAAGTAAATTAAAATTAAATTTGTTTAATATAAGACACCACTAGAGGCACTTCCTCTTAGACACAGACACCACTGTAGCCAAAACCCAATTTAAAAAAAGAGACAAGGGATCTAGTTCTTTTCCTCTAGACTCTTCTCTGGCCTCTGATCTTTGAAAATCGCTGTGATTTCCCCAAGACTGTTCAACCTCCAAGTCCCACCAGTTTGGGGACAATGAAAGGAGCATCGTGGGATGTAGACTTACTCCCGACTGCCACGTAAGGTCTTGAGACGCCAGCCTCTCCTGGGGGAGAAAAAAAAAAAAAAGTGTGACTTGGCTAAATTTTCAGCTTGCTTCCAGTTCAGAAATTCTGTGGTTCAATGCTGCTAAGTTGCTTCAGCCACGTCCAACTCTGCCACCCCATGGACTGTGGCCCATCTGGCCCCTCTGGCCATGGCATTCTCCAGGCAAGAATACTGGAGTGAGTTGTCATTTCCTCCTCCAGGGGATCTTCCTGACCCAGGGATCAAACCCATGTCTCTTGGCAGGCGGGTTCTTTACCACTCACGCCACCTTCAGTAAATTTGTCCAAATTCTCATAATTAAAAAACATGTCCAGAAATCAGTTTTATGGCTATCCAAAGTCTTCTTCATTACAACCACCACCTAGAAGTTCATGCCCTGTGGAAGGCTCAGCACCAAGGACACGGTATTCCATGGTCATTGAGGTCAGCTATGACTCTGCTGGGCCAGATGACTGCCCTGCAGGCTCCTCTGTATGCAGTTCAGTATGATATTCTGATCTCATCAGTAAACACATTATTGTTTGCATGACTGCTTTACCTTAACTTTCCTTCTAATCTGAAGACTTCATATTTAGGTGTACTTGTTGATACACTTAAGCTCAGTCTTGCTAAATCAAACCCAAAATGAACTCCAGGACTAAGTGTCTTTCAAGATTGATGACTATTTACTGAAGAATTCTTCCTTCAGTTCTTTTGAGTTGAGTCACAGACCTGAGAAAAAGAGTTTCTCCGACGTATTCTTCCACCAACCACGCACTTATGCTGCCTGTCATGTGCCAGCCACAGACAAGAGAGCTGCGATCTCTGCGCTGGTTGAGTTGATAGTCCAGACGATCACTAGATGGTATGATTTAAAAGCCACTGGTTAACCAACTCAGGGAGGCCCTTCCTGAGAAGGTCACACTTCATCTGAGACCTGCAGGATGAGGGATTCTCACCTTCACCTGTTCTTTCTAGCAGGCAAATCACCCAGACTTCTCTTGGGTCTCTTTTATTTATATTTTGGCCTTGCCGCATAGCGTGCAGGATCTTAGTTCCCCGACCAGGGCTCGAACTCGTGTCCCCTGCGGTGGAAGCTCAAAGTCTTAATCACTGAACCACCAGAGAACTCCCTGCTGGCTCTCTTTTACAGAAAGCTTCTGATGCTCATTCCAAGAGAAAGTGTGTGTAAGGCATGATCTTGAGACCCGTCAGCACTGGTAGATCCACGCCCTCATCCTAGGAGACATTGTCTGATATGTTCGTAGACTGATCTACAAACAGCATTTGTCCGAATTAGCAGTAAGTAGTCTTGAGGTCAAAAGTGGAAAGAATACATTCCTCTTCATCTTGAGTGTGTTGGAGATATTTTCCAAGATTCCTTTTCTCTCCGTCTTACCACCGAGATCGAAAACAGATGTTAGACTTACTTCATACCCCAGCCTTGCTCCTTAATTTTTCAAGAATCACAGTGTTCCTCCACCAGACTCTCTTGCTCTTTCTCCCTCCTGTTCCAGAGTATCATGAAGTTGGTGTGAGTCCTCCCTGTTCTACATGTTTTTCCATCTTTACTGCTCATGTATCCATTCACCACATTTACTATTTTGCAAATTTGTGAGTGTACATACATGGCCTCATGTGGTACTTTTTTGCAAGTTTGTGTCCTTTTTTCTCAAGTTGATCCATATCAGTCCATTATAAATCTAGTTTATTCCTTTTAACTGCTCACCCCTGTATAAATAAAGCACTTTCTTTCCCGTCTTCTGTTAAGAGACAGTTATGTTGGTCCTCCTTGCTCTTGATTCTCTGTGGAAGGCAATGTGCAGCAGGCAGTGGAACCAAGTCTCAGGGTAGAAGTGTTGTCATCACCACTAAGATTTGTCCAACAGCTCTGTAATGCGAACAGTATCGTTTAGACATCCTCCAGCAATGGATCCAAAATCCCATTTTTCCTTATTTTCACTGACATCTGGTGTTAACAGATTTGACTT
Source organism: Oryx dammah (assembly GCF_014754425.2). Classification (NCBI taxonomy): domain Eukaryota; kingdom Metazoa; phylum Chordata; class Mammalia; order Artiodactyla; family Bovidae; genus Oryx; species Oryx dammah. Next base: position 55,207,456 of record NW_024070194.1, read on the forward strand.
TTGTCAGTCTGATGGGTCTCAAGTAGCACCTCAGGGGTGGGTTCCCTGATAAGTAATGAGGTTGCGCATCATTTCATATTTATTACTATTTGGTTATTTGCCTGTGAACATCCATCCTTTTCCTGTGTTTCGCATCAGGTGGTTGGTTCCTTATTGACTTACATGAAGTCTTTACTCTGTTTTCAGGTGTTAAAAATATTTTTTTCTTATTTTCCAGCTTGTAGAAACTTCTGACCTTTATCATACCAGAGTTTAGAATTAGCAGTCAGATGGATTACTTTATGCTTAGTGCATTTCTTGTGCCCTTTTTAAGAAGTCCTCCCTGCCCTGATTATGTAATGATATTCTTTTTTTTTTCCGCCAACAAAGTTTTCAAGTTTTCTCTTTCATATTCAAGTCTTTTATCCATCTGAAATTTACCTTTGCTATAAAATTTGAGGGAGGGATTGAATGTGTTTTTTTCCTGTGGGTCGTCAGTTGTTTAACACCATACTTTTTTTTTCTTTTACTGTGAATTGTAATCCAGCTCTGTGATAGATGACTCGCCCCTTTTCCATGTCTACTTTTGGTCTTCTCTCTGCCTCTGAGCCAGTGCGCCACACAGTCTCCATCAGTCTGGCATTGCTGTAATGCTTACCATCCTACAGGTCCTGTCCGCTTTTTTCCCCTCCCCCTTCCTATGCTTCCCACCACCACCACCCCCCCCCCACCTTCTGTTTCTTCTGCCTCAGGTGCAGCCTTAGGCCATTCTTTAAATGCGGAAACACAATGTGGCATTGTCTTTCCATCTTTGTTGTGCATATGTCTTATTTCATCCTTGCTATACACCCAGGCTGCCTGAAGCTGTGTCCCTTACCAAGGCCACCTGGGGCCCCTTGCTCTGGAGGGGGAGGCATGATCCCAGGGGTCTCCCACCCCATGGCTGCCATCCTTCTGTGTTGTGTGGGTAAAGTACCACCAGCGTTCACAGCTGTCACACGTAAGCATTACCTCAGTCAGCTATAGATTTGTTCCTATGGACAATTCAACCATTGTTCTTTTCCAGAATCTGTGTTCTCATTATTGTTCAATCGCTAAGTCGTGTCCAACTCTTTGCAACCCTATGGACTGCAGCACACCAGGCTTCCCTGTCCTTCACTATTTCCCAGAGCTTGCTGAAACTCATGTCCATTGATTCAGTGGTACCATCCAACCATGTCATCCTCTATCACCCCCTTCTCCTCCTGCCCTCAATCTTTCCAAGCATTAGGATCTTTTCCAATGAGTTGGCTCTTCACATCAGATGGCCAAAGTACTGGAGCTTCAGCTTTAGCATCAGTCCTTCCAATGACTATTCAGGATTGTTTTCCTTTAGGATTGACTGGTTTGATCTCCTTGCTGTCCAAGAGACTCAAGAGTCTTCTCCAGCTCCACAGTTTGAAAGCGTCAGTTCTTCAGTGCCCAGCCTTCTTTATGGTCCAACTCTCACATTCAGACATGACTATGGGAAAAACCATAGCTTTGACTAGATGGACCTTTGTCAGCAAAGAGATGTCTCTCCTTTTTAATACGTTGTCTAGGTTTGTCACAGCTTTTCTTCCAAGGAACAAGCGTCTTTTAATTTCATGACTGCCTTAAAAATTAAATAATTTATATGGAAAATAATCCCTATTAGCTGTGCCACCTTGCATCAGTTATTTAACCTGCCTGAGCTTTCAGCTTGTCATCACAAAAGAAATAGGATCACAATACCTGTGCCACCAGGCTCCTGCCAATCTTAAATGAGATAGACCGTGCTCAGCACATGGGGAGTTTCAAATCATAGCTTGGAAAGAGGCAAAGGAAAGAGGGAATGGTTGGTTGTGGGCTGGGGTGCTGGCAGTCTTATACTCACTTAGGTGGGTGGATGTAGGTGCAAGCAGCCTGCAGGGAAACCTAGTTGGCTTGTCCACCTCTCCCCTGGGGTTGGTCCCAAGCTTCCTCCCCACTTGCACATCCCCAGGACCTTGCTGCGGACAGATGTCTTTCTCACCCTTAGTCCCCAGCCCCTCACAAGGTCCAGGAGTTTGGCAGATCTAAGGAAGACTCCAGTTTCAGTTCTGTTTGATGTAAACCTTGATTTCTGCTTGTTTTTCTGATCAGAAGTTTATACCAAATCTGCCAATCAGAAGTAGACTCTCAGGGCTACCTGGAGTTATTCAAGCCTTCCCCTGCTTCTTACATTGTCTGTGTGATGCAGGGGCTTTCTTTCAACATCTGTACAGTGCCTTGTTTTTCCTAGTGCAGAGAGCCAGAAAACCCCATGTGGAGAGCCTTCTAGATCAAGGGTCCCCAACGTCTGGGATCTAATGCCTGATGATCTGAGCTGATGTTAATAATAGAAAGAACATGCCCCAAAATGTAAAGTACTTGAATCATCCCAAAGCCATCCCCTCAACCCCCGCCTGGTCCATGGAAAAATTGTCTTCCAAGAAACCAGTCCCTGGTGCCAAAAATGTTGGGGACCACTGCTCTAGAAACAATCACTGAACAGACATCTGTTTGGGGACCATGGCTGATCCGACCTGTTCTCCTGCCACATCCAGACACGTGCCACACCACTGTGTTCACTGATCATGACATCAGATGCCAGGTTCCCAGGGAAGGATCCGCTCAGCCACCACTAGCTTATTGATGATTGATGCCCAATTAAAGGGCAGGGTTTGAATGAATGCAGGCATCTGAGAAAAGTCCTTATTTGTCTACAGATCAAACTGAACTGTTGTCATTTCCCTGGCGACTTCACGCATCTTTGTGCCTTGGGACCTCAGATGATTTCAAGCAGAGTAGATGCTTCCACAGTTGTATTCAGTTTAATGGTTGGCCTTAATCTACTTGTTCAGATGATTTGGACTTGTGTAAAATCATCCCTCGCTTCCCCTTAATATATTAAACTAGGAGAGAAGGGAAATTTCTTTCCAGGACCTATCGCATTCTAAGGATAAATGCAAATTGTTCTCCTCTGATTCTTAATGACCCACTATTAACATAGTAGGAAGCCCAACGCATTATTGCAATACCTCTTTTCACATCATTACTCCTAATGAAATTGTTAGCAGGGTAATAGCTTGACCTTTAGCTATGGATTCAGATAGCAAAAATATGTTCTGCTTATCCAATACCTATCCACATAGCATATGGGATGTTTTCAGATCAATCCAACCACAAACCTTTGGCCCCTTTCTTAGGCCTCATCTACCCATGTCACAAGGAATAGGATTTTATCCTCTGTAGGTAGATTCTAGTTAAAAGTTTCTTTTAAGTTTGAATGTAAGCCAGAAACGAGAATGTCAGTAATATGTTCAGTGGAAATAATTGTTTATAGATGTATTTTTTTCCTGAAAGCCTAATGCTTTGCCTTCAAAGATCTCAGATGCAGACCCAGGAGGCAGAGAGTTCCCTGGTCTCTTGTGATTGAAAGCAGATAAGCTTTTGCTGAAAGGAGAAAAAAATAGCCAGCAATTGTTGCCTTTTGAACACACAGCAGAATACTTGAGCTCAGGATGAGATTAGAAAGATCCCCTTGGATGCTACCCACACGTTAGGGGACCTTCCCTCTACTCCTGAACATGCATCTGCTAGGAATCACTTCAGTGTCGGCATAATCCAAATCTATTTGGTTTATTTCAAATCTTTACTTCCTAATCTGGGCTAATTTGGATGCATGCATTTCCCAGTCTAGGAAGAGAGGGGTTGCTATGGAAATTAATTACATAAATAATATTACGAGGAAGGAGGGAGATGTTTACCTGTAAGATGGTACACTCAATCATTTTGTGGTACAATTTTCTTATAAACTAATAGGGTGCTAAATACAGGTACTTTTTTCTAGTCATTCAAACAGAATTTCAAGAACCTTTCTGCAACTCTGATTAAGAAGTATCACAATAAGAAATGTCACTGCGGGTATTTGACTATAATAAAACCTGTTACTTTAAATATATGCCATTAAGACTTTCTATTAATTCAGATAGGCCTTGCTCCTCCAATTGGCCTAAATGTCTGAGCTGTTCTATTTACTTCCATCAGAAACAAAAGCAGAAAGTACGTTTGTTTATACTGCAGACGTTTATGGGGCTCTTAGTTGGGGGCACTGTGCGCAGTAGGTGCTTTTAGGGAGACAAGACACAGGCCCCTGAAGTTGTCTACAGTCTGGTAGAGGAGACTCACAGGCAGCCCCACCCCCAGGATGTTGTCCCCTCTGCCTCTGTCCCGGGTGGAGGCTGCTTACTTGCATGGCCCATGTGCCCTGTGGTGGGCAGCCTGTCGATGTTTTCCCTGGACCTTAATTCTGCCTCCTCCTCCTCTCAGTTGGGAGTTAGGATACAGCCTTTCCATCAGCACCACTCCGCATCGTCCTCTCTCCCCCAGGTCCTGCTGGCATCTGGGAAAACCTCACCATCCACATGACTTCCTAGAGCTAGCGTGTCTCGACCTCGTCTGCACTGGCTCTCAGCCTCCGCTTCAGCCCTACACCACTAACCGCACATCCTGCTGCCCTTTCTCCCTGGCACTTCCTTGCCAGCCCCACTGAGATTTCCATTCCCTGGTCTCTTAGATTGTCCTAAGTCTGAACCATTTTCTGGCTTCACTTGCTTCCTAGATTTGGGTGGAAAGGAAAATGGCTGAAGGAAGCAGCAATTCATTCCGGGGAGGGGAGTGGGCATCTTCGCCAACATCTCCAGTGCTGTCCTTTATATCCTGTACCTTTGCCAAAACCAGCCAGCAAATGCCTAACCCTAGACCAGCCCTCCCATCGCTCTCTCCACTCTGGACAAGGAGTTGCCAGGTGCCCTGGAGAAAACGCCTGCCCTGCAGTTGCCACCACAAGCACGCGGCCCTCCTGCTCAGCACCCTGCATCCTCACTGCCTTATAATTCCAGATGTTCCCGCACTCTCCAGGTTCAGTGAGGCATCAGGGGCAGTGATGACCACCTCTGGCCACTTCTAAGTCCACCCCTGTCTTCTTCCCCTTCTCTGGGTTCAGAGGAGGAAGTTTTCCTCCTGATTCTGGTTGAGGGTCACCCCTCTCTCTCCAGGATCCCAACCCCCAGTTCCTCTGGTGTGTGGTCCCTCTGATTGTTCCCTCCTCTCTGGATCCTACCCCCTCCAACAGTGCTGCCTGCCTTCCCCCACCCCAGCCTTCCTCCTCCTCTTCTTCCCTGCTCCCACAAACCTGGTGTTTGGAGAGTGCTATCTCTGGTCACCCTCCCCACATCCTTGCTGGCTGCCAGGGACCCTCTCCACACCTCCTTCCTGGCTCTTCTGCACTGGGGACTGTGGGTCTCTCCCCTTTAGCATATTCACACACTCCCACCTGCACCAGACCATGCTTCCCAGCTGCTTCCTGGACTCTGTGCCTTAGCCTCCCTCAGACCCCAGGGGTTCCTGCTGTTCTGTGCTTGCCCAGCGCTCTGTTGAAACCTCCCTGCCCACTGTGTTTTCTCTTGTCATTTTAACAACCACACACATTTATGCCCCTGAAGTCTATGTCTTTGGCAGAGACCCCTTCCCTGAACTACAGGCATCTGTGTTGAAACAACTGCCAGCCACCCCCCATGGGGGCTCCACAGATGCCCCAAACTCAGTGTGTCCCAAACCGTACCTAATGCATCTCGCCCCTCACAATCCCTCCTCCTGGATTTACAAGTCATGTGAGTCTCCAGAAATGCCAGTTCCCCATCTGTTCCATCATCCCTTCTGTCTTCACTAGCGCCACCCTGACTCTATGACTATGCACATTCCTCAAAGGCATCTGTGCCCCCCCCCCCCCCCCCCCCCCCCCCGACACATAGCTCCCCGCCCCAGGCCGCCCTGCATCTCTCCCTGCACAACTGGATTGTTGATGTTTGCACACTCCCCCCAACCCTACCCCGCCCCCGCATCCACGGATTTTGCACCTGCAGTTTCAACCAGCTGCCAATCGAAATATTTGGGAAAAAATTCCAGAAAGTTCCAAACAAAACAAACTTGCCAAGTGCAGGCATCTATTTACATAGTATTTGCATTGTATTAGGTAGTCTAAATCATCCCTGAGATGATTTAAAGTATATGGGAAGGTATGTATATAATACACATTGTACATATGGGACTTAAGCATCCATGGATTTTGGTACCCATGGGGGTCCTGAAACCCATCCCCCCCAGATTCCAGACTGTTTATGACTTTTTCCCCTTCTTTCACATTACTGTTTACTTAGGATAAATTTATTGACGTAGGATTACCAATCCAGAGGAATAACAGTTTTATATCCCTCGTCATACACAGCCAATCTTATTTCCCAAAAGGGTTTTGCCAGTTTATGCCAACAGTCAAACTTGCATGTGCCAGGTCGACACAATTTTATCAATATTAGTATTATCTTAATCGCTTATCTAATTTAGTAGGGATAAAGTGTGTTTTGCAACTTAGGGGCTTACATGTAGCTTGAATGTTTGCCATATTGTTTTTTGCTAAGTCTACTTTGTCCATTTATCCACGGAGGCTTGAAGTTACACTTTTATTTGGGACGAGCTCTTCCTGTGGTGGTGGATTTAGTGCCACTAGCTCTGCTCATTCAAATGAAAATTTTATTTTTTATTCAGTAGAAATTGTTTACAGTTAGTTGAATCTGACATTTTCCTCTGTCCTTTCTTTTTAAAAGAAACCTTTGAAACATTAAAACCATCACTATTTTAAACACCAAAGATGCAGTGTGCCGTGACTGCGTGGCAGGCCTTGGCCTCGAGGGGAGCAGGCTGAACAGTGCTCGGGAACGCAGTGCGAAGCAGAAGTGCCAGCCCCAGCACAGCCGCACGCTGTGCGGCTTCGCTCAGATAATTGTCCTGCTCCCTTGTGTCCTGGCACACAACTCCCAGAGCTTCCTTTGTGCTTCTAGGGAGCTCTTCTCTAGGAGCTGCTAGCTCAGGATGCAAGAAGTTGACTCAAAGTAGGATTGGAGCTTTCACTAAGACCCAGCTGCCTTGCTCCACTGAGCGCTGATCCAGTTAGCGGGAATCACCATGAGAACATCATCTCTCTGTGTAATTTTCCATTTGATTTTTTTTTAAAGATATTTTTTGATGTGGGCCATTTCTGAAGTCTTTATTGAAGCTGTTACAATATTGCTTCTGTTTTGTGTTTTGGTTTTTTGGTCTCGAGGCGTGTGGGGTCTTAGCTCCCTGACCAGGGATCGAACCCACACTTCCTGCACTGGAAGTCTTAACCACTGAACCGCCAGGGAAGTCCCCTCCATTTGATTTTGAGTTAACAACAGAAAAGTGAAATACATTAATACACTTGCAGAATTCTGTCATGGGGCCAAGGTACCCCCTAGGAAGCATTTTCTCTGTCCATAAGACACATACGCATGGACCTGGAGCAATCAGAAGAAGCAGTTTCAGCAGAAGCACAGGATATGGTGTGCAGGATGGGCCCCGCCAAACTCCATCTTCACCAAAAGAATGTCATATGGATTTGGAGAATAGCCACTGCAGAAGTGACATCTTTTAGAAATATACTTTTTTTCCCCCCTTCTTGGGGTTATGTTCCTATTTCAAATATGCATTCTCTTTTTTCAAATGTTTAACAATATTTCACATTTTCTTTCAGTCTTCACAGAAAAATATTGCACTGCTAATCATGTGGATAAACTTCCTGGCCCAAGAGACTGGGTTCAGATTCTGCAGGATCAAATCAAACTGGCGAGAAGAAGGTTAAAAAGAGGCTCAGGTATGAATAAGCTGCAAGAAGATTAATTGCAGAAGCCCTCAACTGAATTCTTAGATGTTGCAAAATACAGTGCTTTACTCGCGGATACTTCATATAATTTGCCTTGGGTTTGTGTTTTAAAATCTTATTCAAATGATTTTGAAATTCACCCTAAGATTAAACAGTGAAAATTACATCAGGCCATTTACTTTAACACAAATGAAAAAGATTGCTAATCTCATTGGTAGTTTTATGTTTGAAACAAGGTCTCTCTTTTATGATCTGCTTCTGTTATCTATTGGTTTTTTATTTGGATCTGCATGCCTTTATAAAAAGTACTAGTTGTTTAAGGTTAAAAAAATGAAATAACAATAATCATCCTACCAGAAATACCATGTGAAGTAGAAAGGGCTTTTTAAGTAAAATATTAACTTACCTTTTTTTTTTTCAACCTGGGCTTGGCTATTCTGGGATAATTCTTCCAGGAAAAGTGAACAGTGGTTGCATTTGCCCATTTAGATTTGGGTATCTGAATTTGCAGTCTCCCCAAATTAGCAATGGGACAGTTTACCAGTGAAGAATCCCTTCGGAGTCATTTTTCTGCCATTATGTAGTTATTATTTAAAAAAAAAATCCTAATCAAACCTCAGGACCCCTGGCCTTCTAAGAGCCTTCTGTGCTTCTGTGGCTGTGATGTGAGAGTTTGGCAGACAGATTTTATTTATTTTTATTGAAATATAGCTGATTTGCAATGTTGTGCCAATCTCTGCTGTACAGAGTGACTCAGCTCTAACTCATACATTCTTTTCTTATATTCTTTCCCATTATTGTTTACCCCAGGATATTGAATATAGTTCCCTGTGCTGTACAGAAGGACCTTGTGTATCCATTCTAAATATAATAATTTGCATCTACCAACCCCAAACTCCCAGTCCATCCCTCCCTCTCCCCCTTTCTCTCTGGCAACCAGAAGCTTGTTCTCTAAGTCTGTTTCTGTCTCATGGGTGGGCTCGTTTGTGCCATATTTTAGATTCCACATATGAGTGACATCATGAGGCATCTCTCCCTCTGACTTACTTCACTTGGTATGATCATCTCTAGTTGTATCCATGTTGCTGCAAATGGCATTATTTCATTTTTTATGGCTGAGTAATATTCAATTGCATATATGTACCATATATTTTCCCATCATCTGGGGAGACAGATTTTAGATGCTAGAATGTCACACTTTGGGATTTAAGAGATCTGGTGGTTCCATGAGCACAGAAGTACAAACTCAGGAGACTATCTGTAACACAGCCTCTTGGAATTCTCACCATGAGCAGAAGTAACAGTGACCAAGCCTGCTGAGGAGCCCAGTTACCAGCCCCTGGAAGGAAAGCTCTGGGCTCAGGCTTAGAGTGCTCTTGACAGGACACAGAGCACTGAGGGACCACGTGCTTTTTTGGTGTGAAAAACCTTATAGTCGGACTTCCCTGGTGGCACAGTGAATAAGAATCCACCTGCCAATGGAGGGGACACAAGTTCAATCCCTGGTCCAGGAAGATTCCACATGCCACAGAGCAACTAAGCCTCTGCACCACAACTACTGAAGTTCTTACACCTAGAGCCTGTGCTCTGCAACAAGAAACCACCACAGTGAGAAGCCCTCGTACCAAAACAAAGAATAGCCCCTGCTGTCCACAACTAGAGAAAGCCCATCAGCACAGCCAAAAAAAATAATAAATAAATTAAAAAAAAAAAACCTCTTACAGGTCTATAAAAGTAGCCAGCAGGACTCAACTCCTGGATGAGTTTTCTATTAAAAATCTTCCCTTCCTCCTTCTTTACCCTTCTGGCTTCTATTTGGAAAAGGCAATGGCAACCCACTCCAGTACTCTTGCCTGGAAAATCCCATGGATGGGGAGCCTGGTAGGCTGCAGTCCATGGGGTCACGAAGAGTTGGACACGACTGAACGACTTCACTTTCACGTTCATGCATTGGAGAAGGAACTGGCAACCCACTCCAGTGTTCTTGCCTGGAGAATCCCAGGGATGGCGGAGCCTGGTGGGCTGCCGTCTATGGGGTCGCACAGAGTCAGACACGACTGGAGCGACTTAGCAGCAGCAGGCTTCTTTTTACACTTAACTGATTCTCTTTTTATAAAGAGCAGTAGACTACTAATTTAACTGGTAAACAAATAGATTATCGCTTTAGGTAACAAGTCACGGAGAAGTCAGTAGATCCAGTTCCCAGGACTCATGTCTGCTCTTCACCAGCTCTGGTCCTCAGACAAGTCGCTAGGTCCTTCTCATCCTTGGGTCTCCATCACTAAGAGGACAAGAAGTACAGCCAATCTCAGCGCTGTCCTGAGGCTCCTGATGTGTGCTGTACAGGAATGTCTATCAGTGAAGTTAGCGTACCTCTCAGAAGAGGTCTGTCTTTGGGCACAGCCATGCTTGGCAATGTGGGGGTCCCTGGGGCAGCCACAGTTGCATCCTCAGTCAGGAGACCCACTGGCCTGCTATGCCAGGGCAGCCGCTTTGCTCTTATGGTCCAGGTGTGATTATCGGTGATGCTCCTTTTGCTCTCAGAGGTTTTCAGGCTTGGACAGTAAGTCATGCCCTCACCCTCTTCTTTGTCTCCCAGTTTTCACTGCCTCCTGCATCCCCAAATCATCAGCAATAAACAGCACAGTGCAGTGCAGAGGACACGCTGCCCTGCTAGCTCTGGTCTGCCATTTACAATCTCCTGGCAACCTGGACCAATGTCTCAACCTCTGAGCCTTGGGTTCTTCATTTATATAACGAGGCTGATGCCTTCCACGAGGTGTTTTCAGAGTTAAAATTAGATAAAGTATTGCCACTGATGGAGAGGGAGATGTATAATGCTCAAAAAATGCCCATGACCTTATTCTCCTTCCCTTTGCCAGCTCAAAACAAAACAAAGTGACTCCTTTTTCCTTGCACGTCTTAAAAGCACTTCTGTGTCTTTCTCTTGGCATCGTTGGTCAGATTTCTTCCCAAAGGATCTCTGTTCCCAGAGTTCGTGTCCCCATCCCAGTTCACTTTATTTCTTACTGGAGGATAATCGCTTTACAATGTTGTGTTAATTTCTGTGGACAACGTCGTGAATCGGTCATCACAGATCACTGGCTAAGCTCCCCATGCTATATAGCAGCTTAGAATCCATTGCATTTTGCCCTCTGACTTCACTCCTCTATAAGAACGTTTGCCATGTTCGCATTGGATCATCAGATTTCACTTGTTTATATTAACAGTTGAACTTGACCTCCATACTGATTTTTACCCTGTCGAATCTCCTCCTTGACACGCTCTTCCCCCAGGTTCTGTGATTTCATTCTGTTTCTCTTCTAGATTCCCCCTCAGTGTCTGGGGTCTCCTTCCCTGGCTCTTTCACTTCTCTCTCTCTCCTCTGTTCTGCATCCTCCCTGGTGACGTGCACTGACCCATCGTCCCCAGCATTCGGCTCTAGGCTTGGCCATATCCTGAGACCCAAGTCTTCATTCCCTGTGCCTCTGCTGATGCAGTCTGTTCATGCCCCTCCCCAGATTAAATACATCTGACTTCCTATCGGCTCCCAAATAAAATCCCTGCTAAACACCCCTCTCAGCATGGCATGCATGGTTCTTCACCATCTAGCGCCAGCCTCATCTCCTGCCATCAGCTTCTGCCCCCTGAATCCACATCAGCCCCCTCCCTGGTCTGAAATCGGCTGCCACTCCCATACCCACTTTCTCTCTGCCTGGGAAACATGCAGCATCTGAAAGGCTACTTCCTCCCGGAGGCCTCACAGGCCACCCAGACACTTTGATCTTCTGCCACCGGAATCATGACAGGGACACACGTGTCTCCTCCGCGAGATCCTTGGGAGCAGAGGCTGTGTGTCCCTAAATATTTACAGCAGTGTGTGCCACAGCATGGACACGTGGGAATATTTATTGGATGAACCAACGGACCAATGAATAGAAACAAAGGGACAGCAGTCCCCAGCAAGCAGGACTTGGCCTATTGCAGTCACGTGAAACCCCGGAGAGTAACCTTTCGGCTCCTTACTTGAGGTTCCAGTGCTTCCCCACGCCCCCAGACCCTGGGGGTGGCTGTGTCCTGGGCACCCCTGCAGCCACTCTCCAGATGCCTGACCTCCCTTCTCGGGTCCTTCCTCTCACTTCTCTGTCCCCATCTCTCAGTCCTCTTTCTTCCCTCCTGATTGCCGCTTCTCCCAGCCTCCCTCAAAGGTTCAGAGTCGTGGGTCAGGACGCCTGGACCTCATGCTGAGTGGATTAACCGAGTAACACCTGGGAAGATCAACCTTCTGCCACGGGTCTCATCTCTTCTCAGACTGAAGGCCTTACAAAGGCCTCCTTGTGACTCTTGACCCCTTAGATCTCAAGCTCCAAGGAAAGAGCTCTTTGCAGCTGACTAACAGGTGTTAGGAAGGACAGCACCATGGGTCCCCCCTTGTTAAGTGAGCACTGATGTCATGTTGGGTGCATGTCTCAGATGATCCCTAATCAAATTTCAAGAATAAGCCTGAACACTGTCCCTGTTAAGTCTTATGTTGCCTGAATTCTGCATTAACCCATCCTGACTGTTTTGAGTATGTGAGCACTTGTATCTACCTGTTGCTTTTCAGAGCAAATTCTCGAACCCCCAGAACAAAAGACACTAAGTCTATTATCAGAGAGAACTGAGATTTATCACTGTGAAGAGACTGAAATGTAATACAAGGTTACTCCCAAGGAGACGCAAAGAGCCACAGCCGCCCCACCCAGCCATCTGCTGCCCTATGGTCCCTGCACCCTGGCCCCAGTCATGCCATCAGCTTCCAGCGAATCTGTACAGGCTCCTCCCACTAAAACTGCTCCCTGCGTCACAAGGGGTGATGGGTGTAGCGAGTGCTCAGAGCTCCTCGGGAGCTTGCGGGGAAGGGATGGGTAAATTCTCATCCTGACGCTGCTGCCTGAGGAGCTGCAGAGACCACCCGGAGGAGGCGGGCTCGGTGTCCCAGAGCCTGCACCTGACTGATGGCGAGTGACTCACTGAGCCCTAAAGGGCTGGTAAGTTCTAGTCTGAAGTCACCTTCGAAGGCAGAAGACGTGCATCGGGTGTAGCGCGCTGGGCCTGCGCTGAGTGCACTGGAGAGCACTGTTCTCAGAGACGCTGGACTAGAGCAACAGGCTCCGTTTTGATGTTGTTCCCCACTCCTGTGTATATTTTATACATAAACAGGCCTCTTTTTTGTTGTTTTTTTCTGTTGTCGGATGCTGAGACCAATTACTCTAAGCTCTGGCCTCCATTCCCTTCCCTGTAACACACACAGTGGGGGCCTTCCTCCACATCCCCCAGATAGATTGGCCAGGGAACACACTTCCTAACCATCTCAGGGTTTGGGTTAGTAATTCCCATGCCTGTTGGTACAGAATGGGGTGCAGTCTCCACCCCCCTCCCCCATCTCATCTGCCCAAATGACTGCCTGCCCGGCTCTGGAGTCGTCTTATCTGACTTAGGACGTTTTCACTTCTGGCCCTGGCTTTAGATTCTCTGCTCAGAGAGCTGTGATTGGCCCCTTGGCAGTTCTCTCCTGCCCTTCCAGCAGGTTCTATCAGTGTCTGAGAAGTGGAAGGTGACATAGAGACCACGGGAGAGCGAAAATGGCAGCGCGTCTGCAGTGACCTGCCAAGTCGGCTCTGTCTCCCCGTTGTGTCAGATCTTGCCCCACTTCATTCTCTCCGAGCGGCACGGAAGTGGGGCCCCAGCAAACGAGCTGGAGCTACGTGTGTTGCTGTTGTCACGTGATGGGAACTAAGGGGCCGGGCTTCACTGCTACTGCTTGCTCTTTTTGTGTCTCCTTCTTGGTCTAAGTGACAAGACAGTGTCTCAAAGGTATTCCACAGCTTCGACCTGATTTATCGTATTTGGCCCAGTTCCTGGAATTAGGTACACAGCTCCACCTGGGCAAACAATCAACTCGCCGCTAAAGCCAGTCCTCACAGCTTCCAGAAAAAAAGGAGTGCCCCCCATAGACTTGAAAGATTGTTCTGCAAATCCAAATAGAAACTCATTCAGGGCTCTCATCACACGTAATAATTTTTCTTCGATAACTGGAATGATTCCTTTCCTGGTGTAGATTTTTTTTTTTATAATTTTCATTAGATTATTTCCTTGGCACGGAAATCACAATTTTTGTGTGTGTTGGATCTAAGAGTAAAGCTGTTGCTGCTATTACATTTTTATTGGACTTGTTCAATCTTCCTCAAATCTCACAACTTGCCTGTCACCAGCCAGAGAAGAAAGACTGTGAGCTTGTTGTTACAGACAGATGTTATAATTAAATTTAAGTAACAGTCGTGTTCTTCATCCGAGACACTTGGCCCTGTTCATGCAGCGGTCAGCTGCTAATTTATACATAATCCTTTACAGATGTGGGGGTTGTGTATGTTTGGTTCTTACAGAGCACATATTTGCACAGGCCTGTTTTTAAAAAGTGAGGATAGCTGAATTACAAAGTGATCAACTTCATCCCTGGAACTGATTTTTGTCATCACTAAATGAAATGCAGTTTTTCATAGAAAGTGGAGAAAGTTACTAAAGTGTAAAATGAACTAAAACTTGAAGTTTTATAGACTCATACACCTAGAGAACAGACCTGTAGTTGCCAAAGGGGAGTGAGGTGAGGGAGGGAAGGCGTGGGATTTGTAGATGCAAACTTTTATACATAGGACAGATAAACAATAAGGCTTTACTGTACAGCACAGGAAGTTATAGACAATATCCTGGGATAAACCATAATGGAAAAGAATATAAAAAAAGAATGTCTGTAAGTATATAACTGAGTTATTTTGCTGTATAGCAGAGATTGGCACAACATTGTAAAATCAGCTATACTGCAATTTAAAAAATTAATTTAAAAAACCTGAAGTTTTAAAAATGTAGCTTATAGTGATGCGTGTTATATATGTTTGGCAATCTGCAGACAGGATGGTAGAGAGGTAAACAAGGGGAAATCTCTGAATGTCTCCATCCATCTCTGAACCCTGATTGTGTCTAAAATCCATCTCTGAACCCTGATTGTGTCTAAAATCACAACAATCAGGAACTTCCCTGGCAGTCAGTGGTTAAGACTCTGCACTTCCTCTGCAGAGGGCATGGGTTCCATCCCTGGTGGGGGAATTAAGATGTCAAGCAGCCAAAAAACAAAACCACAGCAAACAGAACAAGAACAAAGCACTAGTTTGCATCCCACCAACTCAGCATTACAGCGTGTTGCACATATCAGCCCTCACCCAACTGCCCTCTTGGGCACACGTGCAGGAAATTCCAACAGAGCCACAGTCTTCAGACAGAGGGAGCAGGCCAGAGTGATCCCAGTAGCCGTGGAATGTTCTGGCCCGTCCTCGGCACGTCCGGGAAACTGACAAGCTCATCACTTACCAGGAAACAACAGGCACCTTCTTTTTTTTTTGTATTTGGTGGAAGGTTCTCTGTGACAAAAGGATCTACCTTTGGAAAACTCTTCAGGGTGATTGAAATACATGAGATGAGCAGCATTTTGCATTTTAAAGCATAGAAGTGACGAATCTTTTGAAGAAATCTTATTATTCTGATTTTATCCATGACTTGATGTCAATTTTAGATTGAGTTTCCAGCCATCAAAAAAGGTTTCATTCCCAAGCTGTCATAAGCCCGCCCCACTGGAATGTTTCTGGGGATGACCAGTAAAATTCTGCCATAGGAATTCACTGACCTCCATGCTTTCAACAATCATGTTTAAACAATTCACCCCAGATTCTGGGTATATACTGAAGCCTATGTAAATAAGTGAAAATGAACTGAAATCATCAATGAGTGATACAATAAGGATCATAAGATATAAAAAAATTTAATACACAAAAATAGATTTTATATCATTAAAATTTTTTTTCATTTAAATAATGCTCCTAAAATCTCTAATGTGATCCAGCATAAACTGAGAAGGGAAAAGAAAGGTGAAAACTATTATGTATGCTGGAGTTTTTAAATTGTATTACCGTATTAGGCAGAATGAATGAATGCCTTGAAACTAATGAGATTTGTGTTTTATGTTTGTAACCAGCAGAGGCAGTTGACGGTGATGAACGGCTGGACAGTGTTTCTCTAACCCCAACAGGTAAAACACATTCCCATTTTCATCACCCACTGGAAAATATGGCATATGAGAATATTTGCGTTGAAAATATTTTTAACATCAGAGATGCCGATGCTTGAGCAGACTACTTCCATTAAGAGACCCAGCCCTTAGTCCTCAGAGGAGCTCAGTGCCCTGCGTTCAGGGAGATTTTGCAAATTGAATATGAAAAGCTACAGTTTTCTCACATTCTGTTTCATCTTCTTCAAAACCTCAGAACAGCAAGTCCTAAGAATTTAGTGTCACATTTTGCCTTCCCAAACCTTGGGACATTAAAAAGATATCTATTTTAACATAAAATGATATTTCTGTTTAGGTTGGGGATCATCTGTTTTATGATGGGACTCCTGTCTGTTCTGGCCTCTCCCTTCTTCCCCCAAAAGGCTTTGAAGGGCAGTATCACCACTTTCCCTATAATGGGCACCCTTTGAATACTGTGCTTTGAGTGAGTGAATAAGCTGATCCATCTAGCTGGGTGGCTAACACTGTAACTGGATCAGCTGAATATAGCATCTCACTGATGCATCTGCGGCAGGGATAAGCTGCAGACTTCATTCAAACTTATTATTTAACTCTCCAGTAATCCTTCCAACCTTGGACTCTGCCTGTGCCTCAGTTCTCACCTGAAAGCCCGAGGGACAGGTGTCCGATCAGTGAGCCATGTGACAGAGTTTATCCCTCAGTTGGTCTCAAGACTCTGTATTGACTGCTTTCGAAATACCTGAAGAGCCTCTACCAACCAAACCCAGACACCCCCTACCTTGCACCTCCCTGACAAAAACCCTGTCAGTGAACAAGCTCAGCTCAGTGTTCTCTCTCCCTTTGACATGGTAAAGCCAGCAACTGTGAAAGGCATGTGTAGGAACTCTGCCAGGCCACGTGTACACAGGCAGCACTCACCCTGACTTCAAGGTGCACAGACACACATTAGTGAACTTCAGAGTAGGCACGGCTGCACAAGTGAGAAGGTGCCTTCTCTGTCACTGAGTAACTAAGCAACAGCTAGATGGATAGATAAATGAAATAAACTGCGGAGGCCAACAGCAACCTGCTTCTATCAAGGTCTCACTAGATATAGTCATTACAGAAATGCCAGAAAAATGGTTTCTCTTCTAGTTTGGCTATGTGTCCAAATTTATGAAGGAAGAGAACTGAAATGCATGATCTCTATTGTTCCTGTCCTTCTCTGAGTGTCAGGACAATTCCCATTATCCTTGTTCTGACCTCCCCCTCCCAGTAGAGGCAGGAAGCGCTGCTACTAATGATGAGATTGTCCCCTTTTGGGAGGCCCTCTGGAGGAACCCCTGGCTGTTCTACTTGTATCTGTTGGCCAAAAAGTTCATTGGAAACTTTTGTTTCCAATGTCTTATGGAAAACCCCCAATGAACTCTTTGGCCAACCCAATACTTTGCAGGGTTCCTCCCCAACCAGCCTCATTGTCCCCAGGGCATTTGCACTGCCCATCCTGGCTACCATCTGCCACAGTGAGCTTTTAAGAAGTATATTATTTGAAAACCACTCCCCTTGAAATAATACCTTTGCATTTTCCCATCTGAAGATGGAGGCAGAGAGATGTTTCAGATGAGAAAATTGAATCTGGGATGGTAGAACCGCCTCATGGAACTGAAAACACTTTGAAGGACTCTGAGAAAAAAGGAACGTTAGAGATCATCTAGTCCTGTCCCTCGTTTTTATCCAGTCCTTTTATTTTACAGGTAAAAAAGCCTGAGGCCCAGAAACACTAAATGACTTTCTCAAGGTCTCACAGCTGGTTGGTGGCCTGGCCGGAGCCCAGGCCTCTCAACTCCCAGCCGGTCCACTGTGTAGCTTTCTTAAACCTTCTCTGCATGTTTCCTAGAGATCCTAAGAATTGATGGATGTACTAATCCCTGTAGGATTCCATTTCAGTGTCGCCCCATCGTAAGCCGGCCTGAAGTCTGCTGCAGTTCAGCTCTCGGGTTTGTCCTCAGATTCCGAGGCTGTGAGGTCCCAGTGAGGGCAGTTGTGGGACACCCCCGGCAGGTCTTTTCACTAGACTCCTGCTAGAGATTTGATACAAATCACTAGACAGCATGAGAAATAATACCACTTAATCATCTCGGAAAAGGGAAAAGAAGTCACAGATTGGTGCCCGAATCTTGCGGTTGTGGAATTAAATGATCTTGATTAGACTAGCATGTCTCCCCAGAGCCTCTAACCTAAACTCATATCCTGGGGCTTCTCTGAACACAGCGCCACCACCGCATGCTCTCTTCTTACGAGTCTCCTAACGAGACTGTCTGAGACCGTCGCATGCAGCTTCCTTCCTAGATCTGACTCACTGGCCAGATCGTCCTCATCTGGTCTATCTGAGCCAGCCACAGTTGGTCTTTTATGAAAGATTTAACAATGCCTTTATTTCTGGTTAAGGTCTTTTTGCTCCTTCCAAATTCATGTGTGTTGAGGAGGGCTAGGGCAGGGGTGTAACTCCCCAAGTGTTTCTATGAACCAGAACCGACCAGGCCAAGTTTACAGTCAGGCGTCAGATGACATTAATCTCAGTCCATCACACTTAAGCAACCTTCTGTTTGTCTAGTTTTAACAAAATGAATACAGATTTTATAGCGGAAAAACATTTTCTTAATTTCTCTTCCCTCAACCCTTTCAGTAAGCGTTTTTGAGCAAGGCCAGGAATCAGCACTGAGTTGGGAGACTTCTGAATTTGAAATAGGTTAGTGCAGAGTGTACCTAGGCTTAGATTTTGGGGTCATCATTTGGCAACCATTTACATACTTTTAGCAATACAGAAAAGTGTAACAAAGAAAAAGTAAATTACTTTTGCCACCCAGACACAGTCATTATTATTGGGTGTTTTTTTCCCAGCCTTTTCTCTGTATTTTTTAAAAATTTATATGCTGGAAGTCAAATCCATCCAGTTGGTTCCCTAAGGTTTTGTTCTGTTTTGGTTGACCACCTAATAAGAATTTTCCATTTTATTACAAATCACCATACACATTCTTTTAATAGCTGCACAGTATTCTGTTTTATAGGTAAATCATATTTTATTTAGCCATTTTCTATTGCTGGGTAATAGATGTGAACATCCTCTAGAAGTAACATACATTCATGGATTTTCCTGTAAAAAATCATTATTTCAGATTTCTAATGGGCTAAAATTGCTCATCTGGCACACCTAAAGCCTTGGTTAAGAAATAGTGATTTAGAGATAAGACACAGACCCCTCCCCAAGAGGTCCTACATCTGGCTGTGTCATGGAAGAGCATACAAGCCCTCCCTAGAGAAGGGACCCCCTTCACACTCTTGTCTCTGTTGTAGGTCATATACTTGACACCAGGAGAGAAAAACCGGAAGACACAGGGACAGCTTTCACTGTCTAGACTTTGCTTTAGTGGCCCTGCTCCTTAGTACACACACCTCTTCCACTTGAATCTCCTCAAAGATCCACTAGCATTTCAGGTCACTGCAAGGCATGGGCGTTCCGTGGAGCTGACCCATCATGTTTGAGTAGTTTTCATATTCTTTCTTTGTCATATGCAATAATCAAGCCTCCAATTTGGTCTAAGATTTTTAAAAAATCATCTTTAGAGTTGAACTTTCAGCCTTTTGCCATCCAACATAATTCAGTTGGTTCGTTGTCCATCAAAAAGGAGCAGTTTTCTTTTTTTTTTTCAGTGTGAATATGGTAGAGAGTTTGGAAGTACACATTTTAACATAAATTGCTTCAATGCATTTTATAAAGGAGAGTGGCCCTTTCAGGACTGAAGGAGCAGTGGTGAAAGCCAAGATTAATTAAAACTGTCATCAGCCTCGAAGATGGAAAAGTTGTTTTGGAAGGCAGGGTGACTCTAACTTATTAGATGAAATCATTTGTGACATCATTTCCCCCCAAAATAATCGTGTCCCTGATAACTGCAAATGATACATGAATTATCAGGAAAGAAAAACCTTTCACGTAGGTTGTGTCAACACAGTGACAAAATACCTAACTGAAAGGTGAGAAACTCAGAGTAAGCAGCCTTCCACATGGTACCCAACAACTGTTTTAACCTATGGCTCTAACGGAGTTGTCCAGGGTTGGGGCATCACGTGGCAGCTGGCCACAAATGTACTTACCCTTCACACTTCATTCCGTTCCAGCACACGTGCTCTCCACTTGACATAAAACCAACAAATGAAAATGTGGGTTCATTTCCAAGAAGTATTTTGGCATGTGGGTATTTGTTTTACAGAGATATTTATCTCCAGATTCCTTTCTCTAGTTGAGATGGTGAATTTAAAATAACCTGTTTAGAAGCATTACTTTTACACCTCATTTACTGTAGAAAGCAAATTACCTTGAATCTTTGACACTTGACCCAAAGGCCAAAAGTTGGCTTGAAAGGAACTTGGACAGCACAAACATCAAACCTTGGAAAAGGGGGTATGCTACACTGTCATTTAACACATATCCCTAACACTTATTTGATCGAAGCAGAGAGTGTTAGGGCTCAGAGTTATAGCTCAGGCCCTCGGTCCCATCCCCTCGTTTTGCGGTAAGGCAGCTGAGGAGTGAGGGCTAGGGCCATCCCGGGCTGGGCAACAACTCGTCAACGAGCTAGCGAAACCAGGAGCCTCAATTCCTTCCTACCCTATCCAAGGTACTTGTGCCATACACGTGACACAGGGCAGTTGACCTTGAGCCAGGAGGAGAGCTCCAGGGGGATCCTGGAATCCACTAAAGACCAGCTAGTTAGCCCAAGGCCATGGGAGGCGTCCCTGTGAAGTGACAACGCTGGTTGCAGGGTACTACATCTCATCCATGTGTGTCTTTTGTCTTCTTTTTGGAGCCTCCAGGACGGTTCAGAGAAATGGTTTCCATCACAAGTTTAGTCAGCCTTTTCCAGTTCAGGCCAGTTAGTAACCCCTTCCCTGAAACCCACCCCTCTGTTCATCACAGAGTCTAACGAAGTACTGTGAACCCAAGCTTTTTTTTTTTCTGCCAGGCGTGTTTTAAAATTTGTCTTCTGCCTCTCAGAAGGAAGTCTTAAGGGAATTGAAAAGATTAATTAGTGACCTCTCACCTCTGATACAATACTATGAATACGATGAATAGGTTGGGAATAAAGGTAGAAACATTTACCTTACGGCTGTGGAATCTGTTAAATATACACCATGAAACTTCAAAGCACTTCCTGCCAAGACTGGGCGAGAGCTTGAATTTTTCACTACTTGAGAGGGGGGTGGGGATTGTTCAGCTCACAGATATGTGCAATGTATTCACAAATTGGAAATATGTGTTGTAAAACTGCAACAGCAAAATCATTTTTGTAAATTAAAAGTGTATTTGTGTTTACTTAACTGTGACTACTGTTCAGACTCTACTCAGAAATCCTTTTTATAGGCTTTCTTAGCAAAAAAAAAAAAAAATTATTCCATACCTATGGATCATGTCTCAATCTTCTGTATATATGTTTTATTAATATGTAAATATTTAGATTTTTTTAAGATTACTATGTTCTTTAAAAAAAAAATTCCACCCAAGGCTAGTTGTGAAAATGGTGTATAACATGTGTTGTGAGATCAAGTCCCAAGACGCCCTTTATGTCTGTTCTGGAAGAAAACAATAAATTACTTTAATTGAACGCACCTGTCTTGTGCCTGTGTGCCAGCCCTCCCGTGTTTATGAAGAGGAGCCAGTGCAAGCCATTAATTAAAAGGTATTTATTAATACTCTGGTGATCTTACGTGAAAGTTTTATCATCTCTTTATGAAGTTAATTTTAAAAAATAAACGTACGGACCGGACCAGATCGCCAACAGAAAAGAGTGTCTTGAAGCGTCTCAAGTCACAGGCTCTGCCTGGTGATCAGATCAATGGCAAGCCCCACAGTAACACTTGAGCAGTAAGTACTGATATGCTTGAAGCCTAATTTTAAATGAATTAGGTGCCTTCATAATCTTCACTTAAAAGGTTAAGCCCGGCTTCTATGGAAACAACACATCAGAAGGACAAGTCAATCTCCTCTAATGCAAAGTGGCTGTTCAAACCTAATTGCTTTTATTCTCCTCTCTGAACACAGAAGGGTGCTACTCTTCGTGGGCCCTTGCCCCCTCCTGCCTCCAAAGCCCCCCCCCCGGGAGGGTCTGTCAGCTCTGTCCAGGCTTTGGTTCAGGTCCAGTCCTTGGGCCCTCGTTTGGGGGTATGGGGGTGGTGGGGCTACTCTGCCACTGGGAGGAGGGTAAGAAAGCCGTTGGACTTCAGGAATGAAGGTGACAAGGGTGAGCTGCTGGGAAAGAAAGGAAATCGAAACTCCTGCCAACTGGTCCTTCATGAACCCTCCATGTACCCGCATCCCTTGGAAGCTGAGGGTCTGGCCCCAACCTGCCCCTCATGCTGTAACTGCTCCCCTGCCCACCCCCCCACCCACACTCCACTGCCACACACAGGGCTCGACATGGCCCTTTTGCTGGGGAATTGTATTTTTTTTTTATTGCTATGTCATGTGATTTGGCCCCGGGACACCTTTGTTCCCACCTACTGGTGAAGATCTGTGCTCTCTAGTTCTCCTGGTTGACACCCTGAAGAGCTTGTCTCATCCAGTGAGGGGAGGGGGTCGAGTTTCACCACCAGAAGGGGCACCGCTTGCATTTTTTTAGAATAAGAGCTCACACACCTGCCTCACTTGTCTCCCTCCTACAGGCTCGCCCTTAAAACTAAGTATGGTGGATGGCGGCTGACTCATTTCCCAGTCCTGCCCTCCGAGTCCTGCCCAAACATTTACTGAACACTCGTTGTCAGTAGATGCTGTGTTGGTTTAGCACAGCCAGGGTTGGGAAGCAAGGGTTGAGGGCTGGAGCTGGGGCAGCCTGGGACCATCCCACAAAATGGGGCGGCTGTGGGGGCCACTGAAGGATTCTGAGTAAGAGGTCTGATCAGAGTTAGAGGCACCCTTGATGGGTCTGGCTAAAGTCTGGGATGTTAAGTGGAGGGGAGGGGCACTCAGGAACAGGGAGTCCCATTAAGAAACGGTGGGAACAACTAAGGATGGATAGAGGACCCCAGAGGACCAAGCCCCACATGCTAAAGCACAGGAGGACCAAGAGGACTCAGTGATGCACTAGCTCGGCCGGAGGAGGGAGTGCAGCCTGCGGGGGGCGGAGGTGCGGAAGACGACACCCAGGCCTCCGGCTGGAGAACCATGAGATTGGAAACGGGGTAGGGGCAGTTTGGGAAAAGATGACAGACAAGTTCAGGTGCACGTGGCACTCCGTTTCTTCTTTCAGCGAGTGGTCGCTGAACGCTTAGGGTCTGCCCGGTACAGTTCTGGGGGCTGGGAGCACAGCCGTGAGCCCCAGGGAACATCAGCGCTTAAACTCTGTTGAGTTCCTCAGTTCCGGAACAAGAAGAGGGAACTTAAACTGAGCAGCTTTGTCCCAAGCTAGAGTTGATCAAGATTTGAAGCCCCATTCATTCCACATAATTCAAGTCTGAACTAAACTACATCATAACAGAGGAGCCTGTCAGCTCACGAGAAGCCCCCAGTCCCCATCAAGCCACAGTCTTTCAGTCCCTTTGGGTCACTTACCAGGCTCTGA
This sequence comes from Oryx dammah, assembly GCF_014754425.2. Classification (NCBI taxonomy): domain Eukaryota; kingdom Metazoa; phylum Chordata; class Mammalia; order Artiodactyla; family Bovidae; genus Oryx; species Oryx dammah. The sequence goes on from NW_024070194.1 coordinate 55,230,905, forward strand.
GATTGTCTTATGTTTATTATCTGTTTTCCCTCTGGAATCTAAGCACCGTGATGTCACAGGGATGTTTAAGGCCACATAGATTTCAGTCCTCGGGGAAAACATGTTTTCAGAACCCCCGCTTCCCATCCTCTCCAGCAGAGGCAGACTAGGACACACACTTCCCTCACCCTCTTCTGTGTCCCATAACCTTCGATCACATGGACTTTCTGTCCCTATGTTGACACTTTCCCAGTGTCCATAACTCTGCTGGAGTTATGGGTGCTCCCCAGTAGAATCCGGCAACTACTGATTCAGAACAAAGCTTTGAATTTTCACAAACCAACTGTTTGCATTTTTGTAACCTCTGAAGGTATGATTTTGATCATCCCTCCCCAAATACATATTATATGCATGCATGTATTATTTATTTCTATTTCGTTACCAGTGAAATTAAAAGAATGTAAAATGAGTCGTAATGGGAAAGCTGAAGAACAATAAAGAAATGGAGCCCTTGCGGGAGAATCCACAGCATTCTGTGCTTTTATACTGATGTTCCAAATAGACTCAGTGCTTATGGGCCTTTTAATTGTTTTACTTTTTTTTTTTTTTTGCCATTTTTATCTGTTAATGCTGAGAAATTGAAGGACATTTTAAACTTAAACTTTGAAACTAAGCTGCTTAAGCTAATTCCTTTAAAACACATTTCAAAAATGAAGCTGAACAGTTGAAACTGCTACTGGCCTGGGTCCTCTCACCATGGATAACCCGGAAAATGTTTTCGAAATGCCTGAAGCCCATATGCAGAGCTACAAGGGTGATGACCCACTTGGTTAACGGGAAGTTACATGTGGTGGGTAGAAGAGAATTTTCCTGAGAATAAAGAATACTGCAGTTCACTTGCTCAGTAGTGACTAACTCTTTCCAGCCCCATGGACTGCAGCATGCCAGGCCTCCCTGTTCATCACCAATTCCTGGAGTTTACTCAAACTCATGTCCATTGAGTCAGTGATGCTGTCCAACCATCTCATCCAACCATTCTCCTCCCACCTTCAATCTTTCGGAGCATCAGGGTCTTTTCAAATGAGTCAATTCTTCGCAACAGGTGGCCAAAGTATTGGAGCTTCAGCTTCAGTCCTTCCAATGAATATTCAGGACTGATTACCTTTAGGATTGGCTGGTTGGATCTCCTTGCAGTCCAAGGGACTCTCAAGAGTCTTCTCCAACACCACAGTTTGAAAGCATCAATTCTTCAGTGCTCATCTTTCTTTATAGTCCAATTCTCGCATCCATACATGACTACTGGAAAAACCATAGCCTTGACTAGATGGACCTTTGTTAGCAAAGTAATGTCTCTACTTTTTAATATGCTGTCAGTTCAGTTCAGTCACTCAATTGTGTCTGACTCTTTGCGACCCCATGAACTGCAGCACGCCAGGCCTCCCTGTCCATCACCAACTCCCGGAGTTCACCTAAACCCATGTCCATTGTGTCAGTGATGTCATCCAACCATCTCATCCTCTGTCATCTCCTTCTCCTGCCCTCAATCTTTCCCAGCATCAGGGTTTTTTTCCAATGAGTCAGCTCTTTGTATGAGGTGGCCAAAGTATTGGAGTTTCAGCTTCAACATCAGTCCTTCCAATGAACACCCAGGACTGATCTCCTTCAGGATGGACTGGTTGGATCTCCTTGCAGTCCAAGGGACTCTCAAGAGTCTTCTCCAACACCACAGTTCAAAAACATCAATTCTTCGGCACTCAGCTTTCTTTATAGTCCCACTCTCACATCCATACAAGACTACTGGAAAAACCATAGCCTTGACTAGATGGACCTTTGTTGGCAAAGTAATGTCTCTGCTTTTTATATGCTGCCTAGGTTGGTCATAACTTTCCTTCCAAGGAGTAAGCGTCTTTTAATTTCATGGCTGCAATCACCATCTGCAGTGATTTTGGAATACCAAAATAATAAAGTCTGTCAATGTTTCCATTGTTTCCCCATCTATTTGCTATGAAGTGATGGGACCAGATGCCATGATCTTAGTTTTCTGAATGTTGAGCTTTAAGCCAACTTTTTCACTCTTCTTTCACTTTCATCAAGAGACTCTTTAGTTCTCCTTTGCTTTCTGCCATAAGTGTGGTGTTATCTGCATATCTGAGGTACTGATATTTTCCCCAGCAATCTTGATTCCAGCTGTGCTTCATCCAGTCCAGCATTTCTCATGATATACTCTGCATATAAGTTAGATAAGCAGGGTGACAATATACAGCCTGACGTACTCCTTTCCCGATTTGGACCTGTCTGTTCTTCCATGTCCAGTTCTAACTGTTGCTTCTTGACCTGCATATAGATTTCTCAGGAGGCAGGTCAGGTGCTCTGGTATTCCCATCTCTTGAAGAATTTTCCACAGTTTGTTGTGAACAACTTCATCAGAGCATCTAATGAAGGAATTTTTAGATAAGAAGTGATACCACAATGACCCAAGGTTCATCAACTATTGTTTAAAATTTACCGAGTGCAACAGTGACCATCACCAGTTTTTTGAGTTTCTGTACAACCAGGGGATCGGAACCTGGTCAGCTCCTCTGTCAAACCTAGCTCCCTAGGTTTGTCCCTGTACTGCAACAACAGTACAGGATGTTTCTGACATGACTCACTAAAACCATTTGCCAAGTCAAGTGAGAACCTCAGCACCTCTGCTTGATGCTCAGATTTTAAATCAAAGGTAACTCAAAATCAAATCCAGGAAATAACTCAGCCTGCATTTCTAAGAATCAGATTCCACAACTTTCTGGAGCAACACCTGCAGCTGGTGATAAAGGGTCAAACATGGAACAAAGGGTGATCATGATATCTAAATTGGGATATTCTGCACACCCATCTATGGCAGAAAAAGATGATGTTCAGCAGGTTGTCATGTATTGCAAGGAGAAGCTTATTCGCGGAGAATCGGAGTTTTCCTTCAAAGAGCTGAGAGCCCAGAAATACAATCTACAGAGAAAGCATGAACAATGGGTAAATGAAGAGAGACATTATATGAAAAGGAAAGAAGCAAATACTTTTGAAGAATAACTATTAAAACAGAAAATGGATGAATTTCATAATAAGTTACACCAAGTAGCAGAGATGTCTCATGAGAACCTGCCCTCTTCCCAGGGGATGTCTGAAGTCAGTCCAGCATGTTTGGGGACACACACAGACTCCCAGCAGGAACTAAGAGCTCTGAGTCTTCCAGCCATCCCTCAGAAGACCTTGAAGAATGCAGACGAGAAAGCCGGAGAGGCAACTTCTGTTCCTCTTATGGCGAATGCTGTCACCACTGGTTTGGTGTTCCCAGCCGTCAACCAGAGTATAGCTTGCCCGGTTCCTTTGGCAGGCCAGCCAGTGATGGACGCCATGTTTTCAGGGGCCAGCAAAGATGCCAGGTGTGTGAACAAAAGTACTCATGAATTTAGGCCACAGAGTGGAGCAGAGATCAAAGAAAGGTGTGAAACACAGAGGTTATTAACACCAGTTCCTTTCACACAACTCCAAACACATCACTGGCACTGGTTCAGGCAACACCATCCAAAGTGCAGCCATCACCCACCGTGCTCACAAAGTAAGCTCTCGGTTTCATCGTGAATATGTTTCAGGCTCCTACAGTTGCTGATATTTCTGATGAAAAAGAGGAATGGCCAACTCTAGATCAAAATGAAGATGCATTCGAAGCCAAGTTTCCAAAAAATGTAACATCTTCTGGGGCTTGGGGAGTCAGTAAAATCATCTTTGTCATCTGCTTTTCCTGTATTTGAAGATGGAAACAAAGGAAATTATGGATTACCACAGCCAAAAAATAAACCTGCAGGAGCCAGGACCTTTGGAGAACGCTCCATGAGCTGGTTTCCTACAAAACCAACTGAAGTGCCTCACACTGATGAGTTTCTGGATGATTCAGCCGTGGGGGGTGTCCACTGCAACAAAAGCCTGGTGCCCAGCCCCAAGAGCCCAGGAGACTTCAGGTTCACTGTGCAGCTCACGTCTATGCCCTTCCAGAGGCTTCCCGTGGAATCCATGCACCCACTGGAAGATAAAGAAAATATGGTAGCAAACTAGCACACCCATGTGGCTTTGGATTCTTTCAAAAGAAACAAGGTAGAACCCTTGAAAGAGAAAAAGTTCAGTCCAATTGAAGAGATAAGCCGAGACTCAGTGTGCCCCACAGATGTCCCTTCTGCGTCCTTGCTCCGTCTGGGCCAGCCTGCTGCAGCCATGCTGACCAGCAAGGCAGAGTGGGACCCCCTGACTTTGCCATTGCAGAGGATCTGGCAGAAGCCAGCACTGGGCTCCAGGCTGAACCAATGCAGGCTGGCTCGCTTGGGAATGTAGACGCTCCAAACTTCACTGTTCAGAATTCCTGGGATGAGGAATTGATTCTCAAACTTTTATCCGGGCTTTCTAAACCAGTGAGTTCCTATCCAAATACTTATGAATGGACATGTAAGCTTCCAGCCATCAAGCCCAAGATTGAATTCCAATTAGGCTCTTTGCTGGTCTACGTTGATCACCTTCTTGGAGAAGGGGCTTTTGCCCAAGTCTATGAAGTTACCCATGGAGATGTGAACAATAGCAAAAATAAGGAGAAATTTGTTTTTAAGGTAAACAATCTGTACAATATAGAAATGAATTTTAGAAAAAAAAATTAAGCTTATGCAAGTGTGTTAAACGGAGAACACTCCTGAACTCCAGATATGCATGCTCTCCAAAACGATGCCATCCAGATTCCAAATGTCGAGGGCCCTCGATGTGAATAGGGAGAAAAAAAAAATCCATCTTACAAAGGAAACTGAGCATCCTAAATTGGTTCAATGAAGTGGTGGACCAACTGCACATTCCAGTAGGAGAATTGCTTTCTGCGGCCATCGAGCAATGGAGGGAGGAAGAATACATTACAATAGATGGCACTCACTCTGTATATGACCAAATTAAGAATTCTCTACACTGATGTATTCCTAACCACTGAATAGGGGGAAATCAGACTCAGCAAACAGTTGCCTTCCTCTCTTGTAATCAACACTGCAGCCCTGCACTGTCTTTAGGAGAAGTATCTCACTGGTGTGAAGCAATGCCACCTTCCTCCACTGTGACCTCACAGACGCTTCCTGTGACACAGACCCAGAGCTGTGGGCATCTGTACGATTTTGCTTGTTTCTGTGGTTTGTGTCATGGACAGTTCAAGTGTATCTGTCCTCCCTGCCTCCCTGGAAGCCATAACCACAGCTGGTCTTTCCCTCTCTCTGGGTGGATGGGCTCAATGGTCATGGAGGACTGGATATATTTTAAATGTCCAGCGGACTCCTGGATGTTGGCTGGTGGTCATATTAAGAGAGAGGAGCCCAAATACACCTTGATAATGCTGAGGCTAGCATTTTGACATACAGCTTTAGAAAATGAGCAGACTCTCAGAGATCAAAAAATGACTTTTGATTGGAAAGTACCCAGTGACTTTGGAGATGGAAAAGAGGAGGTGGTGGAAGCTGACAAAATGAGTCTGAATTCATTTGAAAGATTGAATGCAAGAGAGAAGTCAGGAAATGCTCTAGAAACTGTGAGAGAGACATAGGCCCCTCCCATCCTTCTCCCATTTAAACATAAAATTATTGAAATTGAAGCTGTGGTTTTGGTACAAGAATAGACAGATCCATGAAACAGAGTGGAGATTTAAGGAAAAATTTGTTTCTATACAGCATATATTAAAAGTATTGTTATAATTAGCATAACATACGTTCAGCTGCTTTAACAAAGAGTCCCCCCCTCCCCAGTAAGGCACTCAAATGCAAAACAGATTTTTTTCCCTCCAACTGATAATAGCCTAGAAGTGAGTGTGGGGTTCCAAGGTGGTCATAGGCAGCTCTGCTTCATGTGGTCATCCAGAAACCCAGTTATATCCATCTTATTGTGCTATCACCCCTGGGAAACATCCTCACCCAAGTGGTCAAAGCTGACTCACCAGCGCAAGTCTATATTTAAGACTCTGGGAAGGGGGAGCGGAGGAGAATGGAGGGGAAATGGGGCTTCCCTGGTGGCTCAGTGGTAAAAATAAACCCACCTGCCAGTGCGGGAGACAGATTCAATCCGTGATCCAAGAAGATCCCACAAAACAATTGAAAAGAAAAGAGTGGAGGGGAAGGTCAAAGAATTGAAAAACTCCTGAGCACACAGAGATCTGTACACAAGTGTTCAGAGCAGCATTATTCATAGTAGCCAAAACTCAGAAACTTGAATTTTGGACTCAAGTTTTTGGACATCAGTCCATCAACTGATGAATGGATAAAGTGTGGTATACCCATACAATGAAATATTATTCAGCAATTAAAGAAAATGAAATACTGATACATGCTGATATGGATGAATCTTGAAAACATTATGCTAAGTGAAGGAAACTAGACACAAAGGTCACATATACTATGATTCCATTTATATGAAATGTCCACATTAGGCAAATCTGAAGAGACTGAGAGTATTGTAATTAGCAGTTGCTTAGCGCCAGGATGGGGAGCAGTAATAGGAAGTCACTGCTAAGGGATGCAGAGTTTCCTTTTGGAATTACGAATATGTTCTAAAATTAGATAGTGGTGATGGTGCACAACCCTGAATACATTAAAAACCACTGACTTGTATACTTAACTTTTTCTAAACTTTTATTTTTTGGCAGCATGTGGGATCTTAGCTCTCCAACCAGGGATCAAACCTGTGGTCCTGCCATGGGAGCATGGAGTCTTAACCACTGGACCACCAGGAAAATCACCTATACACTTTAAAAGGGCAAGTTTTATAGTATGTGAATTATACCTTAATCAAGCTGTTAAAAAATTACAGTACAGTTGGACCCTCTTATCCTACTCTATGTGTGACAATTCCAGATATTTCAAGGATTTGAATAAAAAACTAGAAAATTTGAAATTAATATTTATACAAGCTTGAGGAGAGAAAGGATTTCTTAAATATGTTGCCATAGGAAGAAATAATCAACTAAGAATTATTTAATTAAAATCTTTTAAGTGTACATCAAAAAGTTTACAAAGAAAAACAGCAAGTGACAAGATGAGAAAAATATATGCAGAATAAATGATTTTTAAGAAAGAATATACTTATCACATATCCAACTCTCAAATCAAATGGCCAATAAACATTAAAATGCTAAAAATTAAACCAAGAAATGCAAATTAAATAGTGGAAAGAAAATTATGGTTATTCAGTTGGCAAATATTGAAAGATAGCACCAGTGTTTCTCTCTATGCTGAAGGGAACTCTTAGCCATTATGAATAGGCATGTTCATTGCTACAATATTTCTGATGGCAGTTTGGAAATAAATATCAAATTTGTTTAAAACTTTTGACCCAGTTATTTTACCTGAAGGAATTCATCTGTAAGAAAGAAAGATTTGCCCCACAATCAAGGTACTGTGTATTAATCACAATATTGTTTAAATATTTTTTAAAATTAAAATAATTTACATGTTATAATGTAAATTTATATTTAAATTATAATACATCCTTAAAATACTATACAGACATTTTGTGTCTTAAAGACTCAAATATTTAAGAAATAACACCATAAGACTCCTAGAAAAGAACATAGATAGGCAAAACATTCTTCGAGACATAAATTGTACTAGTGTTTTCTTAGGTCAATCTGCCAAAGCAATAGAAATAAAAACAAATATAAACAGATGGGACCTAATCAAACTTACAAGCTTTTGTACAGCAAAGGAAACCATAAACAAAACAAAAAGGCATCCTATGGACCAGGAGAAAATATTTGCAAATTAATTTCCAAAATATATGAACAGTTCATACAACTCAACAACAACAACAAAAACAATCCAAATGAAATAATGCCATTTGCAGCAACATGGATGGACCTAGAGATTATCATACTAAGTGAAGTAAATCAGAAAGAGAAAGACAAGTATCATATGATAACATTTATATGTAGAATTTAAAGGACAAAGGAATATATCTATGAAACAGACTCTCAGAGAACAGACTTGTGGTTGTCAAGTTGGGGAGGTAGGAGAGGGGTAGATTGGGAGTCTGCAATTAGCAGATGCGAACTATTATTTGTAGAATGAATGGACAACAAAGTCCTATTATAGTGCAGGGAACTATATTCAATATCATGTGATAAACTATAATGGAAAAGAATATGCAAAAGAATGCATATATGTATGTATAACTGAGTTCCTTTGCTCTACAGCAGAAATTAACACAACACTGTAAATCAACTAAACTTCAATAAGTTTTTAGAAAAGAATACTATACATCCATTTTCAGTGGTATACACAGATCAACAGTCAAGAGACAAAAAAAAGCAGATGAGCAAAAAGAACAATACTAAATTTTTTTTTTAATACACAAACTCAAAGTCTAAGGGGACATATGCCCAACTACTGATAGCTACCTCTGAATGGTTAGATTATGCGAACTTAAACATTTTCTTGTTATTTACCTAAATTAACTTCCCTGTAATGAACATGGAATGAAAAGGGAAGTTATTCTTAAGACTTGTTAATAGTGCAGAAAAATATTTATAGCATGAAGAAATGCCATATAGTTAAAGCTATGGTTTTTCCACTAGTCATGTATGGATGTGAGAGTTGGACCATAAAGAAGGCTGAGCACTGAAGAACTGATGCTTTTGAACTGTAGTGCCAGAGAAGACTGTTGAGAATCCCTTGGACAGCAACGAGCTCAAACCAGTCAATCTTGAAGGAAACCAAGTTGGAAGGACTGAGGCTGAAGCTGAAACTCCAGTACTTTGGCCACCTGATGCGAAGAGCTGACTCACTGGGAAAGACCCTGGTGCTGGGAAAGACTGAAGGCAAAAGGAGAAGGGGGTGACAGTGCATGAGATGGTTGGGTGGCATCCAATGGACATGAGTTTGAGTGGACTCCAGGAAATGGTGAAGGACCAAGAAGCCTGGTGTGCTGCAGTCCACAGGGTCGCAAAGAGTCGAACACGACTGAGCAACTAAATGACAACAAAATATTAAATAGTATGTTCAGCCTGATCATACCTTTTATTTCAGAAACGCCTTTATTTTTATAAAGTTAGATTAATGGTCATTGTGTGCAAATATAGCCAATTGCAGCATGTTCAAAAACATCAACAACCTCCTACAGCTTTAAAAAGGTATAGACGTTGTGTTACCCATTGGCCTGATCACATTCTGTAAAAGCAATATTAACACACACACACACACACAGAAAAAAGGAAGTTGTTAACAGTGGTTAGCTCTGGGTGGTAGAATTATAATGTGATTGAAACAATTATTTGTGTAAGTTTTCTAAAATGAACACTGTTTTTTGTTGTTGTTCAGTCGCTCAGTTGTGTCTGATTTTTTTTGCAATCCCATGGACTGCAGCACATCAGGGTTCACTTATCATTTTCTAAAATGAAAAAGTGAACACAACATTGTAAATCAACTATATTCCAATACAAATTTAAATATTTGAAGGTAAAGGAAGAAAAGGCTCACAGGTCTATATTATGTGTATGTATGTCATGCTTACTGCTTAGATACTGTTAGGAATACCTGAAATATCAATGTAAAGTCTTATAACACAGAGTTCCAAAGAATCATATAAGCTCCAGTGAAAACTTCACCTTGTTGCTCTAATAATAAGTATGTGGAACCCATTTACAGAGCTCGGGAAGTCAGTGCTTCACTCTGAATGGGGAGAACAGTCATTCTGCAGCTTAACACGAAAAGCATATCGTCTCTGTAGCTTGAAAGGACACTGGAGCTGATGATTTATAAAAAATGTATCAGCTGCAAGATAAGAAACCCATCTGACGTCTAAATGCATCTGACACATCAGTTCAGAAGACAATTTCACCAGGGCCCTTGGGATTTGGGGAGAATGGCTACCTAAGAAAAATAAAACTGGTGGGTTCCTGTAATAAATGAAACCAAGACATGAGCAGCCAGGCCATGACAGTCTTCACTCACATGCTTATCCCTCTGTGCAAGGTGACAGGGACATTGATGGCTGTCAGGACCACAGGTAACACCCACTCTCTGTGGCTACCAACCAACACGGATTGGACACATAGCACAGGCCAGGCACTGTCCTAATGCTTTAAAGTCCAGTGTAACTCACCTAATCCTCAAAACCATCCTGTGAAGTAACTACTACGTTTATCCCCATTTAACAGATGAAAAAAGTGAGGCAGTTTATTCCAATTCACTAAGGAGTTGTTTTTAGCCAATATTTGAATCCAGGAAGTGTGACACCAGCTCCCATTCACCCAGACTTTCAGTAAAATGCTCAGAATAACCCCTCTGAGGGCCAGGCCTATAGGAGTCACCTTTACTAAGCCCTTTATTCTTGACCTCAAGGCTGGTCAGAGTGCCTTGACCAGCACTCCACTTTCCAGGGTGACCCTGAGCCCCACAGACACAATTCCCAGGAGGTTGGGCAGCATCAGCTGGAGAAGAAACCAAACCCACAAATCCCAAAAGACATTTAGCAAGCCGACAACTTTTTACCAGGCCACTACAGTAGGGGGTCCCGCCCCAGGAAAAGGGACTAAGAGTACCTAACATGCGGTCCCTGCTTTCAGGGGTGGATGAGGGCATTGGACATCACTCAGCACAATTACAGAACCTGGACAAGCTCCAGGAGCTCTGGACCTGCAGGTTCCTCTAACCACCAATAGAAAATATTCAGGAAAAAAAATTCCAGAAAGTTCCAAAAAGCAAAACTTGAATTTGCCCCATGCCCAACCTGCTCTTTACATTGCATTTTTATTTACACTGCATTTTAGTTTACACAAAAGCATTGAACCAGGAGCGATAACATGTCCTAAGTACTTTACAGACAAGAATTCAGTTGATCTCAATTCTAAGCTTGGAAATACTACTAGTATTCTTCCCATTCTACAGATGAGGAGACTGAGTTAGCTTAAGTAACTTGCTCAGAATGCTAATAAGTGGCAGAGATGGGATTCAAACCCAGGCATTCTGATCTAGAGCCTGTGCTTCTAATCTCTGTGCTATAGGATGTACTTCTAGGTACATGTCTTGGGAATGTCTGTTCTCTGTCAGACCTTGTTTTAAGTGTTTTAACTAAATCATCTTGTTTGAAATACCCTCAACATACTGTCAGAAAGAGCCAGGGAAATAGCCAGTGTCTTAATCTGAAACAGTTTCTTTGTTAAAAGGATTCCAGATGTACACAGCAGAGCGGTTAGCAGATAGACTTTTGTCATCTGATTGACCATGGTTTAAATACTGACTCAGCTATCTTTTTTTTTTTTTTAATATTTATTTACTAGGCTGCATCTTAGCCTTAGTTCCCTGACCAGGAATGGAACCCAAGTCCCCTACGTTGGAAGGCAGATTCTTAACCACCAGACCACCAGGGAAGTCCTCTCAGCTATCTTTTTATTCCTAATTTCCTCCGACTCTTCACTGTCCATCTGTCCACTCAAAGAATTAGAGGAGACACACTGAAATGCAGGTCAGACTATCCCCAGAATGACGAGAGCCACTGAAAACCCTCCACATCGGTGGGGAGACATTTGCTGCAGGTGGCAGGGTTGGGGAAGCCAGAGGGTGTGATGCCCCAAATCAATGACCCTCAGAGTATGATTCTGTAGATGGGCGGCAGCAGCATCACCTCGGAAACTTGTTAGTGATGCAAAACCTCCTGCTCCGCCCCAGGTCTGCTGACCCAACAGATCTGGTGGGAAGCTCAGTGTGTTTGGACGAGGCCTGCAGATCACCCAGATGCATGCTGAAGTTTGAGAGTCACAGCCCCAGGAGAGCTGGGAGATATGGGGAGGCCCCAACCTCAGAGCACGTGGACAACCAGCAACTAGTGACTAAGGACAACAATGTGAATTTGCTCCCTTAACAAGTCAGGGTGGATTCAGCGCTTTCCCCAGGCTAGCATCACTGCTCCTGGCCTTCTGATCGGAGGGAACGGGGAGGTATTAATCACAGAAGCTACTGGAGGTGCCAGTCCCCCAGTGGCTGGTTGGAGGCAGGGCAAGCATATGAAGAAGTTCAGACCTGGGCCCTCTCTATTTTAGCTGCTGGACAGAGGTCCCAAGAGGGCAGGGACTAACCCCAGAACCCTCACTCCCTTGGGCCACATGCTTAGCTGGCCACTCTCTCCCCTAGACTTAATCAGCACGTGTTCCTTCTGGACCTCCCCTCCATCCCTTCTGTGGTTGCCCTGGACAGTCACATAACCTACTCCACAGCCTTGACTAGCATTCTGCCCTCCAGGATGACCCTGATCCCCACAGATACGATGCCCAGGAGGTTGGGCAGCATCAGCTGGAGAGGAAACCAAACCCAGAAACCCCAAAAGACATTCAGCAAACTGACAGCTATTTACCAGGCCACTATGGCAGGGGGTCCTGCCCCAGGAAAGAGGACTAAGGTACCCAACATGTGGTCCCTGCCTTTTAGGGGTAGATGAGGGCGTAGGACATCACACAGCACAATTACAGAGGCTGGACAAGCTCCAGGAGCTCTGGATCCTCAGGTTCCTCTAACTGCCAATAGAAAACATTCAGGGGAAAAAAAAAAGTCCAGAAAGTTCCCAGAATCAAAACTTGAATTTGCCCCATGCCTGGCCTGCTATTTACATTTCATTTACATTGTGTTAGGCATTAATGGTATTAGGTAGGTTATATGCAAACGTTAGGCCATTTCATATAAAGGACTTGAGCAAGTAAGGATTTTGGTATTTGTGGGGTTTCCAGGAACCCATCCCCTGCAGACACCCAGAGCTGACTGTATATACAGAGACATGGGAGGAGGTAAAGCTTGCAGCCAAGTGGTCTAAAACCTTGGAAACTAGAGTAACTAATTCCGAACAGATTCTATAGGCCAGGGTTTCCCCATAGTGGAAGTACATTTCTCAGAATTTTCTCTAGGTAGAATCTTAATACATGTTATGGGACTAAATGGGTTCTAGCACCCACACCAACAGGTAAGTCTCAGGTCCCCAGTCAGGCATCCTGCAAATCCACTCAGTTCTGACAGTCTCTACTCAGAGATAGCATCAGATCCCACAGCTTAGGGGCTTGGTCCTATAAGACTGGCCCTGCTCCCCTCAGACTAGTCCAGGTTGTCACCTATGCTTCTGATCAACCAGCTATAAACCAGAGGTTGCCACAGCTTTCTCAGGTTCGAGTAATTTGCTAGAGCAGCTCACAGAAACATTTCACTTACCGGATCACTGCTGTTCAGTCACTAAGTCGTGTCTGACTCTGCGACACCAAGGACTGCAGCATGCCAGGCTTCCCTGTCCTTCAATATCTCCTGGAGTTTGCTCAAAAGTCCACTGTGTCAACTTTCATTGTACTATACCAGCAGGAGAGGATGTAACTCAGGAACAGCTAGACTGACAAGATGTGTATGGAAAGGGAAGGGGGCCTGGAGAGTCCATGTTCTCTCCAGGTACCACTGTCCTCACACCTCCATGTGTTCACCAACCCAGAAGCTCTCTAACCCCCTCCTTTTGATTTTTAATGGTTTGACAGCCTTACATAGGCATGATTGATTACATCATTGGCCACTGGCCCCTCTCTGCTGGGTCAGGGGGGTAGGATTAAAAGTTCCAACCCTCCAATCACAGGGTAGACTCCATGGCAACCAGCCCCCACCCTTATGTGCCTCCAAAAGTCACCTCACTAGTGTTAACAAGACACCTTTGAGGCTATCACCACTTAGAAAATCCCTAGAGTTCAGGAAGCTCTCTGCCAGAAACAGGATGAAAACCATGTGCCTATTTCTTACTATAAATCACAATATCCCAGACAAAAGAGTCTTGCAGTCTCATAGGTCTTACACATCCTGGATTGGATGGTTTCACAGGTATCTTACCTGCAGGACATCTTCAATTGTGAATCTCTGGAGGGGTATGCCACAGGCTACATTTTACAAACATTTCAATACAGAACCCTTTCACTGAGGGCTAGTGCGCTGTGTCACAAGCTCAATTTGTAGATTTCAGTCGGTGGGTCAGTGGGTCTGTTCTTGCTGTGATTTCCTCAGCAGTTTTTTGAAAAATACAGCTTTGGAGGTCTCCTCACGGCTCCTCTGAAGCAGTTAACTGACCCAGGTGAGTCTAATGTATCATCAAGCTTGGGAGCAACTGGTTTTCACTGTTGCAGCTGAATTCTAAGGGCCAATGAAGATGATAAGGGACAGCTGGGGTGAAGAAGGAATTATAGGCAAGACTTTATGGCTTAGATATGGGGGCCATGAGTGGGATGGGGATCAGTGAGGGGCTATGGGGGCTGTGAGGGGGATCTGGGGTCACTGAGGGAATATGGAAGCCCTGAGGGGGAACAGAGGTACACAAAGTAAGGAACAGAGACTGGAAGGAAAACCTGTAGAAACAACCTACACTTTGTGGAGGGACCCGTGGGTCACACACTATCTTCCAACACACCAGCGCTCTCTTACAATCCCATGAGGTGGGGAGGAAAATTACTTCTGTTTCCCTTGGTTTAAGGAAACCCAGACTATGTGGACAGGAGTTTGTTTTTCTTTACGTTGCCCCATATCCAACTCCTCTCTGCACTCTGAGGAATTACTTGAGGTGAATGAGGACCATTAGCATCCCAGCCAGCAGACATCAGCCCAGACCGTGCTCAGGGCCCATCGTCACTGTTGTCACTGCTGTGCAGGCCCTGGGAGGCCATTTACCTGCCCTTTTTCCAAATCTGGTTCCCTGACCTTCTCTTCCTGACCATGGCATGAGCCACCCTGTCTCCCTCCAAACCAACCTTTTCTAAGTTAGCTAGGGTAGGCTTTCATGGCTTGTAAGAAGCTTGGCTTGAACGAGAAAGGTTAAGTCTGGGCATGAACCTCCATTTCAGAATTCATAGTTCACATCTTCCTCTGTGCCCAGCCGGAGGACTAAAAAGTATAATGAGTTCGATTTTAGTCTTATGATAGTGTCAGTGATGAATGTCCAAGTGGGAATTTCTAGTAGGCATTTGGAGATAAAGGTTTAGTATACAGGGTAGAGGTCAAGGTAAAAATATGGATTTAGGGATCAATTCCACTGAAATCATGGATATGAATGACAGAGCTTGTAACATAGGTCAAGTTGTGACAGCAAGCACTGAACACATTTTGGTGAGCCAAGGTGAACAGATTTGTCTGCAAAGTCCTAAGAAAACTCTGGAAAGAGAAGAAACACAGTTTGGCAGAGGAAAGTGAAAAGGCAAGACATTTGAGAAGATTCAGAGTCAGATGCCACCTATGTTTAGAGAGGCAATTTCTTAATATTGAAAAGTGACAGTAGTACAAAAAAAAGCAAAACTTTCATTCAACAGTATGTACAGTATGACACCATTTTATTTTATTTTTTTTTAAATATATATATCTGCATCAGTCTGGAAGGATCTACGTCAAAGCATTTGCAGTGATTATCTCTGGGTGCTACAACGACAATATTGCCTTTATTTTCTTTTTTTCCACATTAACCATTCACTGTTTTTTTTCCAGATACCACTGGTAAACCACAAAATTCACCATTTTAGAAGGTACAGTTCAGTGTTTTTGAGATTATTCACAAAGCTGTACAACCATCATCACTATCTAATTCCAGAAAATTGTCATCATTGCAAAAAGGAACCCTGGGGACTTTCCTGGTGGTCCAGTGGCTGAGACTGTGCTCCCAATGCAAAGGACCTAGGTTTGATCCCTGGAGAACAAGGGAACTAGATCCCACGTGCCACAATTAAAAGGAACCTGAGTGCTGCAATGAAGACTGAAGCTCCGGAATGCCACAACTAAGACCTGGCACAGCCAAACAAATATTAGTAAATATTAAGATAAACAAAACCAAACAAAAATACCTTACTTCCATTAGCAATCACTCCCCATACCTGCCCTCCCTCCCAGCCCCAGGCAATCACTAATTACTTTCTGTCTCTATAGAGTTGTTTATTCTGGATGTTTCATATGAATGAAGTCATGCAGTACGTAGCCCTTTGTGACTGATTTCTTCACAACTAGAATCATTTTCAGGGTTGATCCACTTGTAGCTTGTGTTATTGTTGCCAAATCCATGGTATGGCTGTTCAACATTTTTTAAAAATCTATTTTATCTATCATGTCGATAGACAATTGAGCTGTGTCTTTCCATCTTTTGGCTAGGGCCTCCTAGGTGGCTCAGGGATAAAGAACTCGCCTGCAATGCAGGAGACTCGGGTTCGATCTCTGGATTGGGAGAAACCCCTGGAGAAGGGCATGGCTACCCACTCCAGTATTCTTGCCTGGAGAATCCCATGGATAGAGGAGCCCAGTGGGCCACAGTCCATGGGGTCGCAAAGAGTCAGACGTGACTGAGCAATCACTTCAGCAATCCTGAAGTGAACATTTATGAACAAGTTTTTGTATGAATGCATGTTTTCACTTCTGAGTGTACACCTAGGAGTGGGGCTTCTGAGCTGTATCCATGTTTAACTGTTGAGGAGCCACAAAAGAGTTTCCAAAAGGTCTGTGATCTTTTGGAAACCAGTAATGTAGGAGCATTCTGGTTGCTTCCCTTTCTCCCTAAAACCTGTAAACTTACAAACTTCACTTTTTAGAAAGGATGGAGTGCACATGTGCTAAGGGGGACCCAAGATACACCTTTTTTCCCCCAACAAATTTAATCCTTTTTTGTGATTTTTTTTTCCAGATGAGAGATAAAGCATGAAAAGATTCCCTTTAATAATGATAAAGACATTGGCATTTACTGGATTCTTATTTGACCTCTAGGAGGTTAATGTTGAACTTTGTGCATGAATTATCCCACTGAATTTTTTTGGCTGTCCAATGTTCAGGCTTCTCTAGTTGTGGCATGGGGACTTTGCCACCCCATGGCATGTGGGATTTAGTTCCCTGACCAGGGATCGAACCTATGCCCCTGCATTGGCAGGTGGATTCTTAATAACTGGACCACAGGAAAGTCCCTATCCCATTGAATGTATACAGAAAACCCTGAGCTTGGAACCTGGTCTAGAGATGAAGACGATGAGGTTTTGAGGTAATGTGACTTGAGCAAAACTTCTGCCCCAAAGCTGAAATTCTTAACCATCCACTGTGACAGCTCAAAACCTGCCTTTCCTTTCGCTGTTTCTGGCTGTACACACCATGTGTTATTTCCATATTTTCCTAGGGGGAAAAATCTTTCTCGAGATGATTTTTCACAGGTCAGTCAGGTACAATTTATCATACTCTAAAGTGCCAACAAATTCTGAAGATGCAAAACCTATAGCCTATGTATAAATAATCTGACTCAGTGGTGTAAACATTAATTCAATGCTTAAAAAAAAAAAAAACGACTTTGTTTCTCTGAGTTGATATAATGCTTCTTTTCTTCTGGATCTTTTATTGGCTCATCGGCACCAATAGGAATGGGTTTTAAAACTGATTAGCCTGGAGAAAGACACTGTAATCAAATAAATCTCAAGTTAGCCATACTTTCTATTCTGTTTAGAAGTGAGATTTTTTTTTTTTCACCTGTGCCTTGTTTTCCAAAGAAAGCATGGTAGCTTTTGTGTCTGCAAACACATACGCTTCTGTGGTTTTCTATGACAGCAGAACCAATTCTGTTTGTAACTGGCCCATTTCAGCTCCTGAGACAGCCCTGTGGAGGAAGAGGGATGTGAATAAGATCTGAATAAAGCATATTATTAGATCTCCAAGAGAATCAATAGAATCTAATGTAGTTTGCCTTGCCTTGCATCAATAAAGCAATGTTGTCACAGAGGCATTACAATCTTGTCTTCTCGTGTGGGTCTGAAAGCTTGTTTTGTGCTGCTGGTGGTGGTGCTGGTTGGTTTGCCTGAGTCGTCTGTCCTAAGGACTGATTTGCTTGGTTCTGAAAGGCATAATTGCTGCATCCATAATTTAAGGCTCAGAACACCTTAAGTGTTCTGAGGGAGACAAACAGATGTTATTTTTATTATCTGCGGTTTATAAATAAATGTTAACCTGGAAAGATGACACGGTCTAAGTTACACATTCAGTTGCATTTGGCAGGTCAATGCACAATTCTAGGCTGAAACTTAATCTGCTTAAAAGTGGGAGAAATCTGGGAAACCACAGGCTCACCCATTATTTCTCTGCTGGTGAAGTTGAGACCAGTTGGTAAAAGACTGAAATGGGTTGAACTGGCCCCAGAATTCATATGCTGGATCCCTACATCCCAAGTACCTCAGAATGTGGCTGTATTTGGAGATAGGGCCATTAAACAGGTAATTAATTTAAAGTGACATGATTAGGGTGGGCCCTAATTCAATATGACTGGTGTCCTTGTAAGAAGGGGAAATCTGGACACAGACATGCACAAAAGGAAGATGATGCAGACATGGGGAGGGGGTGGGGAAACGTCCCTGGTGGTCCAGTGGTTAACTGTCAATGCAGATGACATGGGTTCAGTCCCTGGTCCAGGAAGATCCCACATTCCACAGAGCAACTAAAGCCCGTGGGCCACAACTACTGAGCCCGAGCTCTAGAGCTGGTGAGCGACAGTAAGAAAGTCACTGCAGTGAGAAGCCCACACACCACAACAAGAGAAAGCCTGTGCACAAAAACAAAGACCCAGAGCAGTCAAAAATAAATTAAATAAAAGAAAAATTTAAAAAAAAAAACAAAAACATGGGGGAAGATGGCCACCCACAAGACAGAGAGATCTGGAACAGACCATTCCCTTATCGCCCTTAGAAGTAACAAACCCTGTCCACACCTCAATTTCACATTTCTAGCCACCAGAACATGAGACAAGAAATTTCTGTTGTTTAAGCATCCTGGTCCATGGGACTTTATTATAGCAGTCTGAGCAAATGGACACAGGTGCCTCTGCTACCACTTTGGTGCTGATGGCCCAATGTCAGAGGGGCCCCGGTCTCCTGACATTCATCTCAATACCCCAAGATGGTGCCTTTGAGGCTTACTGAGGGAAACCCAGAAACCACAGACATACCAACTGTTTGGTGCCCACGTGTGTCATGTTTTATCTTAGATTTTTATCTTAGATTCCACGGAGATCAGTCAGTCTTCTCTTTGGTCAGGATGTCATGCCTCGGCAAGTCTGAACGCAGGATTTGAAATTCGAGCCATTTGGTCAACTAGTCTGGTCATCCTAGTTTTCCTGCTCCAGGGCTTCTTGCTGGGCAAATTCTCTCCAGGGAAGACTTCACTCCTGTCTAGGTTCCCAGAAGTTGCATCCACCCAGACCTTCTGTTCAGACATCCTATGACTTTATGAAAGAGGCCCCTTTGCTCTTGTTAGGCATGTGTCCCTCTTTCATGGGGCAGGGTCCTGACTCTCCACTAGGGTCACTAGGGCCCTTTTTCTAAAGAAGGAAGAGGACAGAGTAACAAGGCACCATGTGAAGTGCTTGCCAGGCACCATCTCACTTAGTCTTCACAGTCTCCCTAAGGAGGGCAGCTACCATTGCCTGCATTTGCTAGATGCAGTAACTGAGGCACAGACTGGTTAAGTGCTTGACCCAAATCCACACAGCTCACAAGCTGGGGAGGCAGGCAACTTTGCCTTCTGCTCTCTGACGCAGGCTCTCTGCTCTCTGCTTCAGGCACCGCTGCTTCATGGCTGGTGGCACGGTTTCTGTGGGGCTCTAAACAGCCTCACTGAAAGGGCGGTCTGCAGCAGGAGGCTCCCTCAGGGCTTGGTCGCTGCTCCAGAACGGGATCGAGACAGATCGCAAGAACGAGCGCAGCACTTAGCGGCACCCATGCCAATTCAGTAGCAGTGCTAGGTCCATGGAGCCCTATCATAAAAAAGAAACGGGCTTGTAGTTTATAAAAGCATCTCATTTTTTATCTTATTTGCAATCAAATCTCATTGCAAATAAGAAAACTGGTCTTTGGGACATCTCTAGCGGTCCAGTGGTTAGAATTCCACGCTTTCACTTCTGAGGGCTTGGGTTCAATCTCAGGTCAGGGAACTAAGATCCCATAAGCCATGCAGTGTGGCCCAAAAAAAACAAGAATGAGATCATTTTTATACAACACAACATGCACAAGGCTGACCGTGCTGTTGTTTTAGAGGAAAGTGCAGACGCTGTAGAAGTTTATGAGCAGCCATCCCAGCTCTCGACAACCAGCGGAAGCCTGCAGCTCCCATCACTCATTTCTCAATTATCCTGGGAGAAGTAGGTCAGGAATGGAAGCAGGCCGGGAGGCTGGGGGCTGTAGCAGGACAGCAGGAGGCTGGCCCTGCCCTCACCGACGGTGATCCTGGGTAAGTCCATGACCCGCCCTGCCCCTGACTCCCCATGAGGGTTTGGAGCCCTGCAACCGCATCCTTGATGAAGCCACTTTCTGCAGCAGCCATCCGGTCCTTTAGATAATCAAACAAGAAGCCAAATGGACTGAAATGAGCCTCCCTTCCTGCTCCCTTCATTCTCCAGACTGTGCTGTTAATAGGAAAGTAACAAGAAGGTAAACAGCCAAGAGAAGGAAGAGACCCGAGCCCTGACAAACAGCCAGTCCTCAGATAAACTCACCCCCAAAGGCTGCGGGACCAGTGGCTTCAGCCTCCTGGAGTTGCCAGCAAACTCTGTGCTTGTCTCTGAAGTTCCATTGCCCAGGAAGCTGTATCTGGTTTCTCTTTCCTGCCCAACAGATACCTGTGGTTTCCTTCGGCCTCATGCCACACCCCCTCCTGTGGTTCCTTCCTCCTTCCTCTCCTGCAGCCTGCCTGCTCTTCTTCCCATGGTCCCAGTCCTCCCATCCCGTCCTTTAACACCCACCTAGCATTTACAGTTTGTCCATTACAATGGACAAAGCACATTCATCGAATTCTCATGATGTTGTTGATGTATTGGCTTCTGAACAAAAATCACCAGATCTGAGAGCTGAGTGTAATTTTTGCCCTGCAAAAATTGGGTCATGCAATCAGGGATGGTTTATGTACATAAAGTACCTCCTGTGGGTCTGGCAAACCTCATGAGGCCAGGGGTGGGGAGTAAGCTCCTTTTTATAAACATGGAAGGAGGCTCACTTGGGTGCCTGGGTACAGCGGGATGACTTGGGGTGTCCACTGGGCTTAAAAAAAGAACAAGCACAGGGTGGTCACGTGCTGACTCACGGTCAACGCAGTGCAAGACGCAGAGGCAGCTTGGCCCTGGATCTGTGTGATAACAAAGGCCCTTCTCCTTCACCAGATGTCCTGCCCTGGCCTCTGTGCTTACCCCTTTGGGGTGTGGCCTTTAGGATGCCTGAGCAGCTAGTGAGAGAGGCAGACACAGAGCCTCTGGGATGCCCAATAGAGAAGGAGGGTCCAGACCAGAAGAACCAGGTCTCCACCCAAAAGCCACAGAAGGCTTGCCCCTCAACCTGGACAGCAGGTCAGAGGCAGCTGCTGGGACACTGGGGTGGTTCCATCTGGAAGTAGGGATGGTGTGGTGTTGTGACAGCCCAGTGACTTGGGACTGGATACTTAATGGGGCTGAGGACACTAACAGGTCAGTCCTGCCCCATATGCCAGTAGCGCCCCCTGAAGAATCATTGAGTCCCTAAAGCCAGCTCTCTTTTTGCATTTGACCCCTCACTGCTGTCTTGCCATTGACCCAGACGACACCGTCCAGCGCTTCTGGGCCCTGCGGCCTGCTTTCAGGCTGCTGCAGAAGCAAGGCATTCAGAAACCCGTGACCTGTGCTCAGGGCTTTTAATCTCCTTAATTGAAATTGATTGGCCTCTTGGGAGGCAGCACTGCATTGGCCCTGGGCTTCAGCACGTGATGGACTCTGGTTTCATTCTTTTAAAGCCCCATCAACACTCCAGGGCATCTGATCTCCCTGAATCCTGGGCCCCTTTACTAACCAGGAGCAAAATCAGAAACAGGCCCACTTGATAAAACAGCTCAGGAAATAAAAGCGTCTGATAAAAATAAGGGGAGAACATTCCTGTCCTATTGTGGCATGGCATGACACAAAAGGCTGGTCAAAAACCCCATTTCCTAGGAGAGATGCAATCACCCGGGGACGGAGCCGCAGCGGGGGCTGTGAGTGCCTCTGCAGCTCACAAGATAAACAGGCTGGGCTGCAGCGTCTCGAGTGGCCGCAGAAAAGATAAAAAAGGAAGAAAAGTGAAAGCACATCTTCAGTGAAAAGAAAACTGAGCACACAGAGAACACTTTGAGAGTCCAGATTTGTGTTCATCCAGACACATAGCAGGCCTGGCGTGCTGCGATTCATGGGGTCGCGAAGAGTCGGACACGACTGAGCAACTGAACTGAACTGAACTGAACTGAGACATCCCCGATGTGGCTGGAGCTGCTTCACAAACCGGTTTGGCAGGTCATAGCTCTTGGCAAAGCTTCTGATAGGGCCCCTTTCTCACCAGGCTGATTATATATCCTGGCAAATAGCTCTCTGGGAGATCTCCCGGGAAGGGCTGGTGGGTCATTTCACCAACTGGGCTCCTGGCTTGAAAGGTCCCTGCCAGGGGATTGGGCCACCTTCTTGCTTCTAGCCCCTAGGCTCTGTCTCCACACTGGCTGCACAGGTGGTACCTGGAAACAAGTCGCACCTTAGAGATAACAAGACACAGCGCTGACAAGTCAGGTAATCATTAGGAGTGACAAACTCACCCTAAGACCATCTAGCAGCCCTGCCTTCTAAAGATCAAGTCAAAGGGACCGCAATATGCCATTCCCAAATATACCACTTTGGCATCAGGATTATTACTGATTATAAACTGAAGGCAAGTGAGACTCAATACAGTGCTAAATGAGTTCTCTTCCCTCCCCTTTTCTGCCTAAAAGCAGGGCATAAAATTCCCTTGGGGAAGGTTTCCCTCCTGTACTAGAAATAGATTCTTATTACCAAGACAGAGTCATCACCAAGACGAATCTGCATAAACAGACCTTGTTAAAATAACCCTTGGACTTCTCTGGGGGTCCAGTGGTAAAGAATTCTCCTGCCAATTCGGGAACATGGATTCAGTTCCTGGTCTGGGAAGATCCCATATGCCATGGAACAACTAAGCCCATGTGCCACAGCTTCTGAAGCCCTTGCACCCAGAGCCTGTGCTCTGCAACAAGAGAAGACAGTGCAATGAGGAGCCCAAGTACCCATAACTAGAGAGTAGCTCCCTGTTCACTGCAACTAGAGAAAAGCTGGCACAGCAATGAAGATCCAGTACAGCCAAAAATAAAATAAAGAAATAAATCTATAATCTTAAAAAAATACCCTTATCTTCCATTAGTTTCCCCCTTATATTTCCTCGTCACTTCTCCACAAAGTATCATCCCTAGAAGCCCAAACCTCCTTTCCTTTGTTGAAGATGACATATAAATCCCCAAATCAAGTCTACCTTGAGTTTCACTTTTTTCGGTGAAATCCATGTAAAATATTAATAAAATGTGTCTTCCTTTTCTCCTCATAATCTGTCTTTTGCTGTTTAAATTTGTAGGCCCTTGAGTATTGAACACAAGAGGGTAGTGAAAAAGTTTTTCCTCCCTGCTACAAAGTCCAGAGATCCAGATTTTAAAAGGGATCCAGCCTGTTTGCTGCAGAAAGTTCTATTTTCAAATAGATTCAAGTTGAAAGTGGCTCTTAATCCCCACTTTCTCCAATAGCAGAAGCAATAAACCAGAGTGAACTTTCTAGAAACAAGAGCTGTATCATGGAGCTAGTGTCTAAGGATGCCTAATGCATAGTAGGCACTCAATAAACAGTTGAGTGAATAAATCAATGGATGGATAGATGATCGGATGGATGGATGTTGGGTCAAATAAGGTTGGAGCAACTCATCATGCAGAAAGTAAAATTGTGGACTTCCCTGGTGGTCCGTGGTTAAGAATCCACTTGCCAGTGCAGGGGACACAGGTTTAATCCCTGGTCAGGGAAGATTCCACATGCCTTCAATCCCACTAAGCCCTCGAGCTGCAACTACTGAGCCCACGCACCATAACCACAGAAGCCCTGGAGCCCGTGTTATGCAACAAGAGAAGCCACTGCAACGGGAAGCCTGTGCACCGCAAATAGCAGTCCCGGCTCGACACAACCCGGGAAAGCCCACATGCAGCAACAAAGACACAGTGCAGCCAAAAATAAATAAATAAATGTAAATGTTTAATGTTTTAAAAAATAAAAATAAAATTGTTGCTGATTAAATACAGGCTCCCGTAATAGATCACCAAGACAACCTGTGGAAAAAGCAAAGCTCCCAGCAGTAACAGAGATCACTACTCAGCAGTCTCGACAGTGTCTCTGAGTCAGGCAGGTTATTTATCAGGTTGAAGGTGGGTCTTTCAGTGTGGGGCTCATTAGGATTGTGTAGGTTCTTGATGTAATAGTTCAGGATTGTGGGCACAGCAAGGTGTGTTAACAGTCATTTGATGTTATCTGCTGAAAAGCTAAGCAGTTTTAAGTGGGTTTAGGAGAAGTTCCTAAAACCATAAAATTATTTACAGCTTTTATCTTCTTGGGCAAATGTTTCTACAATCATTAAATCATGTTGGTAAAGACAGGGGAATCAAGTCGTCAGTGAGGATTGCATGGTACTAGTCACATTAATACAGGTGTAAGTAAACTTGGTGGACATGGATGTGTTCAGGCCTCAAGCCAATGACCTTAAGTAAACCATTCTCCTTCCACCCTGTGACAAGAAGTAAAAACCATGTCTGTCCACAGCAAACTTAAGTCGGCTCTAGGCTACATGTGGCGGCTAATTTCATATGATACCACTTATATGCAGAATCTTAAAAAAAATGATACAAAGAACGTATCTACAAGGCAGAAACAGAAACACAGACTTAGAGAATGAATTTACAGTTACCAGAGGGGAAGACTGGGGGGAGGGGTGAACTGGGAGTTTGGGACTGACATATATACACTGCTACTAACTCCGACACGACTTAGCAACTGAACAAGAACATACCTAAAATAGGTATGTCAACATGGACCACTGTATAGCAGAGGGAACTCTGCTCAATACTCTGTAATAGCCTCAATGGGAAAAGAATTTGCAAAAGAATAGAAAAACAACAAAAAGCTTAACATGTATATCACATAGAGCTTTGTAGCTGTAATAATACTTATTATAATAAAAATATAACAGTGATAGCAGTTAAAAAAAATGTTTGTCCACAGGAGTACAGGGTAGGTGTGATGGCTAATTTCTGGTTAAATAGAAGTGACACATGCTAAACCACCCACAGGAGAGGTGATTCAAATATGCCTTAGACTTTGACATCTGAATGGGATCCCTGCCGGCTCAGACGGTAAGGAGTCCGCCTGCAATGTGGGAGACCAGAGTTCGATCCCTGGGTGGGGAAGATCCCCTGGAGAAGGAAATGGCTACCCACTCCAGTATTCTGGCCTGGAAAGTCCCATGAACAGAGGAGCCTGGTAGGCTCCAGTCCACAAGGTTGCAAAGAGTCGGACACAACTGAATGACTCCATTTTCACTTTCTTTGATATCTGACAGTAGCCCTGGCAGGCCAGACCATCGAAACAACTTGCAGAGCCCAGTGCAAAATGAAAATGCAGAGCCCCCTGTTTAAAAACTAAGACTATCAACTAGTTTGGCAGTTCTTCAAAAAGATAACGTATAATTAATTACCATATGACCCAGCAATTCCACTGTTAGGTGTATGCCAAAAAAAACCTGAAAACAGAGACTCAAACACACAATGGTACACCAGTGTCTATCACGGCACTACTCACAATTGCCGAAAGGGGTAAACCACCCAAATGTCAACCAACATATGAATGGATAAACAAAATGTGGTACATACAGATAACGGACTATTATTCATCCATAAAGAGAAAATGAAGTTCTGATATACGCCACAATATGGATGAACTAAGATGCGGCAACTAAAGATCCCCCGTGCCGCAACTAAGACATGGCGCAGCCAAATAAATAAAAATAAATAAAGTATTTTTCAAAAAAGGATGGTGAAAATTGCAAGCCCACTATCACCCCACCTCCCTGGCCTCCTCAACATCACATCCAGACCCAGCGCTCCGGAGACTTCCCTACCTCAACCCTGGAGGTGACAATGTTTATGGGATGTTTTTCCTCCTCCTTCTGACATCAGTTCTGGTACTTTAATCCTGTAGTACCATTCACAGGGCAGACGTGTGTAGCCAGGGGTACAGAGGGGACAGTAATCTAGCTGGGTCACATGATGGGTAATTAGGTGAACAGTCACCACCCCCATGGTATCTGTAGACTCTGATTGAACTGGATGACAAGGCCAGGACTCCTTCCAGGTTTAGTCTCTGCCGCCACCTGACATTCATGAGCACACTCTCCATTCCTTCTGTTTTTCTCGCCATGCAAACTCACTTCTCTGGGCTTCCTCTCACTCCGGATCCATTAGATGGGACCTACTAAGGGCTGTAGAGGTGGGTATAGAGGGATAAAGATGAGGGATTAAAGGATGGCAGAGACTAACCTGGAAGAAGGAGTCCTGGCCTTGTCATCCAATTCAATCCGTCTACAGATAACTTGTATTAAGTACCAGTGAGAGATGGGAGGGCATGACCCTGCCCCAGGAAACCTTATGAAAGATAGCTTGCTACCTTGCGTACATGCCTTAGATGATCAGCCCTTGATCTGGGGTTTACTAAGCAGAAAAGACGCCCTTCTCATGAGCCAAACCAAACACGGGGGCCCACGCCACGAGCTTCCTGAGCCCCGAGGCCACCTCTGGCTGTTCCTTCTCATTGGAGGCCTCCAAGCTGTCTCATCTCTGGGTGGCCACTCAATAGGAGGGTGGGGGCTCTGCTTACTGGCTGAGTACAGACCCCAAACAAGACACTGCAAAATAAAATGATACGAAGTAGTCCTCTGGCTCTGAACCTGCTTACCATTGTAGGATTCCCCAGCCACCCCCAAAGCCTCTGTCATCATTTCTAGGACATCTCATGGGTATGTGTGTCCTTTCACAACCATGTGGCGTGCATGCTTTCTCCAAGTCTAACTATGGTTCCCTACTAGGTTACGTGCTGCCCCAACCGCTACAGGTCTGAAGGTCCCAGGAAGGTGTCTCCCTCCAGTCCTGTCTCCTGCTGCCCAGGGGTCTGTGGTCAGGCGGAGACTTCTCCTGGACATCAATACAGCCCCCCACTGCTGATGCTTGTTCTCCCTAAAGAAGAGAGAAGCCTGAATCACACACTTCACCCTCCCCACATTGGACCACTGTGTAGATTTCTGAGCACTCCCAGTGTTCAGGAGAATGATGCATGGCCCTGCTGTGCTAAAGCTTGTCCTTCAGCAAGACTATACAGTGGAAAAAAAGGTAGTCTTTTCAGCAAGTGGTGTTGGGAAAGCTGGACAGCCTCATGTAAATCAAAGAAGTTGGAACACTCCCTCACACCATACACAAAGATTAACTCAAAATGGCTTAAAGATTTAAATATAAGACAAGACACCATAAAACTCTTCGAAGAGAACATAGGCAAAACAGCTCACAGAAATCCTACCA
This sequence comes from Oryx dammah, assembly GCF_014754425.2. Classification (NCBI taxonomy): domain Eukaryota; kingdom Metazoa; phylum Chordata; class Mammalia; order Artiodactyla; family Bovidae; genus Oryx; species Oryx dammah. The sequence goes on from NW_024070194.1 coordinate 55,258,354, forward strand.
GTGTTTTCTTAGGTCAGTCTCCCAAGGTCATAGAGATAAAAAACAAAAATAAATAAACGGGACCTTATCAAAATTACAAGCTTTTCTACAGCAAAGGAAACCATAAACAAAACAAAAAGACAACATACAGAATAGGAGAAAATATTTGCAAACGATGCAACCAGCAGGGGCTTAATTTCCAAAAGATATAAACAGTTCGTACAACTCAACAACAACAAAAAAACAAACAACCCAATCAAAAAATGGGCAGAAGACCTAAATAGACATTTCTCCAAAGAACACATACAGATGACCAATTGGCACATGAAAAGATGCTCAACATTTCTAATTTTTTAAGAAATGCAAATCAAAACTACAATGAGGTACCACCTCACAAGAGTCAGAAGGGCCATCATGAAAAATATCTACAAACAACGGATGCTGGAGAGGGTGTGGAGAAAAGGGAACCCTCTTAAACTGTTGGTGGGAATATAAATTGACGTAGCCACTATGGAAAACAGAACGGAGGTTACTCAAAAAACTAAAAATAGAGTTGCCATATGATCTAATCACACTCCTGGGCATATACTCAGAGAAAACTTATATTTGAAAAGATACATGTACCCCAATGTTCATACAACACAATTCACAACAGCCAAGACATCGAAACATTCTAAATGTCCATCACCAAATGAATGAATAAAGATGTGGTACGTATGTACAATAGAATACTACTCAGCCATTTTTAGGAATGTGGATGCAACTAGAGATTATCAGACTAGGTGAGCTCAGTGGAATCTTAAAATATGAGATAAATGAACTTATCTACAAAACAGAAACAGACTCACAGACAAAGAGAGGTTGCCACGGGGGAAGGAGAGAGGGGAAAGGATGGACTGGGAGTTTGGGATTAGCAGATACAAGCTATTATATATAGAATGGAAAAACAACAAGGTCCTACTGTATAGCACAGGGAACAATATTCAATATTCTGTGATAAAACACGATGGAAAAGAATATGAAAAAGAATATAGAGAACAAGATGGCAGAGGAGTAGGTGGACATGGAGTACATCTCTCTCCACAGATACATCGGGAATACACCTTCAGACACAGAAGTGCATGCAGAACACCAGCTGAGAGAGGACAGGAGTACCTGAGCAGCGGAAAAGAATACACAGAACCACGCAAAACTTGGTATGATGAAGAAACTAGTGGGGAAAAGAGGAGTGTTAGTCGGACTGGAACTGCCCTCAGTGGGTGGGGGAATTGAAGCACGGGTCTGATCCCCACAGTGGGGCAACTGTCTGAGTCGAAGGAGAAACATTTAAGGCTGAGTGTGAAACAGCTGATCCGTGGCAGCCTAAATGGCAAGAGAATCACAGTCTTTGCCAGAGGCATAATATCCCGGACAGGACCACTGGTCTCCTGGAAGCGGCAGTGGCTGGGAGCTGGAGTTTAAGGATTGTGGAGCAATCCCAGGGCGAGGGCTGCTGTTGACTGTGGAGAGACGGATTGAGGGGGTGAGAGGGAGGAGATCATGGTGGGAAATGCTGGTGAAGGAAAGCCAGACAGACATGGAAGCAAGGCGATAGATACTGCTGAGTCACGCGTAGGAGTTGGAGCCATCACCATAGCCTCTCTCTCCCCATATGCCAGCAACGGCAGCTGAACAATAGAGAGGTTGGCCTATCAAATGCCTGACACGCTGAACTACAGAGTAGGACCCCGCCCAGGGTACCGCTTTAAGTGCCTGATGCACCAATCTACAAAGTAGGACCCTAGCCGGGGTGGGGAGGGGGGGGGCTCTATGTGCCTGACATGCTGAACAACAGTGAAGGACCCCAGGCAAGGGAGCCCCCTAAGTGCCTGAACAGCCAGAGCTACAGAGAAAGACTGGCCAAAGAGGCCTTCTGATCGCCAGCTACAAGAGGCTCGAAAAAAGACTCTGATAGGGCCATAACTCCTGTCGGGCAGGCAGTCCGTGTCCCTGCACACTTGGTGCCGCCAGGGTCCCCATAAGCCAAGCAGCTGCACCACCTTCATGCTCAACTCTCACTGGGCAGAGCTGCCACAGGCAAAAAAAAGTCTTGAGTCTATATGCGCAGGGTCACTTTGGTTGTGTCCCACTCTGCGATCCTGTAGACCGTGGCCTGCCATGGTTCTCTGTCAGAGAGGGGGTTCTCCAGGCAAGAATACTGGAGTGCATTGGCCAATACTGGTTGCCATACCCTTTTAGAGCACTATTTCCTGCTGTCCTAGCTGCCAACCCTCCTGAGTAGCACCCTGTGCAGGATACCTCATCTAAACAACAAACAAAATAAAAACAAAACAAAAATACAAGCCCAATCATCAGCAGACAGGATTACCACCTCACTCAGCCTTGCCCATCAGAGGAAAAACAAACAAACAAAAACTCAGCACAAATCTTACCCTATACAAAGCTCATAAACCACTGGACCAAGCTTCAGAGGGCAGAAACCAAAAGAAAGAAAGAATTCAACCTTCTTCAAGGAAAGAATTCAACTTCCCTTGAAGCCTGGGAAAAGGAGACCTCAAACACAATAACTTTAAAAAATAATAATGAAAAGGCAGAGAAATACTGTACAAATGAAGGAACAAACTAGAAACACAGAAGTCCAAATAAATGAAGAGGAAATAGGCAAGTTACTTGAAAAAGAATTCAGAATAATGATAGTAAAAATGATCAAAAACCTTGAAAACAAAATGGAGAAAATGCAGTAATCAATTAACAAAGACCTAGAAGAATTAAAGAATAAACACACAGAGACAAACAACACAATTACTGAAATTGAAAATACTCTAGAAGGAATCAATAGCAGAATATCTGAAGCAGAAGAACAAAGCTGGAAGATAAAATGGTGGAAATAACTTCTGAAGAGCAGAATAAAGTAAAAAGAATGAAAAGAGCTGAGGACAGTCTCAGAGACATCTGGGACCATATCAAATGCACCAACATTCAAATTATAGGGGTCCCAGAAGAAGAAGAGGAGAGAAAGAAAAAGAAAATCTCTTTTGAAGAGATTATAGTTGAAAATTTCCCCAACATGAAAAAGGAAATAGTCAATCAAGTTCAAGAGGCACAGAGTCCCATACAAGGAGAAACACGCCAAGACACATATTAAGTGTTAGTCACTCAGTTGTGCCCTACTCTTTGAGGCTCCATGGACTGCAGCCCATCAGGCTCCTGTGTCCATGAGATTTTCCAGGCAAGGATACTGGAGTAGGTTGCCATTTCCTTCTCCAGGGGATCTTCCCAACCCAGGGATCAAACCCAGGTCTCCTATACTGCAGGCAGATTCTTTACTGACTGAGCTACAAGGGAAGCCCAGACATATAGCCTATGCTAGTTTAATTAGACACGTATTAATCTGACCTGCCTCTTGAGAAATCTGTATGCAGGTCAGGAAGCAACAGTTAGAACTGGACATGGAACAACAGACTGGTTTCAAATAAGAAAAGGAGTACGTCAAGTCTGTATATTGTCACCCTGCTTATTTAACTTATATGAAGACTACATCATGAGAAACACTGGGCTGGAAGAAGCACAAGCTGGAATCAAGATTGCCGGGAGAAATATCAATAACCTCAGATATGCAGATGACACCACCCTTATGGCAGAAAGTGAAGAGGAACTAAAAAGCGTCTTCATGAAAGTGAAAGAGGGGAGTGAAAAAGTTGGCTTAGCGCTCAACATTCAGAAAACGAAGATCATGGCATCTGGCCCCATCACTTCATGGGAAATAGATGGGGAAACACTGGAAACAGTGGCAGACTTTATTTGGTGGGGGGGGGGGAGGGGGGGGGCTCCAAAATCACTGCAGATGGTGACTGCAGCCGTAAAATTAAAAGACACTTACTCCTTGGAAGAAAAGTTATGACCAACCTAGATAGCATATTCAAAAGCAGAGACATTACTTTGCCGACTAAGGTCCATCTAGTCAAGGCTATGGCTTTTCCAGTAGTCATGTATGGATGTGAGAGTTGGACTGTGAAGAAGGCTGAGCGCCGAAGAATTGATGCTTTTGAACTGTGGTGTTGGAGAAGACTCTTGAGAGTCCCTTGGACTGCAAGGAGATCCAACCAGTCCATTCTGAAGGAGATCAGCCCTGGGATTTCTTTGGAAGGAATGATGCTGAAGCTGAAACTCCAGTACTTTGGCCACCTCATGCGAAGAGCTGACTCACTGGAAAAGACTCTGATGCTGGGAGGGATTGGGGGCAGGAGGAGAAGGGGATGACAGAAGATGAGATGGCTGGATGGCATCATGGACTCGATGGACGTGAGTCTGAGTGAACTCTGGGAGTTGGTGATGGACAGGGAGGCCTGGCGTGCTGCAGTTCATGGGGTTGCAGAGAGTCGGACACGACTGAGCGACTGAACTGAACTGAACTGAATCAAACTAACAAAGACTAAACACAAAGAATATTAAAAGCAGCAAGAGAGAAGCAACAAGTAACATACAAGGGAAATCCCATACACTTAACAGCTGATTTTCAGCAGAAACTCTGCAGGCCAGAAGGGAATGGCAGGATATATTTAAAGTACTGAAAGGGAAAAATACACAACCAAGATTACTGTACCCAGTAAGAATCTCATTCAAAATTGATGGAGGAAAAAAAACCTTTTCAGACAAGCAAAAGTTAAGAGAATCCAGTACCACCAAACCAGCTTTACAACAAATGTTAAAGGGACTTATATAGTCAAGAAATACAAGAGAAGGAAAAAGATCTATAAAATCAACTCCAAACAATTAGAAAGTGGCAATAGGAACATATATATCAATAATTACTTTAAATGTAAATAGATTAAATGCTCCAACCAAAAGACACAGACTGGCTGAATGGATACAAAAACAAGACCCATATATATGCTGTCTACAAGAAACCCACTTCAGACCTCAAGACACATATAGACTGAAAGTGAGAGAATGGAAAAATATATTCCATGCAAATAGGAAGCAAAAGAAAGCTGGAGTAGCAATCCTCATATCAGACAAAATAGACCTTAAAATGAAGATTACAAGAGATAAGGAAGGACACTACATACTGATCAAGGGATCAATCCAAGAGGAAGACATAACTATTGTAAATATCTATGCATCCAACATAGGAGCATCTCAATACATAAGACAAACACTAACAGACATAAAAGGAGAAATTGATAGTAACACAATAATAGTAGGAGATTTTAACACCCCACTCACACCAATGGACATTTCATCAAAACAGAAAATTAATAAGGAAATGCAAGTCTTAGATGATACATTAGATGACATGGATCTCACTGATATCTTCAGGACAATCCATCCAAATGCAGAATACATTTTATTCTCAAGTGCACATGGAACATTCTCCAGGATAGAACAAATCTTGGGTCACAAATCAAACCTCAGTAAATATAAGAAAACTGAAATCATATCAAGCATTTTCTGTGACCACAATATCAATTTTTTGGTAATATCAATTACCAAAAAAAAAAGGGGGTCAGAAACACAAACACTTGGAGATTAAACAACACATTTCTAAACAACAAACAGGTTACTGAAGAAATCAAAAGGGAAATCAAAACATTTCTAGAAACAAACGACAATGAAAACACGACAACTCAAAACCTATGGGATGCAGCAAACGCAGTTCTAAGAGGGAAGTTCATAGCAATTCAATCCTACCTCAAGAAACAAGAAAAACATTGAATAAACAACCTAACTTTACACCTAAAACTGGAAAAAGAAGAACAAAAAAACCCCAAAATTAGTAGGAGGAAAGAAATCATAAAGATCTGAGCAGAAATAAATGAAAAAGAAATGAGAGAAACAATAGTAAAGATTAATAAAACTAAAAGCTTGTTCTTTGAGAAAATAGACAAAATTGACGAACTTTTAGCCAGACTCATCAAGAAAAAAAGAGAGAAGAATCAAATCAACAAAATTAGAAATGAAAAAGGAGAGGTTACAACAGACAATGCAGAAATACAAAGATTATAAGAGACTATTGTGAACAAGTATATAGCAATAAAATAGATAAACTGGAAGAAATAGACAGATTCTTTGCAAAGTTCAATATCCCAAGACTGAACCAGGAAGAAATAGAAATTATGAATAACCCAATTACAAGCACTGAAATTGAAGCTGTGATAAAAAAAAAAATCTCCCAAAAAACAAAAGCCCAGGAACAGATGGCTTCACAGGAGAATTCTGTCAAACATTTAGAGAAGATCTAATGCCTATCCTTCTAAAACTTTTTCAAAAAATTGCAAAGGAAGGAACACTTCCAAACTCATTCCATGAGGCCACCATCACCCTAATACCAAAACCAGACAAAGACAACACACGAAAAGAAAACTACAGGCCAATATCACTGATAAACATAGGTGCAAAAATTCTCAACAAAATTTTAGCAAACAATTCGGCAACACATAAAAAAGCTCATATACCATGATCAAGTTGGGTTTATCCCAGTGATGCAAGGATTCTTCAATATACACAAATCAGACAATGTGATACACCATATTAACAAATTGAAAGATAAAAATCATATGATCATCTCAATAGATGCAGAAAAAGCCTTTGACAAAATTTAGTACCCATTTATGATTAAAGGTTCTTCAAAAAATGGGTATAGAAGGAACCTACCTCAACAGAGTAAAGGCTATATATGATAACCTTACAGCAAACATTATTCTTAGTGGTGAAAAACTGAAAGCATTCCCCCTAAGATCAGGAACAAGACAAAGGGGTCCACTTTCACCACTATTATTCAAGATAGTTCTGGAAGTCCTAGCTATAGCGATTAGAGAAGAAAAAGAGATAAAAGGAATCCAGGTTGGAAAAGAAGTAAAGCTCTCACTGTTTGCAGATGACATGATACTGTACATAGAAAACCCTAAAGATAGTATCAGAAAATTACTAGAGCTAATCAGTGAATTTACCAAAGTTGCAGGATACAAAATCAATACACAGAAATCACTTGCATTTCTGTATACTAACAATGAAAAATCAGAAAAAGAAATTAAGAATCAATCCCATTCACCACTGCAACAAAAATAATTAAATATCTAGGAATAAACCTACCTAAGGGGACAGAAGAACTGTACACAGAAAATTATAAGACACTAATGAAAGAAATCAAAGGTGACATAAACAGATGGAGAGATGTTCCATGTTCCTGGGTAGGAAGAGTCAATATTGTGAAAATGACTATACTACCAAATGCAATCTACAGGTTCAGTATGATCCCTATCAAATTATCAATGGCATTTTTCACAGAACTAGAACAAAAAATTTCCCAATTCATATGGAAAGACAACACAAAGAAAGAAAAAGACCCCAAATAGCCAAAGCAGTCTTGAGAAAGAAAAATGGAGCTGGAGGAATCAACCTTCCTGACTTCAGATTATACTACAAAGCTACAGTCATCAAGACAGTAAGTTATTGTCACAAAAACAGAAATATAGATCAATGGAACAAAATAGAAAGCCTAGAAATAAACCCATATGCACATACGGGTACCTTATTTTTGACAAAGGAGGCAAGAATATTCAACAGGGCAAAGACAGTCTGTTCAATAAGTAGTGCTGGGAAAACTGGACAGCTACAAGTAAAAGAATAAAATTAGAACACTTTCTAACACCATACAGAAAGATAAACTCAAAATGGATTAAAGACCTAAATGTAAGACTAGAAACTATAAAACGCTTAGAAGAAAACATAGGCAGAACACTAGATGACATAAATCAAAGCAAGATCCTCTGTGACCCACTTCCTAGAGTAATGGAAATAAAACCAAAAGTAAACAAGTGGGACCTGATTAAACTTAAAGGCTTTTGCACAGCAAAGGAAACTATAAGCAAGGTGAAAAGACAACCCTCAGAATGGGAGAAAATAACAGCAAATGAAACAACTGACAAAGGATTAATTTCCAAAATATACAAGCAGCTCATACAACTCAATACCAGAAAAACAAACAACCTAATCAAAAAGTGGGGAAAAGACCTAAACAGACATTTCTCCAAAGAAGCCATGGCTAACAAACACATGAAAAGATGCTCAACATCGCTCATTATTAGAGAAATGCAAATCAAAACTACAATGATATATCACCTCACACTGGTCAGAATGGCCCTCATCAGAAAGTCTGCAAACAATAAATGCTAGAGAGGGTGTGGAGAAAAGGGAACGCTCTTGCACTGTTGGTGGGAATGTAGATGGATAAAGCCAGTATGGAAGACAGTATGGAGATTCCTTAAAACACTAGGAATAAAACCACCATATTACCCAGCAATCCCACTCCTAGGCATATACCCTGAGAAAACCAAAATTGAAAAAGACACATGTATCCCATTGTTCATTGCAGCACTATTTACAATAGCTAGAACATGGAAGCAACCTAGATGTCCATCTACAGATGAATGGATAAAGAAGTTGTGGTACATATACACAATGGAATATTACTCACTCATAAAAAGGAATGCATTTGAGTCAGTTCTAATGAGGTGGATGAACCTAGAACCTATTATACAGAGTGAAGTAAGTCAGAAAGAAAAAGATAAATACCATATTCTAACACACATATATATATGGAATCTAGAGAAAATGGTACTGAAGAATTTACATACAGGGCAACAGTGGAAAAACAGACATAGAGAATAGACTTATGGACATGAGGAGAGGAAGGGAGAGGGTGAGATGTATGGAAAGAGTAACATTACCATATGTAAAATAGATAGCCCATGAGAATTTGCTGTATGGCTAAGGAAACTCAAATAGGGGCTCTGTATCAAGCTAGAGGGGTAGGATGGGGAGGGAGATGGGAGTGAGTTTCAAAAGGGAGGGGATACATGTATACCTATGGCTGATTCATGTTGAGGTTTGAAAGAAAATAGCAAAATTCTGTAAAGCAATTATTCTTCAATAAAAAATAAATTAATTTAATATAACTGAATCACTTTGCTGTACAGGAGAAATTAACACAACACTGTCATTATAAATCAACTCTACTTCAATAAAATAGTCTTTTTTAAAAAAAGACTGCCCTTCAAGATTGGTGCTAGGCCTGGGATCTACCTTGCCAGCCCTCCAGGCAAACCCAGATGAGTCCTGAATCCTGGAGATTCAGGATTGGTCAGCAATTCCCAACATACCAGAAGTGTAAGGTCTAGGGGTGTGTAACAGCAGAGAAACACTAATATATCTTAAGTCTCCTCTCTTTCCCCTCTTTTTAAAAATTTTTTAAAATAATTTTATTTATCTTTGGCTGTCCTGGGTCTTCATTTACGTGCAGGCTACTCTCTGGTTGTGGTGCTTGGGTTTCTCACTGCAGTGGCCTCTTTTGTTGTGGAGCATGGTCTCTAGGGCACATGGGCTCAGTAGTTGCAGCTCCCAGTCTCTAGAGCACAGGCTCAGCTGCTGCAGTACATGGACTTAGTAGCTCAGCAGCACGTGGGAGCTTCCTGTACTAGGGATCGAACCCTTGATTCCTGCATTGGCAGGCAGCCACCAGGGAAGCCCTCCCTCCCCTCTTAAGGTGTAAGTTTTAGCATCAGAGAGATGAACGTGTACCATGCTTCAACTACCTTTGTCAGGGCTTTAGTCAAACCAGGATTCTTTCAATCATGTAGAACAGACCTGCTTTTTCTAATGTCTTTGAATCAAAAGACACTATCTTTGGAAAATGTATGGGACTATTAGGACTATCTCCCTCTATGGAGGGGATCCTCCCCAGTCATACTCTGCTTTCACCACCCCACCCCTTCACCATTCACAGGAGGCTTCCTTTGCAAAAATGTACCCTTGCCAAGCTCTGGCAAATTCACCTTTTTGACCTTTGCAAGGACACATTTGCTGTAAGCACCCACATTCATTACATCTTCCTAGGCTAGTCCTTTGTCTGGTACAGAAAGAAGGTCTAGAAGTCAGCATCTGAGGATCGTGATTTCTGGCCCAGCTATTATATAACCAGGCCTCTGCTCCCTAATCTCCGAGCTTCTCTTTTGTCATCTGGGAAAAATATTGAACATGAGGATCAAATTAAGAACGTGTGTTAAGCTCTAAATGCTTTGTAAATCATCAGTCACAGTGCATTGGAGAAATTGTGTCCCTTTGATCAGCCTGGATGAACTCTTGAGTCTGGGAGTTCCTAGGGATCACACTCAGGAGAGGTAATCACATGCTTTCTGATCATATTCTTTAAGAAGCTGCCCAGAATGTCACCCCTCCTTGGGCAAGCTGAGCTTAGAAGACCATTGAAGTAAGACCCTCCCTTGCTGAAAAAGCTTTTACCAGTAACAGAGTGTGAAGGAGAGAGCTATATGTGGGGGCAGACAGGATACGGTTGGGGGAGACTCCTACTGAGTAATTTGATTAGAACAGCCCAGTGCCCATTGCAGGCAGATAGGAGGACAAGTAGGGTACCCAGGAGAAACTTCTTAGGCTGGTGAACTTGACCCTACTTTGGAGAGATTGGAAAGTTCTTAGGGATAGAATTCAGTGGAAATATGTGTTTTTTGATACAGAATCTTCCCACTTAAAGGAAGAGTAAACACAGCAGAAATTGTGGAAATTGATCCATCAGCCTGCTCCAGAGTGGCAAGCATGGACCTCAGAACAGAAGACTTCTCACTTGTCACAGGAACCACAGACTTGTCACAGGAACCACAGACTCTATCAATAGAGCTATTATCAATGGGAAGACCAGCTGGGGGATGGTCTGGGTTCCCTTTTCCCACCACGTGCAGGGAGGGCTGATCCAAGGAAGCAAAGCAGGAAGGGACAACCCAGGGCACAGGAGGATGATGGAGGAGGCTGAGGAATGAGCCATTGCATGCCAGCCTGAGAGAACATTATAGCATTCTAGAAACCAAAATGGCCCCCTCTCTACCTCTTTATGCAAAGTCACCACTGAGCTGCTCCCAAACTGCTTCCTTCAAAGACTTGCAGTATGTAACATAGCCAATGGGGATTTGCTGTATAACTCCAGGAACTCAAACCAGGGCTCTGAAACAACCTAGCGGGGTGGGAAGGGGTGAGAGGTGGGAGGGAGGTTCAAGAGAGAAGGGACATATGTATACCTATGGCTGATTCATGCTGGTGTATGGCAGAAACCAATGCAATATTGTAAAACAATTATCCTTTAATTAAAAATAAATAAATTGAAAGCACACACAAAAAACTCATGGAACCCTGAGTGTCCACAGAAATGTTCAACAGCCCTGCCGTCGGATCATGCTACTAGGAACATTAAACTCACACCTGGAGCACAGATGCACTTCTCCGCCTGAAACACACCCAGGAGGAAAGGCCACGTGCACCATTCCTTGGTTTACATAAACAGCAGCAGACAAACCCTGGGCTGAATCAGAGGAAGGCAAAACCAAGGGAGCCCAGCTGTATGATTCGCCTGCTTGTCAAAGTTTAAGATGCCATGGACCAGCTTTCACAGCCTGTTGGTAACTACAATATCATTGTCATGGCCTTGATTCCCTACAGGGACTCCATGTTGTACAAGCCATAAAATTAAGCCTTGAAATAATAATCTAATCCACAGACTAGAGAAGCACAAAGACCAGAAAAGCTACAGAGTTCTTCTTAGAACACTAGGTAAACAAATAGCTTTCAACATACAGACCCTAACTGCTTGGAACGTGTCCCCAGCTCCTTGAATTTCTGGTCCCTGGGTAACACCACCTTTTAGCTCTCCCAGCTCTTCTACCAGCTTTATGACTGAATTCCCTGTATTAAATCCCTCTCTGTTTGAAATACCTAAAGTGATTTACGGTTTTAATGAATAAACTGATGAATCTTCAATTTTTTTTTCCCCTTTTGGACATTTGTGTACAGGGCAGACCTCATTTTATTGTGCTTCACAGACACTTCATGTTTTTTTTAACAAATTGAAGATCTGTGGCAACTCTGTATCGAGGAAGTCTATTAGTGCCATTGTCCCAATAGCACTTGCTTCTCTTATGTCTCTGAGTCACATTTTGGTAATTCTCACAACATTTCAAAATTTTCTTATCATTATTATATTTGTTGGTGATCCGTGATCTCTCATGTTACTATTACAACTTGCGGAAGGCTGAGATGATGGTTAGTAATTTTTGGCAAGAAAATGTTTTTTCATTAAAGTATATATATATATGTTTTTAGACAATGCTTTGCACACTTAATAGACTATAGTCTATTTTACATGCCCTGGGAAACCAAAAAAGGTGTGCAACTCGATTTATTACAATATTCACTTTATTGCAGTAATTTGGAACCAAATTTGCAGTATCTCCAAAGTATACCTGTAAATATCCAAGTTTTCGTGTCTGGGTCTGCCCTTTGTCCTCATGTGGATGAACACTTTGACACCATCTTTTTGTTTTTAATTTTTTCAGTTGTCAATGTTTATGCTCACCACCCTCTCAACATTGGCAAAGTTTGCTACTTGTCCTTAACTGAGCTTCTCTGCTTTTAGACCACTGTTACATTAAACTTAGGGCTTCTTTGGTGGTCAAGTGGTCAAGTGGACCACTTCCACAGTGGTCAAAAATCCACCTGTACTGCAGGAGTCATCAGTCCCTGGGTCGAGAAGATCCCCTGCAGAAGGGAATGGCCACCCACTGCAGTATTCTTGCCTGGGAAATCCCATGGACAAAGGAGCCTGGTGGGCTACAGTCCATGGGGTTACAAAGAGTCGGACATGACTGAGCGATGGAACAGGTACACACACACAAACACACATGTATACTAAACTGCAGAACAAACTTAAAGCACTGGGCAGATCCAATCCCTTCCTCTGGGGACACTCAGGGCTCCATGGAATCTTTTATTCCACTGGGTCATTAACAAGAAAGGTCTGCCACAGCAGGACCCTGCCTCTGTTGATGGGATCTATGCATAACTAATGAAGAGGAAAACTGGAAGCCCAACTGCCTGATTAGTCTCAACATCTTTCTAACAATCTCTATATCTCCCAACCTTCACTTTCCTGGATACCTTCCTTCCTTCCAAAATGAGTACTCCAAATCCACTTCAGCCCACTAACATTTTTTAATGTTTTTAAAAATACCTTTCCATTTATTTATGTATTTTCTTTTTGGCCATGTGGCATGCAGGATCCCACTTCCCTGACCAGGGATCCAACCCGTGCTCCCTGCAGCGGAAGCATGGAGTGTTAACCACTGGACCACCAGGGAAGCCCCCACTAACATTCTCAAGTCTATACCTTCTCTTCCTTTCCTCCCTATCTTAGGACACTTGGTTTCACAGACAGACGTTAGGCCCAACTTCTCAGTCCCCTGTGGCACTTTAAATATGACTTGCCTTGGTCCCTGTCTATGGATCGAAAATGCCAGAGATATCCAATATCCTGGGAGATTGAAGAGTAGGTACTGTAGTGGACTTTCCTGGTGGTCCAGTGGTTAAGACTCTGTGCTCCCAATGCAGGCAGCTCGGGTTGGATCCCTGGTCAAGGTACTAGATCTCACGAAAATCAAAGATCCCATGTAACACAACCAAGACCTGGCACAGCCAAATAAACAAATGTTTATTTAACAAGAGTAGGTACTGTAAACACCCCAGAGATAAGTACTAGGTCTCTGTTTCAAATATGAAGTCATGATGCTTCCATGACCTAGGAAGGGTTCATTACAAAATTTATTAACATCACAGAGACCATAAGAGGCAAAGCCAGGATCTGAACCCAGGTCTTTCTGCTGCCACAGTTCTAGCTGGGTCTACCATTCAGAAGCAAAGCTTCTAATAGTAACAAGGAAGTTCAGAAAGCCTAGCCAGGGGCAGAGATGCCAGCCACCTGCAGTGAGCCAAGAAAAAATAAACAAAGCACTGGATTTTTAATTCTATCCCTACTCTGTCAATACAAGGTACCTCTTGGGTGAACATTCCCTTCAGGTGTTTCCCAGCAACTCTAGAAGCATTATCATGACAACCTCCAGTTCAGAAGAGTCTTTCAGAGTTCATTTCTCCTGAATTGCACAGGAACATGAAGTATAGTTATAGGAACAAGGACAGAGGTAGGGCAGGGAAGGGAACATAAGGAGAGGCGGGAAGTAGTAAGGAGATGACGGGTCTCGCCTTCATACATTTATTTCACTTGCTACAATAAACATGCATTAATGTGGAAAGCATCAAATAAGAAAAGTTAGCTTGTGGCAAAGACAATACTATATGTTCATCAAATCCATTTTATTATCTTCTTTCTGCATAGATACTTCCAAGTGGAAATGGCCTTTCAGTGTTTTTGCTAACTGGATTGTTTTCAGGTTCTAAGTTTGTAAAACAGTATCTTTCTGAGTATAGTTCCTTTCCCTTCTTCTGCCTCTGAATCACCTTCCCATTCTCATTTTGTTGTGGTGGGTTTGTTCCAAAGGGGAATAAATCAGAGAGGAAACAGTACACGTACTTTACATTCTCATTTAAACAAGACCTAAAAAGGGGGGGGGGAATCTTATTAACACTTTTATTCTCCCCTCAGGGACCATTCTGAATTTTACTATCCTAATATTTACTCACTGCTACAGTAAAACCTTGGATAAACCAACAGGGACGGAATTGTTTTAGAGAGACATGTGCTTCACAGAACTGGAATTTACACATTTGGGCAATAAAATGCTGTTGACTTTTAAATATTCTGAGGAAAATATTTATGAGCATATTGAATGAAGGATGGTGACACAGCCTACGTTTTGTAGGTGGTTCAGGACTCACCCAAGTTCCCTGAACACACCACGCTCCCAGGAGGGGCTGGCACATTGCTGTGACCTCTGCTTCGAACAGTCTTCCCCTGCCTTTGCTTGTTTAAATCCTCTGCATCCTTAGGCTGTCAGCTCCAAGACCATTTTCCTCAGGTACACTATATCAATTTTTACTAAAATGCATGAGCTGTTCACTTAAAATGGGTGGATTTTGTCGTATGTAAATTGTACCTCAATAAAGCTATAAAGAACAAAACACACTGTCCAGGAAGTGAAGCACACCAACCCTCCCCTCTTAAATGTAGCAGATTTACAGTGTGGAAATGGGGAGGGAAAGAGACATAAGAGTCACACTGGAGAAATCTGATGAAAACTATCAGCCAGGACTTCCCTGGTGGTCTAGTGCCTAAGACCTCCCCTCCAAGTCAGGGGATCCAGGTTCAAACCCTGGTCAGGGAACTATTCTTAGGGAACTCTGGTCAGGGAACTATTCACACATGTGGCAACCAAGAGTTCACATGCCTCAACTAAGACCCAGCACAACCAAATAAACAATAAGTATTTAAAAAATTAACCTTATCGCCATATACAATTATGCTTGTGTGATTTGTTCGCTATATCTTTGGCACAAGGTAAGGACCTGGTTCTTGATACTCATTTAGTAATAAACATAGAGCAAGTACAGTGTTGGAGAAAGGAAGTTCCATGACAACAGAATTGTGTCTGTCCTGTTGTCTGCTGTATCCTCATCACCTGAGGTGCCTGGCACATGGAGACAGTCAACAAAGACTCCTTCCCAAGCTGAGCCAAGGAATTCTTGCCCCAGTGGTTTGTTTGAATTTGGGATAAAGACATTTTAGCTCAATCTGCCAGGTTTCTTCAATAAAAGTATATGGAGACATTGATGGAAATAATGTTTCTCACCAGATAAACAAAGAGGCACAGGGGTCTTGGCCGTAATGAGAGAGGAAAGAAGCCAACACTCAGAGTGAAGGAAGGAAAAGAGATGGAGCGAGAGGCCACCGGGATTCCCCCCAGGGATGTCCTGTCTGGTTCCCAGGCAACGGGGACCCTCTGTGTCCTGGCTGCCATGCGAAGTCCAGTGGACTTGACCATGAGATCCTGTTGGTTGATTCAACTTCACCAAGACTTTATCTATGTCATGTTTCCTAGTCTGTGTTTCTGCTATGAAAGATGTTGAATCAAATTAATGTGGGCAATATCAAGAGAAGGAAAAGAGACAATAGAGCAGAAATGGGGATCAGAAGGGAAAGTAGAGGCTGTAAAAAGAAAAGAAGAGGAAGAACTGGAGAGAAATGAAAATGGCCTGATAAGTACACAGAAACAAGCATGAGTTTTAAAGTGTTGTGAATTTATAAGAGCTGAGTTTACAAAATATGCAAACAGCTCATAGAACTCAATAACAAAAAAAACCCCCAAAACAATCAAATAATGGGTAGAAGACCTAATGATTTCTCCAAAGAAGAATGGCCAATAGGCACATGGAAAAGATCCTCATCATCGCTAATCACTGCTGCTGCTGCTGCTAAGTCGTGTCAGTCGTGTCCAACTCTGTGTGATGCCACAGACGGCAGCCCACCAGGCTCCTCTGTCCCTGGAATTCTCCAGGCAAGAATACTGGAGTGGGTTGCCATTTCCTTCTCCTTGCTAATCACTAGAGAACTGCAAATTAAAACTACAATGAGATACTACCTCATACCAGTCAGAATGACCATCATTAAGAATAATGAATGCCGGAGAGGCTGTGAAGAAAAGGGAACCATCCTACACTGCTATAGGAGGTGAAGTGAAAGTGTAGTCGCTCAGCTGTGTCGACTCTTTGTGACCCCATGGACTGTAGCTCATCAGGCTCCTCTGTTCGTTCATGCAGTTCTCCAGGCAAGAATACTGGAGTGGGTAGCCATTCCCTTCTCCAGTGGATCTTCCCAACCCAAGGACTGAACCCAGGTCTCCTGTATTGCAGGCAGATTCTTTACTATCTGAGTCACCAGGAAAAATAGTGTTGAAGTTCCTTTAAAAACCAAAAATAGAGTTGCCATATGATCAAGCAATCCCACTCCTGGCCAAATATCCATAGAAAACTATAATTCAAAAAAAAAATACATGCATCCTAATGTTCATAGCAGCCCTATTTACAATAGCCAAGACATGGAAACATCACAAATGTCCATCAACAGACAAATGGATAAAAAAGATGTGGTACATTTATACAAGGGAATATTACTCAGCCATAATGCCATTTGCAGCACCATGGATGGACCTACAGATTATTATCCTAAGTCAGACAGAAAGACAAATATCATATGATATCACTTATATGTTGGATCTAAAATATGATACAAATAAACTTACAAAACAGAAACAGACTCACAGACATAGAAAACAAATTTATGGTTACCAAAGAGGAAAGGTGGGAGGGATAAATTAGGAGTTTAGGATTATCAAATACACACTACTGTATACAAAATAAACAACAAGCCCCTACTGTATAGCACAGGGAACTATAGTCAACATCCTGTAATAAACCATAATGGAAAAGGATTTGAAAAAGTATACACATATATATAACTGAACCACTTTGCTGTACACCTGAAATTAACACAATGTTGTAAATCAACTATGCTTCAATTTTAAAATGAATAAATAAAAATCAAAGTGTTGTGAATTCATTCAATCAGCAAAGATGCATTGCATGTGTCTTAAATCGTTTTGGTCATTCTGACTGTTTATGACCGCATGGACTGTAACCCGCCAAACTTCTCTGTCCATGGGATTCTCCAGGCGAGAATGCTGGAGTGGGTTGCCATGCCTGTCTCCAGGGGATCTTTCCAACCCAGTGACTGAACCCAAGTCTCTTATGTCTCCTGCATTGGCAGGTAGGTTCTTTACCTGGGAAGCCCAAAGATACACTAAGCACTTACCATATGCCAGGTTCCACGCCAGGTGTCAGGAATACAGCACTCAACCAAAATGATAGACATGACCACTCTAAAAAGCTTGCATCCTGGTGGGGGCTGGAGGGGAGGGACAGAAAGTAAGCAAACAAATAATCAAACAAGAGAGAAACCAGAGACTGGTGAGCATTTAGACAGCAATTTAAAATAGAGTGTGACTGAGAGACAACTTTATATTGGTTGATCAGGGAAAGGGAAAGTGAAAGCCACTCAGTTGTGTCCGACACTTTGCCATGGACTATACAGTCCAAGGAATTCTCCAGACCACAATACTGGAGTGGGTAGCTGTTCCCTTCTCCAGGGAATCTTCCCAACACAGGGATCAAACCCAGGTCTCCCGCCTGGCAGGTGGATTCTTTGCTCTTGGAAGGACAAGAAGATGCAACCAGTGAAGGTGGTAGAGGGCGTGTGGGGACAATGATCCAGCCTGAGGGAGGAACCAGGGCTCTAGGGCTCCAAAGAAAGTTCTGAAGCACAGGAAGCGGGTGGCCCTGGGGGGACTTTTGGTAATGTCCAGGGACATTCTGTCCTCACAAAGCGGTGGCAGGGGGTGGTGCCACCGGCATCTAAGGGTTAGAGGTCAGGGATACTGCCGACCTACCATGGCAGGGACAAACCCACAGGCAAAGGGTTATTTAAAATGTCATTGGTGCCAGGTGGAAAAACTCTGCCCTGAGACCATTCCAGCCTTGGCATCTTCAAGGTGTAGGAAACAGGAAGCCATGCCTGGAAAAGAAAAGAAGAGTACACAGAGCTATGACATCACCCGCTTTGTACGCCTTGGTGAGAAGCTGACATCTCATTCTAAATGTGGCAAGGAGCCCACAAAGGTTTTAAAACTGGGCAGTAAACATGGACTCATTTATTTTTGGAGACAATCACACCGGCTTGTGTGCGGAATGTAGGGGGAGGGGCAAGTGTGAGTGAAAGAAACCAGGTGGGTGGAGAAGTGATGGCAGCTTGGATGCTCATCATGGCAGGGGAGACAGAAGTAAAGAGCTGAGATGGATTTCAGAAGTCAGACTCATAGGTCTTGATGATAAAGTGAACTTAGAGGGTGAGGAAAAAAGGAATCCAAGATTCACTAAAGGATTCACGGTCAGCTTCATGGGAGTGTGATCAGTGCCAAGAGACATCCCCACCTCAGGCTGGTGGGGACCTCAGTGGAGGCTCAGGGCCACCCTGGATCCAGGTACTGGGCAGGTCCCAGCACAGAGGCTTCAATGCCCCCAGGATGGCCAGTACACTAGGGGCGGGGGCACAGCCCTGTAAGGAGGCAGAATTCACCACCCTGTTCTTGCCCATCTTCATGTAGCACCAGGTCTGGCAAATTCTATAGCTGGTCCTGCTTAAAAGCTATTTGGGGCAGCCAGACGCTCAGTTAGTGTCATTTACCAAAACAGAAAAGAGCAGGGTGGGGTAAGAGGTGCAGTTTGGGACATATTTAACCTCGAGATGCCTGTGAGACATCACACTGACAAGACAAGTAGGCAATTGTGTGCATCTACCTACAGCTCCCTACCTCCCTCCATGCTGGGCTTCCCTGGTGGCTCAGCCGGTAAAAATCCACCTGTAATGCGGGAGACCTGGGTTCAGTCCCTGGGTTGGGAAGATCCCCTGGAGAAGGGAACGTCTACCCACTCCAGTATTCTGGCCTGGAGAAATCCAGGGACTGTATAGTCCACGAGGCCGCAAAGAATCAGACACAACTGAGCGACTTTCACTTTCACTTCACCTACAGCTCAGGAAAGGTATGAAGTTGTATAGAATTCATCTGCTGGTGGGTAGTGTTTAAAGCCATGAGAACGATGGTGCAGCTGTTATGAAAAACAGTAGGATGGTTCCTGACACCATTAAACACAGAATTACCAGAGAACCCAGCAATTTCACTTCTGGGCAAAAGAAGAGAGAGCAGGGACCCGGGCTCCTATTTGTACACCCGTGTTCACAGCAATATTATTCACTGTAGCTCAAATGTGGAAACAACTCAAATGCTCAAATGCCCATTTACAGATGAAGGAATAAACAGAATGTCATGCAGACAATGTGATATTGCATGCGTGTGTGCTCAGTTGTGTCCAACTGTGACGCAGCAGGCTCCTCTGTCAATGGGATTCTCCCGGCAAGAATACTGGAGTGGGTTACCATTTCCTCTTCCAGGGAATCTTCCCAGTCCAGGGACTGGATCCCTGTCTCCCGCATCTCCTGTACTGTATGCAGATTCTTTCCCGCTGAGCCACCAGGGAAGCCCCACAGTGTGATATTACTCAGTTTCAAAAGAGAAGGAAATTCTGACACGTGTTACAACATGAATGAACTTTGAGGCCATTCGGCTCAGTGAAAGAAGCCAGTCACAAAACGACAATACCCCACTTATGTGAGGAACCTGGAAGAGTCAAACTCATAAAACGGTGGTTGCCAGGGGCTGGGAGCGGAGCGGGATGGGGAGTCAGTACTTAGTGAGTGTAGAGTCCCAGTTCTGCAAGAGGAAGACGTTCTGGAGGTGGATGGGGGTGATGGCCACAAAATGTGAATGCACTTAGTGCCGCTGAACTGAGCACTTAGAAATGACTAAAATGGTAAATTTTGTGTTATCCATATTTTACAATTTAACAAAGAACTTATTCATTGCTTCCTCTATCCTCAGCACTGTTCTAAATGCTTTCCACGTTTAAAACTCATATAACCCGGACTTCCCTGGTGGTCCAGTGGTTAAGAGTCTGTCAAGGTAGGGGACACGGGTTCAAGCCCTAGTCGGGGAACATCCCTCATGCCTCGAAGCAACTAAACCCGAGTACCGCAACTAGTGAAGCAAACGCTCTAGAGCCCTTGAGCCACAGCTACTGACGCCCGTGAGCCTGGAACCCACGCTCTATAACAAGAAAGGCCACTGCAATGAGAAGCCTGTGAGCTGCTACTAGAGAGCAGCCCCTGTTCTCCATAGCTAGAGAAAATCTGCAGGCAACAATGAACACTCAGTGCAGCCACAAACAAATAAATAAATAAATATTTTAAATATTTAAAACCCCCTCATACAACCCCTCATCACAGTCTCTAAGGTAGGTCTGACATCATCAAGCCATTTTACAAACAAGGAAACTAGTGACCAGAGATGTTAAGGAACAGGGCTGAGCTCACCCAGCTTCTAACTGGATAGGGTACAGTTTAACTCAGGTGGTCTGGTTCCAGAGCCCAGGCTTTTTTTTTTTTAACATACTGTACTACCTGCCAACAGAGATTATGTCATATGCTATAAGAATACATATTTCACAATAAAACACTAATTTTTAAAGTTAAAGCCTGAATTTATGGCCCACAAGCAGCTAGGTCCTGGCTTTTCATCATATTCCAACATCACTTCCCAGCATAGAGCCTGGCATTGCAGATGCAATGAGAAATGATCCAGAGGTGATCACTGTACCGTGTCTGAGAAAACCACTCTATGATCAGAGACACTTTTAGGAAATACATACCAGAGGGTCTCCTCTGAGTGCGAAAAGGCCAGGACCCCCCACGGCCCCTTTCCTGGTCCTTAGGAGGATTCAGCCTGGACTCAGCCAGCAGGGGGCCAAGAGGCCAGGAGGGCAGGGCCCCAGTCCCAGGACAGGTAGGCCTGGGGAAGAGAGGTGCAGGTCTTTGGCATCAGAAAGAGGCAGTTTCTGGGCTATTTTTAAGTTGCTCTGCTATGTTATCAGTTAAACCTCTCAAGCAGAAACAACACCAAGGGCACAGAAACTCCAGACTTGCAGCTAGGAAAAATATGGACCATGATATACAAAAGTTCTCATTTATGAAGCAAAGTTGGAGCTGGCTGGCAGAGGGTAGGTAAAAACCACTCATGTCGATTCACTCTAAAGGTCAGAATTCCCTTGCTCAGAAACACATCCCAGGGACCTCCCTGGTGATCCAGTGGCTAAGACTGCACTCCCAATGCAGGGGGCCCGGATTCCATCCCTGGTCAGGAAACTGGATCCCACACGCCACAACTAAGAGTTTGCCTGCCGCAACTAAGACCCAACGCAGCCAAAGAAATAAAAATAAATAAATATTTAAAGAGAAAGAAACAAATACATCCCAGACTGTCAGGAACCCATGGTCAGTGTCAGCTCTGGGCGAGCCTGAGTCACTGAAGTGGAGAGAACGCAGGAAAGGGCCAGGTGACAAGGATGCAAAATGTCCTCTTGGCTCAAGTCTTAGGCGATTGGAAAAGGGTAAGCAGCTTTAGATTGATCTCGAGGTCAGAATCTCCATATCCTAATGGCTCTTTCAGACACGGGGAGGCCTAGGCTCCAGAGCAGTGAGCAGGCAGCCCCCCTCAGGTGGAATTTAAGGTGACCCATAGCCACTGCCTTTGAGTATCCTTACCTCTCAGGCCCATTCATGTGGTGGGAAGGACCCTGACCTCCATGACAGGAGCTGGGTCAGACGTTCTGGGTGGGCAAGACCAGCCCTCTTGACCAAGGAGGTTCTGCTGAATACAGCACTAGCACAGGCCGGGGAAAATGTTTCGTTTAACTTATCAGAAATAGCTAAATTTATAGGAAGGGAGGTAGAGAAACTAGACTGTTCCATCATCTTCACTTCCATTCTCACCACTTTTCAAAGAAATTTTGAAAACAACATTTATAATAGTAAATCTCAGCGCTCATTAGCTATGTTTTTTTAAATTTAATTTTGAAAATTTTAGCTGTGCTGGATCTTCACAGCCTGGGGAGGCTGTGTTCTCTTGCTTATTGGGTTGTCATTTCCTAGGGATGATGTTAACATGTTGGTTTGTTCTTTTGGTATTTGCCTTGCTTTGAGGAAGGATCAGAGAACTGAAGTATTAAAATTTAGGAGAAAACCATAGCTGGTGAAGGACTTCCCTGGTGGCCCACTGGTTAAGAATCTGCCTTCCAATGCAGGCCACATAGGTTTGATCCAGATCCCACATGCCACGGAGCAACAAAACCTTGTGAGCCATAACTAGAGAAAGCTGAGAACACAGTTCACATTGAAAGCAGTCTTGCTTTTTTCTTTTACACTTGATTAGACTCATTTCCTAACATCGTTAAAAATTATTCATCAAGGTGTTGAACAGTGGCATAATACTACAAGGTGTTTCACGCGGTCATGTATCTTACCCAATTGTAGGAAGCAACATTGAGGTCGTTTCCAGTCTTTCATGATTACAGATGACGCTGACAAACATCTCTGGTTTATATCCTAGTCTGCGTTTCTGAGCATTTCTTTAGGGGAGAGTCTATTAGTGAGAGGACTATCTAATATATGTATACTAGTTCTGAAGGCTTTGGAAACACAGGAAAAGAGCTGCTTTTTTCAGATTCTGTGACTTCATGGGTCAGGCCCTCCCCCGATACTAATCCAGCATTTAGCCCTATGTTCTTACCAAGGTAACTTTGCCCCTCACCACCTTTCCACCCAAGCACAATTACTACCTCCGTTAATTACAGGCTGCTATGATAGGTATGAGGAATAAAAAGGCACCACAGCTGCTACTGGGTGAAAAAGGTGAGGAGGGGTGTAGAAATGCTTGTTTATGAGGTGCTTTTCCTCCAAAGAGTGCAAAGGTTTTCTGAGACATGGTCTCATTAATCTCCATAGGTCTGTTATTTTTCCTTCTGATACAGGTCCAAACTTAAACCTTATTTGTTGGCTTATATTTATCCACTCATTGTGTGCCAGCTTTCACGATGTTCCTAAAGTAGCTATTATATTTGGGACTTCTGGTTCACACGGATGACAAAAAAGCCCCATTGCTCACCCTAAGAGGAAGGACAATTGGTCTCATTTTAAGAACAAACAGTGGACTTCCCTGGTGGTTCACTGGTGAAGAATCCACCCGCCAATGCAGAGACACAGGTTCCATCCCTGGTCCAGGAAGATGCCACGTGCCTCGGGGCAACTAAGCCTGTGCGCCACAACTCCTGAGCCTGAGCTCTAGAGACTGTGCTCCCCAACAAGAGAAGCCACCGCAAGGAGAAGCCAGTGCATTACGACTAAAGAGTAGCCCGCTCACAACAACGAAGACCTGGTGTAGCCAAAAATTAATAAATAAATACATTTACATTAAAAAAAAAAAAGAAGGAATGAACAGAGGCACTAAGTAACCCAGCACAGAGTGAAAGAGTAAAAGGGAGACTGAGGTCAGAAGCCCTACACGACAGCTGTATATGAGGCAGGTTGCTTTCTTGCCAAGTCGCTTGCTTATACCTTTTTGCATGAATTCAGTCACAATTTCTGACTTTGCAGATATCCTGGAACGAATTGTGTTAGATGGAATATTGGCTTTGCCAAAGATGTCCACCTCCTAGCCACAGAACCTGTGAATACATTACATGGCAAAATCAGATATGATTAAATTAAGGATCTTGAGAAAGTAAACCTATTTGGATGGCATCACTGACTCAACAGACATGAGTCTGAGCAAGTTCCAGGAGATGGTGGAGGACAGGGAAGCCTGGTGTGCTGCAGTCCATGGGGTTTGCAGAGTCGGACATGACTGAGTGACTGAACAAATTCTGGATAATGGGTGTAATCACAAGCATCCTTATAAGAGGGAGGCAAAACTTTTATATATCAAAGGACACTACTGGATTGACATACATACACTACTATACAAGGAATGGGCTTCCCTGGTAGCTCAGACAGTAAAGAATATGCCTGCAATATAGGAGACCCGGGTTTGATCCCTGGGCCGGGAAGGTCCCTGGAGAAGAGAATGGCTATCCACTCCAGTATTCCTGCTGGAGAATTCCATGGACAGCGGGGCCTGGTAGGCCACAGTCTACGGGGTCTCAAAGAATCAGACACAATTAAGCAACTTTCACTTCACTTCACTTCATATAAAGAATAAAGAATACATAGTCTGCGTGAACTCTGGGAGTTGGTGATGGACAGGGAGGCCTGGCGTGCTGCGATTCATGGGGTTGCGAAGAGTCGGACAGGACTGAGCGACTGGACTGAACTGAACTGAGCACAGGCAATTCTACTCGGTGCTCTGTGGTGACCTAAATGTGAAGGAAATCCAAAAAAGAGGGGATATATGTATAGGAATGACTGATTCACTTTGCTGTAGAGTAGAAGCAGCTATACTCCAATGAAAACAAAAAGGACACTATTCAGAGTGAAAAGACAAACCAAGAATGGAAGAATATAGCAGCTAACTGTATGTTTGATAAGGGATTAATATCCAGAATGTGTAAAGAACTCCTACACCTCAACAACAAAAAGACAAACAACCCAATTAAAAAAGGACTTAATAGACATTTCTTCAAAGAAGATAAACAAGTGGCCAACAAGCACACGAAAGAGGTCCTATATCATCAGTCATTAAAGAAATCAAATCCACAACAAGAAACTACCTCACAGGCATGGGGATGACGATAATCCTAAAGACAGACGGTAACAAATGGTGGTGAGGATGTGGAGAAATTGGAACGCACACACACTGCTGGTGGGAATGTAAAATGGTCCAGCTACCGTGGAAAATCAGTTCGGCAGCTCCTGAAAAAACTAAATGCTGCATTTTCCTAGAATCCCACAATTCCATGCTCTTGGGTTTGAAATAAAATCAAAGAAAGAAACGAAAACAGGAACTTAAACAGATACTTGTACTCCAATGTTCACTGCAGCATTGTTCACAATGTTGAAAGTAATGGAAATAAGCCAAGTGTTCATCAACTGATGAGCAGATAAACAAAATGTGGCATACATGTTCAATGAAATATCATTCAGCCACCAAAGGAATGAAGTTATGGGGACTTCCCTGGCTAAGTGGCTAAGACTCTGAGCTCCCAATGCACGGGGTCTAGGTTGGATCCCTGGTCAAGGAACTAGATCCCACATGCCTCAATGAAAGGTCCTGCATGCCACAACTAAGACCGAGCACAGACGAAGATTTTTTTTTAAAGGAATGGAAGTTCTAGGATACGCTACAACACAGATAAACATTGAAAATACTACATTAGGTAAAAAAAACAAACACAAAAGGATAAACGCAGCCTGACTCCAGTTACATGACATACATACAACAGGCAGAATCACAGAGACAGCTGGGAGGAGCGGGGAATGGGGAGTTACTGCTGAATGGGCAGAGTTTCAGCCTGGGCCAGGAAGGGTTTTGGAAACAGTGCTGAGGGTTATATACTACACTGTGCATGTAATTAATGCCACTGAATTGTACACTTCAAAAAATGGTTAGGTGCCAAATTTTATGGTATATATATTTTATATTTTACAACAATCAAAGTAAAGAGGGAGTCAAGAGGGTCAGGTCAGTTCAGTTCAGTTCAATGGCTCAGTCGTGTCCGACTGTTTGCAAAGAGATGCGAAGATGTGAGCAGAGACTGGAGTGATGCACTTTGAGGAGTGGAGCCATGAGCCAAGGAATGCAGGCAGCCTCCAGAAATAGGTAAGAAGACAGATTCTCTCTGGAGCTTCCAACATCTTGATTTCAGCCTTCTAAAACTCCTATGGGGCTTCTGACCTCCAGAACAGTAAAATAATAAATTATGTTGCTTTAAGCCGCTAAGTTTGCGGTAATTTGTTACCGTTGTTACAGCAGCGGTAGGAAAGGAAACTAATGTTGTTGCGGTTGTTTAGTCACTAAGTTGTGTCTGAATCTTTGTGACTTCATGGACTGCAGCCCACCAGGCTCTTCTGTCCTCTACAGGGGTATGAGGAAACTAATACCCAGACATAAAATCTTATTACAGGCTTCCCAGTGGTAAAGAATTCGCCTACCAATTCAGGAGGTGTGAGATGCAGATTCAATTCCTGGGTCAGGAAGATCCCCTGGAGAAAGAAACAGCAACCCACTCCAGTGTTCTTGCCTGGAAAATTTCATGGACAGAGGAGCCTGCCAGGCTACAGTCCATGGAGTTGCACAGAGTCAGACACGACTGAGCACAGCAGCACAAGAGCTATAATATGATTAACTTCACAGAACCTACAGGGCCTTCATATCCAG
This sequence comes from Oryx dammah, assembly GCF_014754425.2. Taxonomy (NCBI): domain Eukaryota; kingdom Metazoa; phylum Chordata; class Mammalia; order Artiodactyla; family Bovidae; genus Oryx; species Oryx dammah. The sequence goes on from NW_024070194.1 coordinate 55,284,996, forward strand.
CCAGGTGTCTCTCAACCCTGTCTCCTAACACCAAGATCTTGATTCCTAGGCATATCCCAGTGGTATTTCTCTAAAATCACCAAACCACAATCTTGGGGTTCAACTGGGTTCAATCCCTAAGATTGTCTGTGCTAAATTCAATAATGCTGCTTTTTATCCACTGATCACCCTTACATGACTTTGCTCCATGAATTTGATCAATGCTAATCAAGTTTCAGCCAGGTGCAGCCAGGTGCAGCTGTGGCTCCGTCACTTGAGCTCCAAGCCACGAGCTATGGATGCTGTCCATATTGTGGCACTGGGCAGATACAAAGGCTCTGCTGGTTGGGGGTGGGGTTACAGCCAGAGATATGGACTTAACCATCATCCCCATGGAGCTGTGGTCCATGGTGGAGGCAGTGGGTTTTCTGACAATCACAGTGCCTCGTCCCCCTTTTTAAAAACTGTGGTGATAGACACAGACCAAGGAGGAAGGGTAAACAGGTTGGAAGACAGGTGCCCTGGGGCAGTATTTAGCACTCAGCCAACTCACTTCTTCCCAGGAGTGACCTGAGCAGTGTTTAGTTTCTTGCATTTTGCTTACGGTCTAAGTAAATAAAGGAAAAGTGGTAAATCCACCTGCCCTTTCTTTCTTCCTGTTCTCCCCATGAAAATCACAAGTCATACACAGTGGACTGGTAAACAACCAACCAAAGATCCTGTCAAAAAAGAGCCAGGGAGAAAGTGAACAGAAGTCTGACAATCTGCTACTGCCACGTAAGAGAACGTTTCTCCAAATCACTTATTTTTTAATTACAGAAGGAAAGCATGTTTACTGTAAACAATTTGGAAAGTAGAGAAAAACACACAGGAAAAAAATGCAAATTATCTATAATTTTACCATCTTTTTTTTTTGGCAATACCATGTGACTTGTGGGATCTTAGTTCCCAGGCCAGGTATTAAACTCAGGCCCCCAGCAGTGAAATGTGGCGTCCTAACAACACCGGACTGCCAGGGGATTCCCTGTAATCTCACTGTCTTGAGATAATACTGTCCCATCTCTAACACCCTCTATACTCTAACTCTGCCTTATTTGGGTTCATAGTTTTGTTAGATTACTATTACTATTATTGTTGTGGTGGTTGTTACTTATTGTCTGACCACCTCAGTAGAAAACAGAGTCCATGAAAGAAGGGAATTTTCCTCCCTGAGAACCAAGAATGGTGCTCAATAAATGTTTGTTAAATGAAAAATATTCGAAAAGACACATGCACCCCAATGGCAGGACTATTAATATTTACAATAGCCAAGACATGGAAGCAACCTAAATGTGCATCAATAAATTAATGGATAGAGAAGTGGTACATATATACAATGGAATATTACTCGGCCATAAAAAAGAAAGAAAGAATGCCATTTGGCATTACAACATGGATGGACCTAGAGCTTGTCATACTGAGTGAAGTCAAATGGAGAAAGACAAACACCATATGATATCACTTATATGTGGAATCTAAAAAAATGGTACAAATGAACTTACAAAAGAGAAACAGAGTCACAGAGGCAGAAAGCAAATTTGTGGTTACCAAAGGTTAAAGCAGGGAGGGATAAATTGGGAGATTGGGATTGACATATACATACTACTACATATAAAATAAATAGTAAGGACCTACTGTACAGCACAGAATCTAAAAAAGACTGGACATATGTATATGCATAACTGATTCACTTTGCTGTACATCAGAAACTAATACAACATTGTAAATCAACTATACTTCAATAAAAATTAATTAAAAAATACTTTGGCATATCAGCTTTTAATCACTTTTCTAAAAAACATATATGTATATAAGTCATGTTTATACAATATTATTTTTGTTACTTTTAAGAATCATTCTGGGAATGTCCTTGGTGCTCCAGTGGTTAATACTCTGTGCTTCCACTGCAGAGAGTACAGGTTCCATCCCTGGTAGGGGAACTAAGATCTCACATGCCAAATGGCACAGTCAAAACTTTAAAAAAAAAATAAATAGAGAAGTTTAATAAAATAAAGTAAAATAAAATACCTATCATCAAGGGCCCCAAAGAGAATATCTGAAATGCTCATGGTCTGAAAAGCTGTGCCCAGATGAACTAAACTGCACATTTCTTCTTGGGATGAATTTTAAAGCAGCAGCTTTGGGGACAGGCCTTGGAGAACAAATGACATCATTGTTTCAGCCTTTAATGGTGCACCTGGCTTATGTGCTTTCCCCTTAGAGTCACGCAGCTGCCAGCATGTGCACAGATACACTTGAACAGGTGAGTAGGTTGCCTGGGAGGTAGGATTGAGTAGGATGGATCCTATAGAAAGTCAAGGGTGTAAGGGCACCAAAGAGCAAGTGCAAAATTAAAGCATGTGAATGGGTAATGACTGGACTCTGCAGCACTCTCTGTTCCTCAACCTCAGATCCTAAGGTACAACTGTGTTCTGTAAGATTAATTTCTTTCTATGGCTAAACCAGTAATTAGAAAAAAAATTAAACATACTGGGTCAGGACTTGAGCAAGTCATTTAATAAGCCTCTCATCCTTGGAGAAAAGGTTGAGAAATGTGGATTAAAACATAACCCAGAAGCTTTTTAGCAGAAGACCTTTCATTGATGCAAACAAAGCTGTTGTGGAGTTGAAAACTCAATGATGGGACTCTATGAGCCATCAACTGTGGTGCACTGCACACAGCCACTTCCACTGTCAAAGTGTTTGATGAATTCAAATACAGTAAAAGACGCTTACTCCTTGGAAGGAAAGTTATGACCAACCTAGATAGCATATTGAAAAGCGGAGATATTACTTTGCCCACAAAGGTCTGTCTAGTCAAGGCTATGGTTTTCCCAGTGGTCTTGTATGGATGTGAGAGTTGGACTGTGAAGAAAGCTGAGCACAGAAGAACAGATGCTTTTGAACTGTGGTGTTGGAGAAGACTCTTGAGAGTCCCTTGGACTACAAGGAGATCCAACCAGTCCATTCTAAAGGAGATCAGTCCTGGGTATTCATTGGAAGGACTGATGATAAAGCTGAAACTCCAGTACTTTGGCCACCTCATGCGAAGAGTTGACTCATTGGAAAAGACTTTGATGCTGGGAGGGATTGGGGGCTGGAGGAGAACGGGATGACAGAGGATGAGATGGCTGGATGGCATCATTGACTCGATGGACATGAGTCTGAGTGAACTCCGGGAGTTGGTGATGGACAGGGAGGCCTGGCGTGCTGCGATTCATGGGGTCACAAAGAGTTGGACACGACTGAGTGACTGAACTGAACTGAACTGAAGCCTCAGTTGGAGAATTTTGAGCATTACTTTGTTAGCGTGTGTGATGAGTGCAATTGTGCGCTAGTTGGAACATTCTTTGGCATTGCGTTTCTTTGGGATTGGAATGAAAACTGACCTTTTCCAGTCCTGTGGCCACTGCTGTAATACCAGTGTCTAATACCTAAGAAGGTCTCCAGCACCCAGGCCTCATCACCAGCTCTCATTCTTCTAACTCAGTCCTTTTCTGTCCAGTATCTCATCTCCTGTCTGCTCAAGAGCATCCTCTCAAAGCCCTCCCGTCCTTCTTCCAAGGTGCAGCCACTAGACACAGGCTTTCTTAGGACCAGATTAATGTTTACTTATCATTATAATACTATTAGCATGAGGAAGGGCCCATTCCATTCACCTGCATGATTGGCTGTCTCACAGTCTTCCAGCCAAAAATGCCATCCTGGCAGCCACTTCCTCATTCTCCTTGCTGTTTCTGCACTATGTCCTGCAGGCTGGTAACAGACCTTAACTTCACTCACTTAACGTGTTCTGTTTCCACTAACCAACCCCCAAACTCCTCTTCTCCATAGCAACTCAGTTCTCCTGCTGAGTACTCTCCAACAAGATCGCTGAGGATTTTTAAAAATTGATTAATTAATTAATTTGGGTGAGCCAGGTGTTAGTTGCCACATGCAGGATCTTTAGTTGCAACATATGAACTCTTAATTGCAGCATGTGGGACTAGTTCCCTGACCAGGGATTGAACCTGGGCCCCCTGCATTACGAGCTCAGAGTCTTAGCCACTGGACCACCAAGGAAGTTCCAAGATCATTAAGGATTTTTGGTGCAGGGAAACTGGTGTTTTTTGGCAAAGGGTATCCATATGAATGTAAATGAGCAAGGAAGAGGAAATCTATGATTGATCCCAAAATTATCAGTCAGACCTGCATTCATCATTGGTGAGAATGCATGTGGGAAGAGCAAGTTTTAATCCCTCTTAGTCACAAAGAATTTATGCACAAATGGACTTATGAATGACTTGTTTGTAAGTAGAAGCGCACTGGTACAGTTACATCAAGTGATAACTGGTTGAGCAACTTTACCAAAAGATATGGGCTGGTAGATCCAATGTCAATATTTCTTTTTGTTAAAACATGATTTTTTTAAATTGAGGTATAGTTGGTTTATAATATGAACCAGTTTCCAGTGTACAAGACGGATTCAAAAATGTTATAGTTTATACTCCATTTATAGTTATTAAAAAATACTGGCTATATTCCTTGTGCTGTGCAATATATCCTTGTAGTAGCTTACTTAGTTCATATATAGTAGTTTGTATTTCTAAATCCCCTACCACCATCGTGCCCCACCCTCTTCCCTCTCCCCAGAAGCAATCACTAGTTTTCTCTCTGTATCTGTCTTGTTATATTCACTAGCTTGCTTTATTTTTTAGATTCTACATATAAGTAATAATAAATAGTATTTGTCTTTCTCTAACTTACTTCACTAAGCATAACATTCTCTATGACCATCCACACTATAGCAAATAACAGAATTTCTTTTTTATGGTTGAGCAGTACTCCATTGTGTGTATATACCATCTTTATCCACTCATCTATTGATACATTTAGGTTGCTTCCATATCCTGGCAACTGTAATCCATGCCAGTTTAAAGTGAGGTCTCTGCTGTTGCTGCTGCTGCTAAGTCGCTTCAGTCAAGTCCAACTCTGTGCGACCCCAGAGATGGCAGCCCATCAGGCTCCCCTGTCCATGGGATTCTCCAGGCAAGAACACTGGAGTGGGTTGCCATTTCCTTCTCCAATGCATGAAAGTGAAAAGTGACTCTAATGCTTGCTAAATCTTCATTTCTGCCCTGTTCATGCCTTTCCAATTTGTGAAGGGATAAGAAAATCAGTGGTGAAGGATTACTTTAAGTAAGAATCAGGGTTCTCGCACAAATATAAAATGAACATGTGTCCATTAACTAACATTAAATAACAGTGAGGCAGTAAAACATTACCAACTGGCTCCAAGGGAAACCCAGAGAAGGGACACAGATAAAAGCAATCAGAGATACTGAAATAAATTTGCTAATAGATGGAAGACTAGCGGCTTCTCTCACAGGGTGAAACACAATTACATGTCCACCAGACAAAATTCACTTGCCTCTTTATGGATGAGAATTCTTCTCATTAGAACCATGTGTTTTCTTCAATTTGTAGTTGCAAAATAGTTTAATCAAAAACAGTGAAAGACACAGACTTCTGTAAAATCAGACAACCCAAGAAGAATCTGCTAGATGACACCTAGCAATTTCACTGAATGGAAACAGTCATCTTTTTGCCTGTTTCAAAGCCTTTCACAATTTTTTCCTGACAATAAGAGGAAACAATGATCACAAAGCAATCTGAGGTCTTGTGCAGGTCCAAGAACAAGTGGAGAAGAGAAAAGCCTGTAGCTTAGCAGCAGTGCATGCAGGAATGGCTTAGGAGTTTAAATCAGAATTATATTCAGTGTGATGAGTGCCTGTATTATACTCAGAGCATGACTGCCAAAAAATTCTTAAATTTTTCTTTCCACATCAGGTATCTTCTGTATAATAAGAGAAGGAAAGGGCCCACTCTGATCAGCTGTGATCAGACAACTGGGTTCCAGGTACCACATTTTACAAGGACTAGAGACAGTTCGGAAGAGAAAGGAATGTGAGCTGGTGAAGGAAACCAAGAATATCTGGTCTAGAGAAGACAAAGCTCAGACAGGAATGGGATAGCTGGGGCTTCCCTGGCAGTCCAGAGGTTAAGACTCTGTGCTTCCAATATAGGGGACATGGGTTCAATCCCTGATCGGGGATCACATGCCAAACGACCAAAAAATAAAAGTAAAAAAATAAAACTTAAAGGACAGGATCAGTTCAGTTTAGTCGCTCAGTCGTGTCCGACTCTTTGTGACCCCATGAATCTCAGCACGCCAGGCCTCCCTGTCCATCACCAACTCCTGGAGTTCACTCAGACTCATGTCCATCGAGTCGATGATGCCATCCAGCCATCTCATCCTCTGTCATCCCCTTCTCCTCCTGCCCCCAAGCCCTCCCAGCATCAGGGTCTTTTCCAATGAGTCAACTTTTCGCATGAGATGGCCAAAGTACTGGAGTTTCAGCTTTAGCATCAGTCCTTCCAAAGAGAACACCCAGGACTGATCTCCTTTAGAGTGGACTGGTTGGATCTCCTTGCAGTCCAAGGGACTCTCAAGAATCTTCTCCAACACCACAGTTCAAAAGCATCAATTCTTTGGCACTCAGCTTTCTTTACAGTCCAACTCTCACATCCATACATGACCACTGGAAAAACCATAGCCTTGACTTTGTTGGCAAAGTAATGTCTCTGCTTTTGAATATGCTATCTAGGTTGGTCATAACTTTCCTTTAAAGGAGTAAGCATCTTTTAATTTCATGGCTGCAATCACCATCTGCGGTGATTTTGGAGTCTGAAAAATAAAGTCTGACACTGTTTCTTCATCTATTTCCCATGAAGTGATGGGACCAGATGCCATGATCTTCGTTTTCTGAATGTTGAGCTTTAAGCCAACTTTTTCACCCTCCTCTTTCACTTTCATCAAGAGGCTTTTTAGTTCCTCTTCACTTTCTGCCATACGGGTGGTGTCATCTGCATATCTGAGGTGATTGATATTTCTCCTGGCAATCCTGATTCCAGCTTGTGCTTCTTCCAGCCCAGAGTTTCTCATGATGTAGTCTGCATATAAGTTAAATAAGCAGGGTGACAATACACAGCCTTGACGTACTCCTTTTCCTATTTGGAACCAGTCTGTTCCATGTCCAGTTCTAACTGTTGCTTCCTGACCTGCATATAGGTTTCTCAAGAGGCAGGTCAGGTGGTCTGGTATTCCCATCTCTTTCAAAATTTTCCACAGTTTATTGTGATCCACACAGTCAAAAGCTTTGGAACGGGATAAGCTAAGCTAAGCTAAGTCACTTCAGCCGTGTCCGACTCTGTGCGACCCCATAGACGGCAGCCTACCAGGCTCCCCCGTCCCTGGGATTCTCCAGGCAAGAACACTGGAGTGGGTTGCCAGTTCCTTCTCCAATGCATGAAAGTGAAAAGTGAAAGTGAAGTCGCTCAGTCGTATCCAACTCTTAGCGACCCCATGGACTGCAGCCTACCAGGCTCCTCCATCCATAGGATTTTCCAGGCAAGAGTACTGGAGTGGGGTGCCATTGCCTTCTCCATTGGAACGGGATAGCTGTCTTCAAATCCTTACAGGACAAATGTGAATGAAGGCTTAAGGAAAACCTACCTAAATAATAATCCAATGAATGGTTATGTTGACAACATCAGTCAAGATTTATTGAGCTTTACTCTCTGGCAAACCCTGAGCTAATCACTTTACAAGTGTCATCTCATTTAATCTTCATAACAAGGAGAACTTAGTGGCCAAGTCTGGACTTGGCAGACAGAGACGTCAAGCTTTGGATGGAACCAAACGCCTTTAAGTCCCTTTGAGCTTGGAGATCACTTGGCTGTGTGTTGCTCTTTTGCTCAAAGATCTCCAGTAGATCCCTATTGGCTACTATATTAGGTATACATTTCTCAGCCTAGCAACAAAGACATTTCATGGGATGGCCCACATTACTGTCTCTGTCACCTGAATACTAATACCCAAAATGTATTCAAATCAGTCATGTCAGGTACTTTATTCAACCAACCCTTTTTCAGCTCAACTAACCCTCCACGATTCTACCCACGTCTTTCCATCCCCAATGCTACCTCTTCCGCAAAGCCATTCCAATGTCTTTTTTTCCTCCTCTCCTACCATCTCTCTGTACTCCTTCCACCACGTGCTGCCCATTGTCATAGTTAATAAGTACTTGTTTGATCTCTTCTACCAGTTTGCAAACTCCTTGAGGGGAGGGATATTGGACATCAAATGTCAGAAATAATGTTTTCAGAGCAACTAGAAAGACATAGAAAAGTGAGAGGTCAAACAAAAAGAGAAAATTGTACGAGCATATGTGTGTAGAATGGCCCAAGAAGGAAGGTGGGATGTAGATAGAAAAGAAGGAGCTTGAGGAACTTTCCAAGGCAAGAGGAACAATCCCAGGTCCTTCACCAGGGAGCAATTTCTGGAATGCCTCTGTCTTATAGGCATTCCCATGAGACGACAGGGCAGTCAGGGCTTCCTCCCTTTGTTACCTAGACCCCCAGAGCAAGTCCAAAGGGTTTGATAAATGACTTACTTATTTACTATAGTTGGCATCAGAAGTGGAGAAATATGTTTGGGTCCAGATTATAGAAGGCCTTGAACATCAAAACAAGGGGAGTGCCTACAGATCCTGGACAGGAAAGTGACTTCTCTAAATGATTCTAACAGTCTTATATGTATTTTTTTCTAATATGCATGTACAATTTTCTCTTTTTGTTTGACCTCTCATTTTCCTGTCTTTCTAGTTGCTCTGAAAACATTATTTCTGACATTTGATGGTTTTGTGTTTCCTCTGCTTTTTATCATCTCCCACCTAGACCTCCCAGGCTTCCCCAGTGGCTCAGGTAGTAAAGAACCCCCTGCAGCGCGGGAGACCTCGGTTTGACCCCTGGGTTGGGAAGATCTGCTGAAAAAAGGGAAAGGCTACCCACTCCAGCATTCTGGCCTGGAGAATTTCATGGACTGTATTAGTCCATGGGGTCACAAAGAGTCGGACACGACTGAGCAACTTTCAATTCACCTAGACCTAGAATACACTTTCCCCTATTCCATGGACATAAAAATGTCATTGGCCAATTTCCCTCTCCCTCAAATCCATAAGAGCCTCTCGACAAGTCTGCTTTTCTCTTGAGAGTTTTCCCTTTTTCCTCCCTCTTAGTTGTTCCATTGCGCCAAGTCTGTCATGTACTCGGGTTTGGGGTTCTCTGGCTCCTATCATGGAGGTCTGACTCTTCCTGTGGGAGACTGCAGAGGAAGTGAACCTACCCAGCAAACAATAGGATTTCCTCACTAACCAGTGGGTTGCCTGCACTTTTTATATCTCTTTTCCAGAAGCATGGAAAGGGAAGCGGTAGCCACCTTCTCCCCGGCCCTCAGGAGCTGGGAGCGCTCCTGGAATTCGGGCCATCTCACCAAATGCAAGTAACATGAAGATGGTGTTATGAGCTGCCACTTCATTGTCAGTCCTCAAAACAACCCTCCCACGTGGGTTACTACCCCTCTGTCATGATAGAGATGCAACGTGGGGAAAATGAAGAGCCCTGATGTTCCAGAGCTACTGAGTGACAGACTCAGGAATCAAACTCTAGCCTTACTGACCCCACAGGTATACCTTACCCTAGACTTCATGTTTTGATGTTTTGCACTGGGCTTAGAAGACTTACATTTCTTTACTGTGTTGCCCTTGCAAAAATTTCAAAAAGTGAAAACAAACTGCTCCATTAAAAAAGTCACATCTCTTACATGTAGCTGTCCAGTTTTCCCAGCACCATTTATTGAAGAGGCTATCTTTGCCCCACTGTATATTCTTGCCTCCTTTGTCAAAAATAAGGTACCCATAGGAGCAGGGGTTTATTTCTGGACTTTCTATCCTGTTCCATTGGTCTATATTTCTGTTTTTGTGCCAGTATATATTTGTTTTTGTGCCAGTACCATACTGTCTTGATGACTGTAACTTTGTGGTATAATCTGAAGTCAGGAAGGTTGATTCCTCCAGTTCCAGTCTTCTTTCTCAAGACTGCTTTGGCTATTCGGGGTCTTTTGTGTTTCCATATGAATTGGGAAATTTTTTGTTCTGGTTCTGTAAAAAATGTCATTGGTAATTTGATAGGGAACACATTGCGTTTGGTAGTATAGTCATTTTCACAATATTGATTCTTCCTGTCCAGGTACATGGAATATCCCTCCATCTGTCTATGTCATCTTTCTTTAATTAGTGTCTTATAATTTGCTGTGTACAGTTCTTTTGTCTTCTTAGGTAAGTTTATTCCTAGATATTTAATTCTTTTTGTTGCAATGGAGAATGGGATTGATTCCTTAATTTCCCTTTCTGATTTTTCATTGTTAGTATATAGAAATGCAAGTGATTTCTGTGTATTGATTTTGTATCCTGCAACTTTTCTAAATTCACTGATTAGCTCTAGCAATTTTCTGATAATATCTTTAGGATTTTCTATGTACAGTATCATGTCATCTGCAAACAGTGAGAGCTTTACTTCTTTTCTGACCTGGATTCCTTTTATTTCTTTTTTTCTCTGATTGCTATAGCTAGGACTTCCAGAACTATGTTGAATAATCGTGGTGAAAGTGGACACACTTGTCTTGTTCCTAATCTTAGGGAGAATGCTTTCAGTTTTTCACCACTGAGAATAATGTTTGCTGTAGGCTTATCATATATGGCCTTCACTATGTTGAGGTAGGTTCCTTCTATGCCCATTTTTTTGAAGAGTTTTAATCATAAATGGGCGCTGAATTTTGTCAAAGGCTTTTTATGCATCTATTGAGATGATCATATGATTTTTATCTTTCAATTTGTTAATATGGTATATCACATTGATTGATTTGCATATGTTGAAGAATCCTTGCATCCCTGGGATAAACCCAATTCGATCATGGTTATGAGCTTTTTTATGTGTTGCTGAATTCTGTTTGCTAAAATTTTGTTGAGGATTTTTGCATCTATGTTCATCAGTGATATTGGTCTGTAGTCTTTTTTTGTGTTGTCTTTGTCTGGTTTTGGTATCAGGGTGATGGTGGCCTCGTAGAATGAGCTTGGAAGTGTTCACTTCCTAACATCATACACAAATATAAACTCAAAATGGATTAAAGACCTAAATGTAAGACCAGAAACTATAAAACTCTTAGAGGAAAACATAGGCAAAACACTTGATGACATAAATCAAAGTAAGATCCTCTATGACCCACCTCCTAGAGTCATGGAAATAAAAACAAAGGTAAACAAGTGGGACCTGATTAAATTTAAAAGCTTCTGCATAGCAAAGGAAACTATAAGCAAGGTGAAAAGACAACCCTCAGAGTGGGGGAAAATAATAGCCAATGAAACAACTGACAAAGGATTAATTTCCAAAATATATAAGCAGCTCATACAACTCCATACCAGAAAAACGAACAACCCAATCAAAAAGTGGGGAAAAGACCTATAAACAGGCATTTCTCCAAAGAAGGCATACAGATGGCTAACAAACACATGAAAAGATGCTCAACGTCGCTCATTATTAGAGAAATGCAAATCGAAACTACAATGATATATCACCTCACACTGATCAGAATGGCCATTATCAAAAAGTCTACAAACAACAAATGCTGGAGAGGGTGTGGAGAAAAGGGAACACTCTTGCACTGTTGGTGGAAATGTAAATTGATACAGCCACTATGGAAGACGGTATGGAGAGTCCTTTAAAAAACTAAGAATAAAACCACCATATGACCCAGCAAACCCACTCCTAGGCATATACCCTGAGGAAACCAAAATTGAAAAAGACACATGTATCCCATTGTTCATTGCAGCACTATTTACAATAGCTGGGACATGGAAGCAAGCTAGATGCCCATTGACAGATGAATGGATAAAGAAGTTGTGGTACATATACACAATGAAATATTACTCACCCATAAAAAGGAATGCCTTTGAGTTAGTTCTAATGGGGTGGATGAACCTAGAACCTATTATACAGAGTGAAGTAAGTCAGAAAGAGAAAGATAAATACCATACTTTAATGCATATATATGGAATCTAAAAAATGATACTGAATAATTTACTTACAGGGCAGCAGTGGAGAAAAAGACATAGAGAATAAACTTGTGGACATGGGGAGAGGGAGGGAGAGGGTGAGATGTATGGAAAGAGTAATATAGAAGCTTACATTACCATATGTAAAATAGATAGCCAACAGGAATTTGCTGTATGGCTCAGGAAACCCAAACACGGGCTCTGTATCAACCTAGAGGGGTGGGGTGGGGAAGGAGATGGCAGGGAAGCTCAGAAGGAAGGGGATATGTGTGTACCTACGGTTGATTCATGTTGAGGTTTGACAGAAAACAACAAAATTCTATAAAGCAATTATCCTTCAATAAAAAAAAATTAATTAAAAAAAGTCACATCTCCCATTTGCAGCAATGTGGAGGGACCTTGAGATTATCATACTAAGCAAACTAACCCAGACAGGGAAAGACAAATATCATATGATATCACTTATATGTGGAATCCAAAAAAAATGATGCAAATGAACTTATATATAAAACTTAAACAGACCCACAGACATAAAAAACAAGTTTCTGGTTACCAAAGGGGAAAGGAGGGAGAGGGATAAATTAGGAGTCTGGGATTAACATATACACATTACTAGATATAAAACAGATAACCAACAAGTGTGTATAGCCCAGAGAACTGTACCTAATATTTTCTAATAACCAACATCGGAAAAGAATCTGAAAAAAATATATCTGTGTACATATACAAAGGGGCTTCCCTAGTGGCTCAGTTGGTAAAGGACTTGCCGGCAATGCAGAAGACCTGGGTTTGATCCTTGGGTTGGGAAGATCCCCTGGAGAAGGAAAAGACAACCCACTCCTGTACTCTTGCCTGGGGAATTCCATGGACAGAGGAGTCGGGCAGGCTACAATCCATGGGATTGCAAAGAGTCGGACATGCCTATCCGACTGTTTTTTCATAACTGAATCACTTTGCTGCATACCCGAAACAAACACAACATTGTAAATCAATTATACCTCAATAAGAAAGTAAAAGAAAATAAATTCACGCCTGAACACTCTCGCCCAGTATTACTAACGCTCTTGTAAACATATTTGCTGTGTCACCTGTAGAAACATTCCTTATCAACACTACCCTTTGTCTGTTTTACAATGTAAAATGCAACAACTGTATAAAAGGAAGGGTCACTCAAAAACATGGAACAATTGCTTCAGGGATGCATTTGCCATGTCGCCTTCTTTTCTCTTCTTCTTTTCCCAGATTGTCTCCCCATTTCTGTTTCTGGGGGTTTCCTTTTTTAAAAAATTACCAAGGTTTTCACAATGAGGTACCATTTCACACCACTCAGAATGGCTACTATCCAAAAGTCTATAAGCAATAAATGCTGGAGAGGGTGTGGAGAAAAAGGAATCCTCTTACACTGTTGGTGGGAATGCAAACTAGTACAGCCACTATGGAGAACAGTGTGGAGATTCCTTAAAAAACTGGAAATAGAACTGCCATATGACCCAGCTATCCCACTGCTGGGCATACACACTGAGGAAACCAGAATCGAAAGAGACACTAGTACCCCAGTATTCATCGCAGCACTGTTTATAATAGTCAGGACATGGAAGCAACCTAGATGTCCATCAGCAGATGAATGGATAAGAAACCTGTGGTAGATATACATAATGGAATATTACTCAGCCATTAAAAAGAATACATTTGAATCAGTTCTAATGATGTGGATGAAACTGGAGCCTATTATACAGAGTGAAGTAAGCCAGAAAGAAAAACACCAATACAGTATACTAACACATATATATGGAATTTAGAAAGATGGTAACGATAACCCTGTATGTGAGACAGCAAAAGAGACACAGATGTATTGAAAAGTCTTTTGGACTCTGTGGGAGAGGGCGAGGGTGGGATGATATGGGAGAATGGCATTGAAACATGTAAAATATCATATGTGAAATGAATCGCCAGTCCAGGTTTGATGCATGATACAGGGTGCTCAGGGCTGGTGCACTGGGGTGACCCAGACGGATGGGATGGGGAAGGAGGTGGGAGAGGGGTTCAGGATGGGGAACACATATTCACTCATGGAGGATTCAAGTCAATGTATGGCAAAACCAATACAATATTGTAAAGTAAAATAAATAAATTAATTAATTAAAAAAATAATAAAGTACCAGAAAGAAAAATTACCAAGGTTTTAATGAACCCATTCACTTTCTTTTATAAAAATATTATTTATTTATTTATTTATTGGCTGCACTGGGTCTTCATTGGCTGCGGGCTTTCTCTAGCTGCGGTGAGCAGGGGCTACTCTTTGTTTCCAAGCCTGGGCTTCTCATGGTGGTGGCTTCTCTTGTTGTGGAGCACAGACTGCAGAGCACGCAGTCTTCAGTAGTTGTGGCATGTGGGCTTAGATGCCCTGAGGCTTGTGGGATATTCCTGGACCAGGGGTGGAACCTGTGGCCCCTGCATTGGCAGTGGATTCTTAACCACTGGACCACCAGAGAAGACCTCCCTTTCACTTTCATTCCCTCCCTCTTAACAGGTTCACCATCCTGGTCTCCTCTCTTTGGTCCCTGGATAAGCCCACAAGACACTCACAGATTGGAAAGCATAGCCCCTTCCCTTAGACCCCTGTCAAGGTTATAGCAGCCTCAAACTTTGCTCAGTTGAAGAGGGGTGTGTTTATACCCTTCCTGTTCTGTTCCCTGCAGTGATCTTCCATCCAGAACGTAAATTTATCATTTTCTTTTAAAATTTTTTTTCTCAAAGGGATGCCAAGGGATACAAAAAGAAAAAATCATTTTAATTACTCAAACAAATTAGAAGACAATTTAAGAGGGGGGACTTGCCTGGTGATCGAGTGGTTGGGAGTCCACCTTGCAGTGCAGGGGACTCAGGTTCGGTCCCTGGTTGGGGACTAAGATCCCACATGGCTCGGGGCAACTAAGCCTGCAAAGCACAACTGAAGAGCCCGCATGTGGCAACTACTGAGCCCGCATGTGGTAGGCTCCTAAATGCCACAACTAAGACCCAGTGCAGCCAAATAAATAAATAATCTTTTTAAGGTGTAAAAGGGTATAAGTCTTTGTCATAGTCCCTTGTTTTCTATACACAGGCTACCACTCTCACCAGTTGGTTTGCTAATTCAAACAATAAAGATCTATGTATATAGGTTACTGTTCCCTGTGTCTTCAAGTTACTTCAAAGATAATTCACCCATTCAGTTCAGCCAGCTTGAATCACTAATCCACCTTTAGTCTTGACTTAAATGACACCTCTTCCTGGAAGCCTTTCCTGTCCCTCCCAAGCCTGCAACACTAGGCATTTGTCCCACTGTCCATCATGCTTACCAAGAAGGATGGATGTTGTCTGTTTCTTATTTGGGGGCAGGATCAGCACCAGGCACATAGAACACATTCAGGAAATATTTGCTGAATTAACATAAATATTATGTGGGGATCAACGTATACTCTGAACTATGCATGAAGTCTATGGAATACAAAGGCAAATGGACCAAGGTATCTACCCTAACCTTCCTGGAATCTTCATATAACAAAAAGCAAGAGAAAGATCCACTTTCATTAATTCTACTTTTAATCGAGGTTCATTAAGTGGCAATATTTCTCACTTGCAGGATGTGTTCTTTCTCTTATTGTTATTAAGTGTTCTGCAGTCTCCCTTTATTGTCAAAATGTGTCCTAGGAATCCCATGGGTTTGCATTGGCCCAAAGCATGAAAGGCCGAAGATTTCACCTTGCCTTCTTTGCCATTTTACTTTCTTCAAAGTGGCAACTTAATGACCCCCTCAAACACCAACTACTGAGAACACTGGCAAGGAATCAGCTGGGAAGAGGGCACCACCTATTTTTATGACTTCATTTGAAAAATTACATTGTTGTTGTTCAGTTGCTCAATCCTGTCTGATTCTTTGCAACCCCATGGACAGGAGCATGCCAGGCTTTCCTGTCTTTCACCATCTCCTGGAGCTTGCTCAAACTCATGTCCATCAAGTCGATGATGTCATCCAGCCATCTCATACTCTGTCATCCCCTTCAGTCTCTTCCTGCCCACAATCTTTCCCAGCAACAGGGTCTTTTCCAATGAGTTGGCTCTTCGCATCAGGTGGCCAAAGTATTGCAGTTTCAGCTTCAGCATCAGTCCTTACGATGAATATTCAGGATTGATCTCCTTTAGGATTGACTGGTTTGATCTCCTTGCAGTCCAAGGGACTCTCTAGAATCTTCTCCAACACCACAGTTCAAAAGCATCAATTCTTCAGTGCTCAGCCTTCTTCAGGGTCCAACTCTCACATCCATACATGACTACTGGAAAAACCATAGCTTTGACTAGACAGATCTTTGTCAACGAAGTAATGTCTCTGCTTTTTAATATGCTGCCTAGGTTGGTCATAGCTTGTCTTCCAAGGAGAAAGTGTCTTTTAGTTTCAAGGTTGCGGTCATCATCTGCAGTGATTTTGGAGCCCAAGAAAAGAAAGTCTATCAACTGTTTTCATTGTTTCCCCAGCTATTTGCCATGAAGTGATGGGACCAGATGCCATGATCTTCGTTTTTTGAATATTAAGCCTGCTTTTTCACTCTCCTCTTTCACCTTCATCAAGAGGCTCTTTAGTACCTCTTCCTTTTCTGCCATAAGGGTGGTGTCATCTGCATATCTGAGGTTATTGATATTTCTCCCGGCAATCTTGATTCCAGCTTGTGCTTCATCCAGCTCAGCATTTTGCATGATGTACTCCGTACATAAGCTAAATAAGCAGGGCAACAATATATGGTCTTGATGTATTCCTTTCCCAATTTGGAACCAGTCTGTTGCTCCATGTCCGGTTTTAACTGTTGCTTCTTGACCTGCATACAGGTTTCTACATACAGTTTACAAATATATAGTCATTCCCTGGTATCAGCGAGAGATTGCTTCCAGAATCCCCACAGATACCCAAATCTGAGGATGCTCAAGTCCCTCATATAAAATAGCACACTATTCTGACTTCCTGTGGTCCCAATGCAGGGGACCCAAGTTTGATCCTTGGTCAGGGAACTAAAGATCCTGTGTGCCACAACTAAGACCTGGAGCAGCCAAATAAATAAAAATAAATATTTTTAAAATAAATAAAGTAGCACACTCTTTGCATATAAACTACCACATAATCCTTTGTACATTTTAAATCATCCCTAGATTACTTATACTACTTGAGTGTATGTGTGGTAAGTCGTTTCAGTCGTGTCTGATTCTCTGCGACCCCATGGGCTGTAACCTTCCAGGCTCCTCTGTCCATGGGATTTCCCAGGCAAGATTACTGGAGTGGGTAGCCATTCCCTCCTCCAGGGGACCTTCCTGACCCAGGGATCGAACCCCTTGTCTCTTATGTCTCTTGCATTGGCAGGTGGGTTCTTTACCACTAGCACCATCTGGGACACCCCTTATACTACTTCAGTTCAGTTCCGTCGCTCATTCATGTCCGACTCTTTGCGACCCCATGAATCGCAGCACACCAGGCCTCCCTGTCCATCACCAACTCCCAGAGTTCACTCAGACTGACCTCTATCGAGTCAGTGATGCCATCCAGCCATCTCATCCTCTGTCATTCCAGTGAGTCAACTCTTCGCATGAGGTGGCCAGAGTACTGGAGTTTCAGCTTCAGCATTATTCCCTCCAAAGAAATCCCAGGGCTGATCTCTTTCAGAATAGACTGGTTGGATCTCCTTGCAGTCTAAGGGACTCTCAAGAGTCTTCTCCAACACCACAGTTCAAAAGCACCAATTCTTTTGGTGCTCAGCTTTCTTCACAGTCCAACTCTCACGTCCATACATGACCACAGGAAAAACTATAGCCTTGACTAGACGGACCTTAGTTGGCCAAGTAATGTCTCTGCTTTTGAATATGCTATCTAGCTTGGTCATAACTTTTCTTCCAAGGAGTAAGCATCTTTTAATTTCATGGCTGCGTCACCATCCGCAGTGATTTGTTTCCACTGTTTCCCCATCTATTTCCCATGAAGTGATAGGACCAGATGCTATGATCTTCGTTTTCTGAATGTTGAGCTTTAAACTTAATACAATGTAAATTCTACATTAAGAGTTGCAAGGGCATAGCAAATTCAAGTTTTGCTTTTCAAAACTTTCTCTTTTTTTCTGAGTGTTTTCAAGCACCAAGGGTGCAGAACCCGTGAGTACAGAGAGACAAGTGCAGTCTTGAAATATACTCTGAGGCAGTGTGTGTTGGTGCCCTGGGGTGTCAGAGCAGGAAAGTGGTATAAGAGCTCAATGTGGCCCATCTGGGTGTCCTGCCAGCTTCCAGACACAGTGCAGTCTGGCAACAGCTCTGAGCTTCTGCTGTGTGACAGGAGAGGGTCTCTGAGTCATCATTGTGGGGGTTTGTGATATGTTAACTAAGTTTACAGGGCTTCCCTGGTGGCTCAGGCTGTAAAGAATCCGCCTGCAACGTGGGAGACCTGAGTTTGATCCCTGGGTTGGGAAGATCCCCTGGAGAAGGGAATGGCTACCCATTCCAGTATTCTGGCCTGGAGAAGTCCATGGACAGAGGAGCCTCGTGGGCTACAGTCTATAGGATCCCAAAGTGTTGGACATGACTGATCAACTTTCACTTTTCAACTAAGCTAATGAATGTAAATGCCCGTGACAACAGCTGACTGGTCCTGAGGGCTCAGTATAGCTAAGGGAGGAGTGATAATTCCTGCATGATTTTGACAACCTTGATACTTATCATTTTAAAATTATTTAAACATGCAAAGCCATCTTACTATGAAATTCTAAGTAAGTGAAATGGAGCAAATGTTCTGTGTATCAGCCTTAGGCAAATCACATTGTCTCAACAATATTTTTATCATATCAGAAATGATGTGTGCGTGCCTGCCTGCTCAGTCCTGTCCAACTCTTTTGTGACCCCATGGACTACAGCCCACCAGGTTCATATGTCCATGAGATTTCTAAGGCAAGAATACTGGGGTGGGTTGCCATTTCCTTCTCCAGTTTCTGCCATTGCTGATATTTAAATATGATTGCCCGCCTATTAGATATTATGGAATTATTATTTGTGTTGTTAGGTGTGATAGTGGTTTTGTGAGCAGGTAGGAGAATGTTCTAATAGGAAATGCATACTGAAGTATCATGATGTCTGCAAATGTTTAGGAAAAAGAATGTTCAAGTTTGTGTATATGTGTGTGTACAGGAAGAGATTGAAAGGAAGAAACAGAGAAAATATACCATTTTTACAAAATGATCTTTGAATTCCTTATTTGCAGTCATTTCAAATTTTCAAGAGTGCATCAGAACCCTACAACCAAATATAACAAACCCCATTTTTTAAACCAACTGTAAGTCTATCCAAAGGAGAAACAGATTCTTTATGCTCTAATTCTCTAATTCTGGCCTTTAAAAATCTAAATATTCTGTCTTGACAAAGTTTCAAAACTTGTGAGTATACTAGAAATTATAACTCTCCAAGGGGGCTCTCCTACACTCCTGGTGGGAATGTAAACTGGTGCAGCCACTATGGAGAACAGTATAGAGGTTCCTCAAGAAACTAAAAATAGAGCTACCATATGATCCAGCAATCCACTCCTGGGCATACATCCAAAGAAAATCATAATCTGAAAAGATACAAACACTCTAATGTTCATAGCAGCACTATTCACAAAAGTGAAGACATGAAAACAACCTAAATGTCCTTGTCAGATGAATGGATAAAGATGTACATATATGTCAGTGGAGTACTAGTCTGCCATAAAAAAGAATGAAATAACACCATCTGCAGCACATTGATGAACCTAGAGACTATCATCCGAAGTGAAGTAAATCAGAAACAGAAAGACTAACACCATATGATATCCACTTATACACGGAATCAAAATATGACACAAATGAATTTATCTACAGAATAGACTCATAGACACAGAGGACACACTTGTGGTTGCCAAGTGGGAGAGGGGTAAGGGAGGGACGGATTGGGAGTTGGAGATTAGTAGATGCAAACTAGTATATACAGGACGGATAAACAAGATCCTACTGTATAGCCCAGGGCACTATACTTAATATTCTATGATAGACCATAATGGAAAAGAATATGAAAAAGAATATATATATGCATAACTCAATCACTTTGCTGTAGAGCAGAAATTAACATAATATTGTAAATCATCTACACTTCAATATAAATGTTTAAAAATTATAACTTTTAAAAATTCTGCTCATTGGTTTTATTTGTCCTAATTTTAACCAACATTTTGACTCCTTTCTTTCTACGCTCCTTCATGCTTCAGGCATTCATCAGAACATGTCTTGCTTTTTCCCCTCTGGATTTTATTAACATACATCTTCATTTGTTCTTTCATCCCCATCATTTACAGAGATTTCTCTCTTCCTTCCTTGCTGTCAATGTTTTCCTAGATTTGTCTCCTGTTTGGGGCAGTAATTTATTTCTCTAATTTGCCCTGCCTTCACTGCACTTCTGATTTCCTTTACATCTTTTTCATTATCTTCTGTCACCCTCTATTTCATGGAAAGGGGGGCTCCAGGGCATCCCAGCTGATATCTCCCATCCCTCTGTCTTCCTTTGTTACATGTAACCCTCTGAATGCTTTTTCAAATCTGCTGTGGCTTTATTTAAAATAGAAAAAATATATGTGTGTGTGTGTGTATATGTACGTCTACATACACATTCATATATATACACAATACTTAAACTTTTTTTTTTTTTTTTTTAATTGAAACGCCAAGGCAGAAAGGTTTTCTCCCCAAGACTATAAAATGGAGCCTGCTCAGAAGCAGTCCTCCACTGTCCGGTCTTTTGTGAGGAGCTTATTTGGTTGATTAGGTGCTCCGGGACAAGAACGCCGGCGCACCTCAGCCTGTTTACTTAGCTGGCTTCCCATCCTCAGCAGGCGGAGGTCAACCTAGTGACCGCCCCTCCCCTCCCCCACCCCTGCCCCCCACGCCCCCTCCCCCGCCGCTCTCAGAGCTTCCTGTCATTTCACCTTTTCTCTGGTCCACAGAACCCTTGAATGATAATCCTCTTTTATTTTCCTGAACTTCTGAACTCTTCTTGCGTCTCTTACCTCCGGTCTTTGGCAGTCAGCCTCGGATTCCTTTATCTGCCCGCGGCCCGGCGGGAACTTTCTGCCCACAAAGAAGGAGGACCGGTTTCCAGCGAGCCTCCGTCCTTTCTCGCCTTTGACCATCGGGCCGGGCCACGCTGCATGTTTCTCCCCGCTGTTCTGTCTTCCCTGTTAGCTGCCCTAACTTTTCCTTCCGTGTCCAGACTCAGCTTTCGGTGGTCTTTGTTTCCTTTTTCTCTGCTATCTGGTCTCCATGGTCCCTCCCACCTTTTTGACTCTGAATCCGGGCAAACCAGTCGTCCTTTCATCCCACAGGTACCTCCTCGTGGAAGGTGGTTCCCCTCTTCCCCCAGCCGTCTGCACACATGAGCCGGTCAACTTCAGGAATCGGTCGATTTCAGGAGCCCAGCTCCTTCAGTCCGCCTTTGCAGGTTAAGTGCCCCGGTCCTTCATAATCATATACCCCTACTCAGTTCTGAAAGGTGGAAGGATCATTTTGCCATCTCTCTGCCATGTGCAACATCCCTCTGCCCACTCGCCAGTCTGGCCCAGTATTTCACCTGGTATTTCATTGTCATATATTTCATTTCATTGCCCTGGCTTATTTCATGGGTCGTGGCTTATTAGCCATACCAAACTAGCATCTTTCATAACCACACTATTTCTCATCTTAGACATAAAAACGTTTGTTTCTCGTCCTGCTTGGTGTAATGCCACTGGAAAATTAAGTCACAGGCACCCATTTCAATCCCCAAATATTTTTTCAGATGTCTCATGTATTGTCTTCCTTTGAAGGCTCAGTACCACTTATTCTAGGGAAACTAAATTTCACCAATGTGTCTTCTGGGATTATAGTGGAAGACTTTGTACTCTAAC
This sequence comes from Oryx dammah, assembly GCF_014754425.2. Lineage (NCBI taxonomy): Eukaryota > Metazoa > Chordata > Mammalia > Artiodactyla > Bovidae > Oryx > Oryx dammah. Next base: position 55,306,956 of record NW_024070194.1, read on the forward strand.
TCTAAACAAAATTCCTGCCTTGGAATGTTTTTCAGATGACAAAATGCCCTTTTTGAATGACTGGGTGATCAGTTCCTCTCAAATCAGTCAACAACTTCCATTAAGTCCTTTCTCCTTAAGGAAAACAAGAAACGCAGTATCACTTTTTACCTCTCTATGACTTTTATTAAGCACAATTTTTCATCTTCTCCCAAGTCCCACCTTAACATCTCTGACTGCTTCTATCTGTTTTCTGTTCTAGGTCTGTAGGTAAAACTCATCAGGAGAAAGCTATTCTCTGTGAATTGCTGTTAGTATGCCATCAGCCATTCGGTATTTACCAAGCTATTCTCGTGGACAGTCATCACAAAAATTGCCTTGGCAAAATCCCACAATGCCAGGGCACTGAATCAAGTTGGGAGGAGTCTCCCTCACTTGTAATCACAAAATGCCTAGCACCCTTCTGGATCCACCCCATCCACACATCGTGTAGGATGCATGGTGTCAGGGAGGAAAAACCTTTCCTCTTATCCTCTTAAAGTCTGTCCATATGGGCCTGTAAATTAAACTAACAAAAGACAAAATAACGGGAGAAAAGACATGCAATTTTTACTAACGTTTTATATGCATGGGAATTTATAGAAAAGAATAAAACTTAAAAGAGGTTATCAGATTTGAGGGCTTATATATCATTTTAAGAAAGGAAGGGGGTTTTGGAAAGTGGCTGGGATATGGGGCTTCCCTGGTGGCTCAGACAGGAAAGAATCTGCCTGCAATGCAGGAGACCCAGGTTCAATTCCTAGGTCGGGAAGAGTCCCTGGAGAAGGGAATGGCTACCCACTCCAGTGTTCTTGCCTGGAGAATCCCATGGCAGAAGAGCTAATGGAAAATAAGGGTTATTTCAGTAAAGTCTGTTTATGCAGACTCTTCTTGGTGCTAGTTCTCTTTCTCTGGTGATATGAGTCATCCTCCTCCTCTTGGTACAGGAAAAAGGGACTTCGGTCACCCAGGGAAATTTATGCTCGGCTCTTAGGTAGATAAGGGGAGGCCAGAGCCGCAGAGAACTCTTAGGGCTTCCCTGGAAGTGCAGATGGTAAAGAATCTGCCTGCAATGCAGGAGACCCGGGTTCGATCCCTGGGTTGGGAAGATCCCCTGGAGAAGGGAATGGCAACCCACTCCAGTATACTTGTCTGGAGAATTCCATGGACAGAGGAGCCTGGTGGGCTATAGTCCATGGGGTAGCTAAGAGTCGGACATGACTGGAGTGACTTAGTGAGCAAGAGAACTCTTCCTGTACCTGTTGATTCTCAGTTGCCTTCAGCTCAAAATAATCTTTATGCTAAAGCAGCATATTGGGCAAGGGGCACCCCCTGATCTCCTTCAATGGTTCCACCAGTAAGTGCTATGGTGCTGACATTTTCTACTGGTGCCTTACAGAGAGCACTACTTTCTGATTAGCAGGCCCATTTTTCTGTCTAGTAAACTGTGGGTTTGAGAGGTAATCCTCTTCTTTGTCTAATCTGATCTCCAAATGATTCCATTCATAACTTGTCAGTTCTATAATCTCACTCTTCTCCCCTTTCCATATTATTCATGTAGCCACCACTGAAATTATTTTAAAAGATCTATTCTACTCCTTAACCTTCATGGTGGGGACCCCTTGGCTTTTCCTCTCTGATTTCTCCCAATCTCCCAGAGCAGAAGAATGAAAGACACTGAAACAAGGAGAGACCCAAAGGAAGCTCAACTCTTGCAGCCATAATTAGAACCCACAACACTGCCCTTGATCTCTGTACCCCATGGTTTATCCACAAGCTTGCGCTCGTGACCACCTTCTGCTTTAGTCTCCAGGGTTCCACAGAATCCAAAACCTGTCCTCGTTGCCTCCAGGGTGGTGCTCCTGAGCTGATGGTCCAGCTGAGTCTCCCCAAATAAGATTTTCTCTAAACATTCCAATATCAAGATATGTGAGCCATTTGGGGTAGAAACAAACTAAGGACCTACAGAATCACAGTTATTTAGAGTTAGAATAGCCTTGGGCAGGAGTGTTTTCCCCACTGAATGAGCGTGCAGGCTGGGTGAGTTTTACTGATGATGGGGACAGGCTGGTAGACCATGGGGGCAGGACATGCCTCTAACAGGAATCAAATCTGTTCAGATGCTTTATTCCTATTTATTTTCTTCTGCCACTAATCCTTCCTAGTGCCCAAATTTCATGATGTTATTTGAGTAGGATTAAATTGGAACAGCTTACATTATCTGATTAATTAGACTCAGCTTTGACTACGGTGATGAAGAGGTCCAATCCTGTTAGTGTAACATTCTGCCTGTCAGATTTTGATTATATAACACTATGGGGGCCTGGGAGAGACAGTTGGGCTATTTGTTTATGGATATAGGTAATTAACTTGAACTTTATTTTTAAAAATTAGGAGGGCAAAGCGATGGAATATTATTCAGCTATGAAAAGGAATGAAGTACTGAGGCATCCTGCAACATAAATGAACTTCAAAACAGTAAGTTATTAATAAATGATACAAGCCAGATACAAAAGGCCACTGATGATATGATTCTATTTATAGGAAATATCCAGAATTGGGGAATTCACAGAAAGAGCCCACACATGGGTGGTTGCCAGGGGCTGGGAGAGGGGAGAATGGAAAGTGACTGGGAGTGGGGTTTCTTTGAGGAGTGATGGAAATGTTTTGGAATTAGAAGTGGTATTTGCACTACATTGGTAATATATTAAATGACAGAAGTGTTCATTTTAAACTGGTTAACTTTACACTATATGAATTTTACTTCAATTAAAATATGTATAGAGAAAGACAGACAGGGGAGTAAGAGCTCACCTGATATTGATCTTTAATTTTTGTATTAATTCTTTAATGGACCCAAGTAATATACGATCTGAATTCTTGTCAAACACCTTAAAAGGGTTTTGTGTGTGTGCTTCTAAAATAACCAGAAGAGGGAACTCCCTGGCAGTGCAATGGTTAGGACTCTGCACTTCTGCTGCAGGGGCATGGGTTTGATCCCTGGTTGGGGAACGAAGATTCTGCATGCTATGGCACAGCCAAAAAATAACTAGAAGGCTGTGAAGATGAAAGTCGTAATTGACAAAAGTGTACGTTAGATAAAGTGGCTCTGAGAATTGGTCAGCAGATGTTCAGGTCAAGGCCACAAGTGTTAACTGAGAACCCAGTGTTCAAGACCCAATCCCCAGCACAATGGGGAGGCAAAGAACACTCCAGCCTCCCCTCCTCCAACTTGAGATTCTCAAGGAGGGTGTGCACACAGGAGTGTACAAAACAGAGTATGATAAGTGAGCAAATAAAAAGTGTAAACATGGTCTAACTGAGGGTCTAGGCTTCAGTGCCCCTCTGCTTTTGATAGGGGTCAAGCAGGATGAAGGTGGCAACGTGAGTATTAGACGCAGAAGGACAACACAATAAATGTGGAGGCCCTGTTTAGAGGGTCATCTGTTTAGAGAAGTCTTCTCCACCGTGGACTGGGAAGAATCAGCAGTGGGGTAAACCACACATGTGTGAGAGGTGGTGTTCTCACCCTCGATTTCAACCCTAGTCTGTGAGTCGACTTCTTTAATCCTATGCCGTATCTATCAGCTCCTCAAGCAATGCCAATTTGTAGGTGCAGACACACACACACACACACACACACACTGAGATACCTGTCTCAGTATTAAGCTGTGACCAGGGCTTCCCTTGTAGCTCAGTCGGTAAAGAATCTGCCTGCGGTGCAGGAGACCCGGGTTCGATCCCTGGGTTGGGAAGATCCCCTGGAGAAGGAAATGGCAACCCACTCCAGTATCCTTGCCTGGAAAATCTCATGGACAGAGGAGCCTGGTGGGCTGCAGTCCATGGGGTCCCAAAGAGTTGGGCACTACTGAGTGACTACCACTAACTAACTAACTAACTAAGTGCTTTCTAACATGCAGGTAATCTGAGTGACCTCCTAGCCCCTCAGAATCCTTGCCTACTTGATTCTTGGGCTTCTGTTATTTTACCCAAGGCAGAGAATGACAGTCTATAACTAAAGCTAAAATTTAAAACATAAGTACACTCAAAGAGGTGACATAGCCTAAAAAGTATCCTATACACAGGCACCAGATTTTAAAAAATAGATACATCAGGCTTCATCCAAATTAAAAATATTTTGCCTCAAAGAAAGCTATCCAGAAAGTGAAAAAGTGATCTGCAAAATGGGGGGAAAAATTGCAAATATTATATCAGTTAAGGGTCTAGGGTCTTTCATGGTGGTCCAGTGGTTAGGACTTTGCCTTCCAGTCCCTTCCAGGGATTGAACCCCCTGGTTGGGGAGCTAAGATCCCTCATGCCTCTTGACCAAAAAAATAAAACATAAAACAGAAGCAGTATTCTAACAAATTCAATAACGACTTCAAAAATGGTCTAAATCAAAAAAGAAAGTCTAAAAAAAACCCCAAAAAACTCTTAGAGCTCAACAATGAAAAGACAAATAACCCAGCTGATTGGAAAATGAGCCAAGGATTTGAAAAGACATTTCTTGGAAAATGTACAAATGGTCAATAAACACCTGAGAAGCTGTTCAAAATCGTTAGTTATTAGGGAAATGCAAATGAAACCACAATGAGCTAGGACTTCACATCCACACAGATCAGTTCAGTTCAGTTCAGTCGCTCAGTCGTGTCTGACTCTTTGCGACCCCATGAATCGCAGCACACCAGGCCTCCCTGTCCATCACCAACTCCCGGAGTTCTCTCAGACTCACGTCCATCTAGTCAGTGATGCCATCCAGCCATCTCATCCTCTGTCGTCCCCTTCTCCTCCCAGCATCAGAGTCTTTTCCAGTGAGTCAGCTCTTCACATGAGGTGGCCAAAGTATCGGAGCTTCAGCTTTAGCATCAGTCCTTCCAATGAACATCCAGGGCTGATCTCCTTCAGAATGGACTGGTTGGATCTCCTTGCAGTCCAAGGGACTCACAAGAGTCATCTCCAACACCACAGTTGAAAAGCATCAATTCTTCGGCGCTCAGCTTTCTTCACAGTCCAACTCTCACATCCATACATAACCACTGGAAAAACCATAGCCTTGACTAGATGGACCTTTGTTGGCCAAGTAATGTCTCTGCTTTTCAATATGCTATCTAGGTTGGTCATAACTTTTCTTCCAAGGAGTGAGCATCTCTTAATTTCATGGCTGCGGTCACCATCTGCAGTGATTTTGGAGCCCCCCAAAATAAAGTCTGACACTGTTTCCACTGTTTCCCCATCTATTTGCCATGAAGTGATGGGACCAGATGCCATGATCTTCATCTTCTGAATGTTGAGCTTTAAGCCAACTTTTTCACTCTCTACTTTCACTTTCATCAAGAGGCTTTTTAGCTCCTCTTCACTTTCTGCCATAAGGGTGGTATCACCTGCATATCTGAGGTTATTGATATTTCTCCCGGCAACCTTGATTCCAGCTTGTGCTTCTTCCAGCCCAGCGCAGATAGCCGTGACCAAAAAGGCAGTAGATAACCAGGATGTGAATGTGGAGAGATGGCATCCTCAGGTGGTGTTGGTGGGAATGTGAAATGGTGCAGCAACTTAGGAGGACAGTTTGGCAGTTTCTCAGAAAGTTAAACATAGAGTTCCCATGTGACCCAGCAATTACACTGCAAAGTATATAACCAGGAGCAATGAAAACATTTATATCATGAAAACCTGCACAGGAATGTTCATCACAGTATTATTAATATTAGCCAAAAGGTGAAACAACATTAATGTACATTGACTGATGAATGGATGAGCCAAGTGAGGAGCACAGAATACTCTTCAGCCATAAGAAGGAATGAAGTACTGATTCATGTTACACACACGGATGAACCTTGAAAACATTCTTCTAAGTCAGGGGTCCCCAACTCCTGGGCCACAGACCAGTACCGATCCATGACCTCTTCAGAACTGGAAGGTGAGTGGAGGGCAAGCGAGTGAAACCTCATCTGTATTTACAGCTGCTCCCCATCACTCACCTTACCACCTGAGCTCTGCCTCCTGTCGGATCAGCAGAGGTATTAGATTCTCAAAGGAGTGTGAACCCTACTGTGAATTGAGCATGTTAAGGATCTACCGTGCAAGATCCTTATGAGAATCTAATGCCTGATGATCTGATTCTGCACTGTGATGAGCTGCATAGTTATTTCACTGTATATCACAATGTAGTAACAATAAAGTGTACAATAAATGTTAGGTGCTTGAACCATCCTGAAATCATACCCCCACCCCCGCCCCATCTGTGGAAAAATTGTCTTCCATGAAACCAGTCCCTGGTGTCAAGAAGGTTGGGGACCACTGTTTTATGTGAAAAAAGTCAGACACAAAACTCATATACTGTAGGATTCCTTTCATAGGAAATGTCCAGAAGAGGCATATCTCTAGAGACAGAACATAGATTAGTGGTGGGGGTGAAGGGAATGATGGCTAAAGAACATCAAGTTTCTTTTACGGGGTGATGAAAACGTTATGGAATTAGTGGTAATGGTTGCACAAATTTAGAATAGAGTAACTATTTAAAATGCATGAGTTTCATGATATAGGGTATAAATCACCTTTATCAGCTTCTGAGCACACACCTTAGCTGGGGGGTAAGGGTGAAGCAGCAGGAAGTGGTAGGCGTTCCAGGCTGGTGGAGTAGATAGACCCAGACAGGAAAATGGGCACTTCGCCCTAAATTTCTTTCTATCTTGGTCATTTTAAGTCATCTTTCCTGCTCATCTTTCCTCTCCAACTTCAGAAGGGAAATAACCTCCACTGAGAGATGGAAAGTAACCACAATCGACATTCTTAGCCTTGAAAGTCAGGCAGCAAAAAACAGACCAGTGACTTTCAAAAAAGTGGAACCAATAAAACATGTATCTATTCTCTCACCACTAAGAAAGAGAAAAGATGATGACAAATCCTGGCTTGGGGAAGTGCTCACTTGCCAAAAGATTATCAAAAGCATGTGGTCCCAAGGCGATTGCCTGTCTCCACACACACATCTCCAAATGATGGAGTGAGCTGGGCTTGTTTCTATAAAACACGGTCCTGGGATCCTGGCAGATGTCTGCTGCCTTCCAGGAGGGGCGATCGGATGGCCAGTGTGGTTACGTGGCATTGCCCACTTGAGAAGGTAATTCTGGAGCTTCGTGCGGAAGGCGCATCCTTGGGGGATATACCAGCTGGGATCGGGTGTCTAATCCCACACAACAAAAGGAGATACCCATCTCGTAACCCGAGACAGGGGTTTGACTTTCAAATTGTTAACAGACCTTGGATCAAGCGAAATGCTTGGGAGGGAAAAGCAAACAGCCTTTGGATGAGTCCTGAGGTAGGTTGGATGCGCTCCTGAAAGACTCCCAGTCTGATTAAACGTCTCCCGTCTTCCCTCCTACAAAACTGTCCAGAGCAATCACTGAAAGTTTAGAGGTCTTTTGACTTATGGCTGCGGTTCATGGCACAATTATGCGACGCTGATAAAGAATCACATTGATTAATATGCGCGATCATAAAACGTTTTTAACAGAGGTATGTGAGAGGAAGTATTTCACAGCAGGTCAGGAGGGGACCAAATATTTCAAGTTTGTGGCTTCTTCCATCTGGGGGAAGAAAGCTGGCTGGAAGATGAGACGAAGGTGGGGCAGTCAGGCTGGAGAGTGAAGAGAACGCCAGCGCACAGACACAGTGAAAACGTTGGGACCAGAAAAGTGGGATGAGACACAGAGCAAAAGTTGTCTCTTGCCAAAGAGTTTGAGAAGTGGTTGCTCCTAACGTACACGATTTGCAGATTAAAAAAAAAAAAATTGCCCAACACCACACAGCCTCAACCTATAGACACCCAGGAGCAGAGAAACACAAGATTAAATAAGAATTCAAACAGTCAATAAACACAAGACCAAATCATCTGGACTGGACTACAGGTGCCTCTCCCCATCTCTGCCTGGACCACAAGTGTCTCTGTTAGTCTCTGCCAGGGGTTTTAGGAGAAATGCTGATATTGGTCATTAATGTACAATGAGAAATTTTAAACCCTAACTTATGTTATTTAGGCCTTTTCAGGACAGACTCTCTTCCAAGATCTTAGCTTTTCAGTTCAATTCAGTCGCTCAGTCGTGTCTGACTCTTTGTGACCCCATGAATCGCAGCACACCAGGCCTCCCTGTCCATCACCAACTCCTGGAGTTCACTCAAACTCACGTCCATCGAGTTGGTAATGCCATCCAGCCATCTCATCCTCTGTCGTCCTCTTCTCCTCCCAGCATCAGAGTCTTTTCCAATGAGTCAGCTCTTCACATGAAGTGGCCAAAGTATCGGAGCTTCAGCTTTAGCATCAGTCCTTCCAATGAACATCCAGGACTGATTCCTTCAGAATGGACTGGTTAGATCTCCTTGCAGTCCAAGGGACTCACAAGAGTCATCTCCAACACCACAGTACAAAAGCATCAATTCTTCGGCGCTCAGCTTTCTATACAGTCCAACTCTCACATCCATACATGACCACAGGAAAAACCATAGCCTTGAGTAGACGGACAGCTTTTAAGTTAACCTAAATGGACCTTCTATTCTTTTCCGTAATTTCCCCTGTCACTCCGTGGGGCCTTTTCAGGTTATATTGGGATTCCCTCCAAGCATGGATTCTTGGAGCCTGAGCCATCCCATAACGTAGCTGCTGGCTTCATGAGGCCGGAGCACTTGAGACATGACTAATCCAAACTGAGAAGTGCACTAGCTGTAAAATACATGCCAACTATCAAAGATTTAGGGAGATAACTTAAAAATATTGGTTATATTTTGGGTAACTTGGGTTCAATAAAATATATCATTAAAATCTATTTCAGGGATTTCCCTGGCAGTCCAGCAGTGAGGACTTGGCGCTTCCAAGGCTGGGGGCCTGTGTACAATCCCTGATTGGGGAACTAAGATCTGGCAAGCCACTGGGTGCAGCTGAAGGAAAAAGAAAAGGGTAAATAAGATCAATTTCATCTGTTCCTTTTTCACTTTTTTAACGTGGCTGCTAGAAAATTTTAAACTGCACCTGTGGCTTGCATTCCATTTCTGCTGGGTAGAGTTTCCATACTATAGTGGGGAAATTTCTAGGAGGAGACTGTGGTAAGCAGAGTTTCCAAGCACATATGACCAGATAGCCATTTTTCACATGGCATCTTGCTCTAGTTACATGTTGATTCTCCTTCACAGGTCCCCCCAAACATGATCATGTCCATTAATGAGTCATGCTCAGTGAACAGCAGTAGCTGCAGCATTCAGCTCAGAGGCCTGCATCCAAGAAACTAACATGTGGGGGGGAAAAAAGCAGCTGGGGCGTTTTGAGACTGTAGCTCGTGATCCTGACAACCTTAACACGGTCAAGATGAGCAGAGTAACTTTCCTGTTCGTGTTCAACATGAGGGAGGTTTTAGCAAAACTGAATTAAAAGCCCATTTTATCATTTCACCATATCCCATGGAATCATAGAACTTGACATTAGAAGGTATCTAACCCAATGCCCCACATCATAGTCTAGATTAGGGACCAAACATCCAGGTACTAATAACATGTTGAATATTTTACTGAGTATCCACTATGTTCCAGGCTCTTATTTCATGCTCTTATTTCAACATGCTTAGCCAGTTGGTACTATCATGACAGTCCAGTTTCATAGGTGCTGGGAAGAGCAGAGAGGTTGGACCAACTCTCTGAGGTCACACAGCTGGAGGGAAAGACTGGTATGCATTTCCACTATGCTTTGCTGCCTTTGGGAAGTAGAAAGACTTGCAAATACATCAGACCTAATATTTCAGTTTTTTCAGGTAGTAATATACAGTGTTTGCAACAGACAAATAACTGCTTTAATATACTCAAAAGTAATATAATCATTTTAAACAATTTTAGAGCATATGGCCAGAAAACCCTTGCTTTTCCATTTTTTCATACCTACAGGTAGAAGTTGGCTGTAATGCTTATTTTAGTTTAGTTATAGCTACATATTGGGCATTCATGTCTTTTGTGAATTTACATAGTAGAGTTTCCATTTGCAGAAATAGGAACAAGACTCCCTTGTAAAAAGCTTTGAGCTTTTCAGATTTCAGGGCCACATTGGCGAGACTGGTGTTTTATTCAGCCTTGATTCCTGCAATGATGACCAGCTCGCCCACATCATTTAACATTTTGAAGATGCTTGGCTGTTAATGAGTTATTATTAATTCCTACCTTTCTCAGGATGCAGAGAAGGAAATGTAAGTACAGAACCATCCACAGCCTGCTCCCCTGGGCCAGAGCCCACTGGAGCAACAATCCTGACTCAGAGCATTAGGTTATGCTGCCTCCTACTGGCCAGAGGGAGACTCTGCATGAAACACAGCAGGAGGAAACGGTCTTTCAACACTTCTCAACTTAATTACTATAGACTCTTTCTGAAGGCCTGGAAAATCCCATGGACGGCGGAGCCTGATGGGCTGCAGTCCTTGGGGTAGCTAAGAGTCGGACACGACTGAACGACTTCACTTTCATCTTTCACTTTCATGCATTGGAGAAGGAAATGGCAACCCACTCCAGTGTTCTTGCCTAGAGAATCCCAGGGATAGGAGAGCCTGGTGGGCTGCCGACTATGGGGTCGCACAGAGTCGGACACGACGGAAGCGACTTAGCAGCAGCAGCAGCAAAGGGGGAAAAATCTTTTAAATATATCTAGTGTGTTAAAAAAACTAGATGTCAGAAAACTAAGATCTAGTTTTTCTAGTGTCAGAAAACTAAGATCATGGTATCCAGTCCCATCACTTCATGACATATAGATGGGGAAACAATGAAAACAGTGACAGACTTCATTTTGGGGGCTCCAAAATCACTGCAGATGGTGACTGTAGCCATGAAATTAAAAGACGCTTGCTCCTTGGAAGAAAAGCTATGGCCAACCTAAATAGCATATTAAAAAGCAGAGACATTACTTTGCTAACAAAGGTCCGTCTAGTCAAAGCTATGGTTTTTCCAGTAGTCATGTGGATGCGAGAGTTGGAATATAAAGAAAGCTGAGTGCTGAAGCATTGATGCTTTTGAACTGTGGTGTTGGAGAAGACTCTTGAGAGTTCCTTGGACTGCAAGGAGATCCAACCAGTCAATCTTAAAGGAAATCAACCCTAAATATTCATTGAAAGGACCGAGGTTGACCCTGAAACTGCAATACTTTGGCCACCTGATGCAAAGAGCCAAGTCATTGGAAAAGACCTTGATACTGGGAAAGATTGAAGGCAGGAGGAGAAGGGGATGACAGAGGATGAGATGGTTGGATGGCATCACCGACTCCGTGGACATGAGTTTGAGCAAACTCGGGAGATAGTGAAGGGCAGAGTAGCCTGGTGTGCTGCAGTCCATGGGATTGCAAAGAGTTGGACACGACTGAGAGACTGAACAACATAGTCCCCGGACTGAAAAACACCACCCTAAATCATGGAAATGAGAAGTTCAAACAGTAACCACGCCTGAAATTCAGAGGTGCCTTCAGTTTCCATGGACAGTAACCACGCCTGAAATTCAGAGGTGCCTTCAGTTTCCATGGAGCCCCTGCGCGGTGGTTTGTTCTCAGGATTATGTACCTCTTCCTGAATAAGGCTGGCAGTAACGATGACCTTACATCACATGCATCTCTCTACTTCACTTCTGGTGCTGACTCTAACTCTTTTCCCACCGAACAAACTCTTACCTTGGCGTCTGTGAAACTGTACTTACTTTTCTTTACCGTCTATACCTTTCTGTCTTTTTTTCCCAGAAAACAGGAGAGAGTGTCTTTGCCCCTTCTTAGTCTCTCATCCTCTTACACTTTCTTTTTTAAAAAACTTAAATCTATTTTTATTTATTTCTTGGCTGCACCACTTGGCATGCAGGATCTTGGTTTCCCAACCAGGAATCAAACCCATGCCCTGACTGGAAGTACAGTCTTAACAACTGGACTGCCAGAAAGTCCTTTTTTAAAATATATATTTTTAAAATATTTATTTACTTGTTTGGCTGCACAGGAGTCTTAGTTGTGGCATGAAGGATCTTTAGTTGTGTGCAGCATGTGGGATCTAGTTCCCTGACCAGGGATTTAGCCCAGGCCCCCTGCATTTGGAGCGCAGAGCCTTAGCCACTGGACCACCAGGGAAGTCTCTCTTATACTTTCTTGTAATGAGAATTCCTCCCTCCAACAGCTTCTAGTACTGCCTTCTCCGTAAACCCTTCCCACCTCCAAGGCCTTCACAAGCAGAATTATCCTTTCTCTTCTCCAGGCAAACACATCACCCTGTTCTGAGCTCAGTCACCTTGTATAAACAAAATATCCGTCTTCCCCTCTAGACTTACAGTAATTTGAGGACAGAAGACCATGTCTCAGACCCTTTGGAACACCTTTACTGATATCACTTGAGCTTGGAAGTATGCTCAGCATTATTAAGGAATTATCTCGACTAAGATGTCTAAGAGATTCATAACTTAATAAGACATACACACAAAACATTGGAATACAGGATGAAATGTGAGAGATAAATGACAGTTTATGGAAGCTGATAAAGCCTTGGACAAGGCAAACACAAAGGAAGAAGCAACTGCCTCCAGCTAGAGAGGGAAGAAATGGCATTTGAGATTGATCTGAACTGATAAGCCTGGATGGGGCTGAGGTGGGAACAGTGGAGTTGTCATATACAGAAACTACTTCAGACAGAAGAAATATAAATTAAATAAAATACAAGCCTCTGAGACAGAAAGTGTGAATATCTTCTATGAGCAAGGACAAATGCATTTTTTCCACAGTCATCTTTCAGAAGGGAGAGAGAGAAACATAGATAGGGTCAGTTCACTGAGGGTCTTAAGTGCCAAACTAAGGAGGATATTTTGACAAGGTGGAAGCTGGGGTAGAGTGTCAGGGTGCTGGTGGACACAGCCCCTCCTGTACCCAGGTATACAACTGTGCCCCACTTTCCCATGGGAGTTATAGTACTTCTGCGAAAACGACTTGAACTCAGTCTGCCCCAGGAGCTTGGACACACACAGACATAGGACCTGGTGCAGCAGCTTCAGCGGAGGCTCCATGGAAGACGAGTCTGACTTGGAAAGACTCTGATTTGACGAACCTGGCACAGTCCTGAGGCCAAGCCTGAGGGAGGGGTCGGGGAAGGGGTTCTCAGCGCCCCAGAGCAGTGGGCCCCAGAACAGGGTGACAGAAGAACTGGGGTGGCGTATGCAAGCGTGATGAAAGGGCTGCACATAGGACTCAACAGTGTTCTCTTCACCTCTGGAACACTTTGGGACACAGGCAACTTTGTGAGGGACACCCCCTTCCCCCTCCCAAATTGGGTGTAAAAAGGAGAGAGCATTCTCTTTTTCATACAAGAGCAGTGGTTCCCAAATTTGAGGGTGCACCAGAATCACCAGGAGGGCTTGTGAAAGTGCCCCCTATGGGGCCCCACCCCCATAGCATCCTGAGTTTACAGGTCTGGGTAGGGACCCCAAATCTGCATAAGTTCTGAGGTGAGGCTGACACTGCTGGCCCAGTGAAAACTGTCGTGCAAGAGCATCCCTGGGAGAAAAATGCTATCTGAGAGTGGGAGGCACGTCTGTCCTGTTCATCATGGAGTTCCTATCACCTAGGAACATGCCTGAGACATAAGAGGACTTCCTGAAATACATGGTGAGACCTGGACCTAAACAAATGCAAGGCCAGAGAGCACATGACCCATATAGCCCAATCACAGAGAGAGAGACTGCCTTGGTCTTCAGATGGAAGAATTTTAAAAATTTATTTATTTTTTGATTGAAGGATAATTGCTTTACAGAATTTTGCTGTTTTCTGCCAAATATCAGCATAATCAGCCAGAGGTACCCATATGTCCCCTCCCTCTTGAACCTCCCTCCCACCTCCCTTCCTGTCCCACCCCTCTAGGTTGTCACAGAGCTCCTGTTTGAATTCCCTGAGACATACAGCAAATTCCCATTGACTATCTATTTTACATAGGGCAATGTAAGCTTCCATGTTACGTTCTCCATACATCTCACCCTGTCCTTCCTCCCTTAACCAGATGAGATGGGTGTAACATCTATTTTGTTTTAACATTTATTGAGTTTTCTTAGTTTTTTTCTTTTTTTTTAAATTTGGCTGCACCATGTGACTTGCAGGATCTTAGTTCCCCCACTGGGCATTGAACTCTTCATAGAGCAGTGAAAACTGGCGATTCTAAGCACTGGACTGCCAGGGAATCCCCTAGATCTTTCTTCAAATAAAATACCACAGGCAGAATTCTACTGCAGCCACCGCCTCAGACTTTCCTCCTCTCCCTTCCACAGGTCAGCATATCTTGGATTTGGCGTGACTCCTTCTCATCTTTGTCTTATGTATTTATCATATATACCTAGTGGTGAGGGGGGAAAGAATCCGCCCGACAATGCAGACCCAGCAGAGGAAATAGTCACCATCAACAACAAATCGTCAGGAGTGCTGACAATTCATTCACCTTAAAGGAACCACCGAACCTCCAGGTGGAAAAAGATCTTCAGGTTCATCCAGTCCAACCCCCAACGTGTTGCTTGGACCGCCTGCTAAGCCTGGAAAAGGAAACATGCCACTCACTCTCCTTGAAAGAAACAGTACCACCACAGCCAGAGGACTGGCCCTGCTCAGAGCAGTCCAAGCCAAGGGGAGCCAAACCGGAACTTCATCCCAAATCAGACACGGCCCCTGCATTTCAGAGTGGGGCACCCTGAGAGACTTTTGTCTCTGGCATTATTATTTATTAGTCCTCCCTTGTATCCTGTCTGTCTAGTTTGGCGTCTAGAAGTCCCGAGTCCAGGTTTATTCCTGAGCCTGGGCCTGGGCCTTGCATGCTGCAGCACAGAGCAGGTGCTGGACAAGGACAGGGAACCCTCAGGTAGGAAGAGCTCAATCAGTAATTCTTTTCCCAAGCAGCCTCTGACCAGAAGAGATAATTAAGGAAGATGGTGTATTTAGGGGCGAAGGGCAAAGCTGGCCATGAATTAAATGTGGAGAACAAAGAATGTGAATAAATAGCTGCTCCTTTGCTGGCAGAACAGTGAACTTCAGTTCACGGAGGGCTTGGTTCTAGAGCCAATTTTTTTTTTTTTTGGCTGCACTGGGTCTTAGTTGTGGTATGCAAACTCTTAATTGTGTCATGTGGGACCTAGTTCCCTGACCAGGGATTGAACCCAAGCCCCCTGCATTGAGAGCACGGAGTCTTAGCCACTGGACCACCATGGAGCCAATTTTTATTTAAACAGTTCTGACAGCAGAACATAAGCCTGAAACTTATGTTCTCACAGACACATCCTCTCTACCTGTCTTCTCTGTGTCTTCCCCTCCTCACCTCTCCCTGTTTCCTCTTGCCCCATCAAATACTAGGGGGGATCAAGCATCTAACACTCATTGTTCATTACAATATGATCCCTTGCAGATTCAGAAAAAATGGGAAGAAATGCACCCTTTGTTTATTACGTTGCAGAACCAACCCCTGAAGGACAGGAAGCTAGAAATGACTGGGTTAGGATCTCTGGCTAAAAGGCAAGAGCAATTTTCTTCAACAGAAGTGGGAATGGAAGGGTCGAGGGAGGAGCTGAACAATGAATCTGGAGGGGCTGGCTCTCTGCGTCTCAGGATTTGTGGGAGGCGGGGAGTAGTCTATGCATTTTGGAAATTGTGTGCAAAACCTCACTCATTTTAATGAGTGAAGGCAGGAAGACAGAGATGTGAAAACGTAATTGAAGAAAATAAACGGGCTTTCTCCCCCGTCACCCCTAGTTATCGCCCCTGTATAAAAGAGATTTACCAGTTAAGAACAAAACTAATTAAAGCACAAACTGGAAAACAAAACTAAAGCAAGGTGCAATTGGGGGATAAAGCAATGAAAACAAAATGAACAAATGTTGAGAGGAAAGGGAAGAAAGAAAAGAAGGAAAGAATAGATACACAAAGTTAAATAGAGGTAGATGAAGAAGATTCATATACATTAAAGATTAACTGCAAGGGGAAAAGAACAGTAGGAAAGGCAAACAAAGGAATAAATGTAGAAAAAATATAATAGGTTTAAAACAATTAAAAATTAAAATTATAAAAAAAAATGGAAGAAGAAAGAAAAAAGGGAAAAAAAGGGGGGAAACTCCACAGAACTGTAAAAGCCCAACATAGAAGCAGAAATTTATAACAATGAAAAGTGTGGCTGAATATACACATATACATATTCACCCATAAGCAAAATCAAAACAGTCCAACAAAAATAAAGTACAATAGATTGACCTGACAAACAAAGGAAGCCAAAAATTATATCTACCAGAACAAAACTAACTAAAGCATAAACTGGAAAACAAAACTAAAGCAAGGTCCCAATTGGGGAATAAAGCAATGAAAATAAAATTAACAAATATGTTGAAAGGAAAGGAGAGAAAGAAAAGAAAGATAGAATAGATATCCAAAGTTAAATAGAGGTAGATAAAGAAGATTTATATACATTAAAGATTAACTGCAAGAGGAAAAGATCAGTAGGAAAAGCAAACAAAGGAATAAATGTAGAAAAATTATGATAGGTTTAAAAAATTAAAATTAAAAAAAGAGAGAAGGAAAACTCCAAAGAACTGCAAAAGCCCAGTGTAGAGGCAGAGGTTTATAATAGCAATAAAAAACATGACTGAGAGAAACCAAAAAAAAGCTCAAAAGCTTAACTGAATTTCTTAGTACCAATAAAATCGACAACTGCAACGGGCATGGGGGGAAGGAAAAAAAGAAAAGAATCTAGAGAGCAAGTCAAAAATTAAGAATAATAAATGTTTTTCTTGAGTCAAAAAAAATAAAATAAAATAAAAGAGACAAAGGGAAAACCTAACTAACTTTGTAACTTTTACTACTCTCTGGGTGCAAATGATAAAATCTTCATTTTATATAGTACCAGATTAATCACTTTTGTGCTGAGGAAAAGAGGGATTCGCCAGGGATAACTCCACAGCACAGTGGGATGTGGGTACATTTGAGGAGGTGCAAAGCCAGAATTTCAGAAAACAAGATAGTGTTAGTTGTAGTTCAGTGGAGGGTACCCTGCTGGACCTACCACTCAGAGCCATGCACGGGGATGCTGCAGAAAGCAGGTCTCAGGGGGGAGCCCCAGGCTTGATTAGGGAAGGGGAGACCCTCCATCAAGCTTTCAGGGGATTGCTAACTATGGTCCACTCCAAGGATCTCCTTTCCTTTGGCAATAA
This sequence comes from Oryx dammah, assembly GCF_014754425.2. Classification (NCBI taxonomy): domain Eukaryota; kingdom Metazoa; phylum Chordata; class Mammalia; order Artiodactyla; family Bovidae; genus Oryx; species Oryx dammah. Next base: position 55,324,179 of record NW_024070194.1, read on the forward strand.
CCAATTCAGTGACCCAAGAGGGAAGCAAATTCAAAAGAGAGCAGGTCTATATAAACATACCATTGATTCACTTTGCTGTACAGCAGACACTAATACAACATTGTAAAGCAACTGTCCTCCAATTAAAAAAAAAACAATCACTCCTTCTGAAGTTAAACACCATGACTTAAATTTCATGTGATTTTTTTTCTTGCCCAAAAACTACCATAAAATCTTTTACTGAAGATTGTAAAAGATCCCTGAAGAAAATAATTGATGATTATTTGTAAGGACAGTAGCATTAATAAATTAGTGGAATAATAATGCACTCCCTATTGTTCCACTTTTTCCTTCAAATTCTGTTCTCCCACAGCACTTGTCACCATATTACCCAGGAATATGATAAAAGCTATTATCATAGCTGGGAATCTGACAGAAGCTAGGAACGCTCTTTCCAGAAATGCACAAGGAGATAGAATTTTCCACATAATTTCAGAAGGTTCATATATTCCTGCTCCTCAAAAAAAATCCCTGAGACCTTGACTTCACGCTTGGCATTACAGCATTTCTCTGTCACTGATTGGGATCTTGACCTGTTCACAGTGTTCTAATACTGAGCACAGTGCCTGCAAACCAGAAGCTGCTCGAAAGTAAGGCTTACTGTTGACCTGACTTTTTAGGCAAGAATGATGAAATGATATTTAAAAATAAGAAGAAAGCATGTTTATGTCATGCAAGAAAAAAAAGATTGGCCTTTAAGCTGTTTCCCTGTTTTGGGGGGATTTGGATCACTGGAAACATTCACAGTGTGAAAAAAAGAGCCAGTTTCTCTTATATAGACAGGAATCTGGAGCCTTGCTCTGTAGTTTCAAGTTGTTGTTCAGTTGCTACATTGGAAAAGGAAATGGCACCCCACTCCAGTGTTCTTGGGTGGAGAATCCCGGGGACAGCGGAGCCTGGTGGGCTGCCATCCATGGGGTCACACAGAGTTGGACACGACTGAAGCTACTTAGCAGCAGCAGCAGTTCAGTTGCTAAGTTGTGCCCAACACTTTCCCACTCTGTGGACTGTAGCATGCCAGGCTTCCCTGTCCTTCACTGTCTCCTGGAGCTTGTTCAAACTCATGTCCATTGAGTCAGTGATGCGATCTAACCATCTTATCCACTCTGCCCCCTTCTCCTGCACTCAATCTTTCCCAGCATCAGAGTCTTTTCTGATGAGTTTGTTCTTTGCATCAGGTGGCCAAAGTATTGGAACTTCAGCTTTAGCATCAGTCCTTCCAATGAATAGTCAGGATTGATTTCCTTTAGGATTGACTAGTTTGATCTCCTTGCTGTCCAAGGGACTCTCAAGAGTCTTCTCAGCATCACAATTCAAAAGCATCAATTCTTTGGCACTCAGGCTTCTATATAGTCCAACTCTCATATCTGTATAGGATGACAGGAGTAAGCTTAGAGAGGGGCCTAAGGGGAGCAGAGTTGTTGTTTAGTTGCTAAGTTGTGTCTGACTCTTTGTAACCCTGTAGACTCTAGCCCACCAGGCTCCTCTGTCTATGGAATTTCCCAGGCAAGAATGCTGGAATGGGTTGGCCTTTCCTTCTCCAGGGTATCTTCACAATCCAGGGACTAAACCCGAGTCTCCTGCATTGACAGGTGGATTCCTTACCACTGAGCCACCAGGAAAGCCCCAGGGGAAATAGGGAGGGCCCCCCAAATATCAGGATGCAGCCTAAAATCTGCCTTAGGAATCATGCTCCTTTCTAGAATCCACCCCGCCTTGGATGCTGGGTGTGAGGGGGCCAACAATGAGTGGTTCCAGGCACAGACTCCTAAATTGCTTTCCCACCTGGGCTGCCAAGGCTCTATCTATCCTTTCTAGGCTCTGAACCTACTACCTCTGGTACTCTTGCTTCTGGATTTGAACTTCTGCCCCCCTCACCCCCTATAACAGCCTGCCTTCAGTAGGACTGTCATACTTGCCCTTGGCCCTAAGCCCTGCTCGCAGAGAAATCCAGGGCTGCAGAGACAGGTCTGCAGGCAGTGAAGGGCATGGAAAGAAATCTCCTGTCCTCTGCTGGGGAAGCAAGTGATGGTTGAGTGCAGCAGTCCCCAACATTTTTGGCACCAGGGAATGGTTTTGTTAATGACAATTTTTCCATGGATTGTGGGTGGGGGAAGGGGGATGGTTTCAGAATGACCCAAATGCATTACATTTATTGTGTATTCTATTTCTGTTATTATTACATCAATTGCACCTCAGATCATCAGGCATTAGATCCCGGAGGTTGGGGACCCCTGGGAATCTTAAGTTCCGACCTGGATTGAGAGGGAGGAAGAGGGGAGAATGAGGTGTCCTTCCTAAAAAACCTGAGTATACATAGCTCCTGTCAAGAGTGGAGGATAAGGGATAATATGTCAGGCATCTCTGTGGCCGCAACCATGGTCCAGCCAACTGCCACCCTTTCAGTCAGGCCTCTTTGTGTGTGCAGATAACTCAGATGTATAATGCTCAACTTGGGGGAGGGGGCAGCTGCAGGAGAGTAAACCCATCCTGCTCTTTCAGGGGGAGCATAGAAGTGGGCTCTGTTTCTCAGCCACTCACTCAGTGAATGCCTGCAGCTTTGAGTGTGGACTTGGGAGACAGACACCCCAGGTTCTAATCCAAGTCCTCCACTTTTCACCATTGTAACTTTGGACAAGTTGCTTACCTTCTCTGTGTCTCAATTTCCTCAAGTATAACATAGGGGTGGTAACAGTTCTGAGAAATGGAACATTTTCTTCCATATCAATAAACAAAGGATGTCACAGTCATCAGCAGTTGCAGCCCTCCGGTGTGAGCTGGCGAGCCCTGAAGAAACTCTGGAAAGAAAGAACACCTGCCGTCTAGTTTAGCCATCAGTCGGCAGCCACTCCCTACGGTGAGCCCTGAGGAAACAGGATGCAAAAAAACAGGATACTGGCCCCAGACAGCTGAGGTGCATGCGGAAGGAATGATTAAGTCCAGACTCTTGTATCTCCCCATACATAGAAAAGCACTAAACTCCTTAACATGGGATGTCTGGTTTTCCTTTGAAGTGAAGTGAAGTGAAGTGAAGTCGCTCAGTCGTGTCTGACTCTTTGTGACCCCATGGACTGTAGCCCACCAGGCTCCTCCGTCCGTGGGATTCTCCAGGCAAGAATACTGGAGTGGGTTGCCAGTTCCTTCTCTAGGGGCTCTTCTGGACCCAGGGATCAAACCCAGGTCTCGCGCATTGCAGGCAGACGCTGTAACCTCTGAGCCATCAGGGCAGAGTTTTCCTTTCAGTTCAGTTCAGTTTAGTCGCTCAGGCTCAGTTGTATCCGACTCATTAACAATAATCTTTTGACATTCAGACTACTTGTTCTTTGTTGCAAAACTTCTATATAACCTGGCTGCCCCACACCCCCTCACCTCTTGGAACAGTTATCTCAGGGTTATTTGAGTTGCTGCCTCCAGGGCTTGAAGTCCTAAAAATTCCTACCCAAGAAAACATAACTCCCAACTTTTAGGTTGTGAATATTTTTCAAGTTGACAGGATCCTGGTGTTACATTGGTTCATCCAAATAATCCAGGGAAATCTCACCACCACCATCCCCTCCGCCAAAAAATCTTTAATTTAATCACCTCTGCAAAATCCCTTTTGCTGACCAAGATACCATATTCACATGTGGATGATAACTCTGGGGACCATTATACTGCCTACCATAGGTAGGGTTCCCCTATGCATTGCCAGAGAACTCTTCAGAGAGAGAAGACTCTCAGAGAAGAGTCTTACAGGTTTAGTTCTTATTTGCCAGAAGAGGGGGATGTGGTGGTACCACAAAGAACTAGCACCTGATGAGATGCTATGTAGAGAAAGCAAAATTGAGCCTGGAGACCTGCAAGTACGTGGCACGGTTGTATGGCTGAAGAATAGAAAGGGGATACCTTCTGGAGATTATATTAGAGAGGACATTAGAAGCTGGGTTGTGAAGTTTTTTTTTTTTTTAACCATATTGAGTCTGAAATTTATTGGAAATGCATTTACTTGACCAACCCCATTACTTTAGACTGTGCTATAGTTTCTTTAAAACTTTAGGGACTTCCCTGGTGGCCCAATGGTTAGGAATCCACCTGCCAATTCAGGGGACACAGGTTCGATCCCTGGCCTGGGAAGATTCCACATGCTGCAAGGCAACTAAGCCCGTGCGCCACAACTACTGAGCCCAGCTTCTAGCATCCACAGGTTGCAACTATTGAAGCCTGCTCACCTTAGAGCCCAGGCTCCACAACAAGAGAAGCCACCCCAATGAGAAGTCTGAACCACAACTAGAGAGTAGCTCCCGCTCGCCACAGCTAAATTCCATGTGCAGCAACGAAGACCCAGCGCAGCCAAAAATCAATCAATCAATCAAAAAACCTTCTCTGACACACTTTTTATCCTAAAGAATAATCCTCATAAATCACAGGTTTTATCTGTTCTATCTTTCCAGTGTATGTCAAGATGTGTATGTAAGATGTTCCTCTCCGTATCCTTAAAATCATCCACACACACCCATGAATGAACGCCATACTCTGAGACACGGAGCCAGAGGCACGGAAACCACCTAAAGGTTTGGAACAGGGAAAGAACATGATCAGGTTTGCCTTGGATCAATATCATTCCCACAGCATTAATCGCTTTGAACTGAATGGAAATCAGTGAAAATGCCATAAATGAGACTTTCCAACAGTTGAGGGGAGAGACGAGAAATAAACAGAGACAGGGACTGTGGGAGGGGAGCGGAGGGTTTGGATATGAACAGTATGAAAGTGGTAGAGCTGATGGATAACAGCACGTGCAGACTGCCAGGGTTCTGGCACGTGCAGTTCAGCAGATAATCTTCCGTCCACCAAGATGGCAAACAGAGGGAGAGTTGGTGGGGCGGGGAAGAGTGGGCAGGGTTGGAAGAGAAATAATTGCTTTGGTCTGGAACATGGTCAAAGTGTTTGTGGAACACTCGTGTAAGTACGGAAATGCCTGTGTCTGGGGCTCTGGACTGGGGCATCATCCAGAGCTGAGCTGTCCAGGAGAAACAGGCTGTGAGCCATGTGTGTCACTTTAAAAGGTCAGATGATCACGTTTAAAAAGAAAGGAAATGAATAATGTATTTTATATAACCAAACATATCCCTAATATTCTATTTCACGGACTTCCCTGGTGGTCCAGTAGTTGAAAGTGCGCCTTCCAAAGGAGGGGACTTGGGTTCGAGCCCTGGTCAGGGAACTGGGATGCCACATTGCAGCAGAGGGGGCAACTAAGCCTGAGCATCACAACTAGATAGTGCCTCAACTAAGATCCGACACAGTCAAAATAAATTAATTAAAAGAAAAATCAGTTGTCCATTTATGTGTGGGTTTATTTCTGGACTCCATGTGGCTTCAAAAGAATATTCTATTTCAAGAGGAATCAGTATAAAAATCATTAAGCTATTTTACACTTTTTGTTTGTTTAAGTCTTCCAGATCCAGTGCATTTTCCACAGAGAGCACATTACATGTGTGTGGGACATTCCAAGCTCTCACAAGGGACTGTGAAGAGTAGTTACTGTATTTATTGGACAGAACGGCTCTAGAAGCACTTGCTGAAGGCAGGCCAGGGTGATCAAGCACCTGGGCAAGGGTGGAGGACAAGGATCCTGTTCAGACATTGAGGGTGATCAGATTTGCTAGGACTGGATTTTACAAGGAAGTGCATGGATGGGTCTAGGAGGAAGTTCAGGAGACCCACTACAGGTTCAGCCAAGCAAAGAATCTTTGTCACAATACCATCCATTACACCTGATAGATATCATCTTTGGGGTGGGGCTGGTAAATTCTTAGTTGTAACAAGCCTCCAGCAGGTAACGTGACCCGGGAGAACCATCTGTTCAGTAGGAGCTGGTAGGACCTGAGACCACAGGGGGGAGGTTCTCAACAGGATGTGACTCTGATGAACCCCCTGGGGAACACTCATAGAAAGCTGATGGGGGGAAGCACAGAGAGAGGCTTGTGTTTAGGGCAAAGGAAGGGAGGGATGAGAGATCTGGTGGATTATCTGACCCCGAGACATCAAGGCATCGTGGCTTATATGAGTCCACAAACTCCACTTGGCAGAATTTGACTCAAGGTGTTCTGGAGCTGCCAAAGGGCTCCAACCCCAGGGGCTGGGGAGGAAGGAGCGGTTTCTGAGAACGCTTGCCTCCTGCACAAAGCAAGGATCAGCCTCAGCCTCGCCCAGCCATTCAGGGTTGAAGCTCCGCCGGGCTCTGTCCAAGGTCTCTTTCATTTTTTACCCCCCTCTACTCTCATTCCTGGTTAATCTCAACCCTTTCCGGGGCTTCAAACCCCATTTACATGCCGATGGTCCCCACATTTGCATCTCAAACTCAGAGTCCACCCCCACCCCAAGTGGCAGACCTCATTTTACCAATTGCCTTCTGCCTAGAATATCAGTTGAGCACCTATAATTTAACATTTCCAAAGCTGAACTCACCTCAAACTTGTTTGCCTGCTAATAGTTCCTGTTTCAACAGTAGCCTCACTGTTCCCCACCAACCAGAAATCTGGGGGTCATCTTACACTTCTTCTTCTTCTAACACATTAAATCATCTGAATTTCTTTTCCTAGGTCTGAATTCCTGCAGCTTTGGGTCAGATGCACTCGACTCTACGACTGACTTGCACGACTCCCTCCTCACTGTAATTGTGGCCCTGTTTCCCTTCTGGCAGAGAGAGGATGTCCTCCCAAATGTGGTACAGCCTTCTTTTACAAGCTAAACTTGTAAAAACCAAATCTGCCAAACTCTGCTGACGACGGCAGAAACACCAAACTCAGCATGAGACATGACTCTTCAGAGAGGGTCCTGTTCACCTCTCTTGAGTGAGCCACCTTACCCTTAATCTCCCAAGATCTTTTTTTTTTCAGTTGTGACTTTTTTTTGCTAAAAAGTAAACACACAATACCAAAATGCCTCGGACAACTCACAAAATCGATTTTAAAAGGGCGGACTTGAGAGGAATTAAGCGATCTTCATCCCCCTTTCCAGATTCTGGACATCTGGAGTGCTGCCTGGGGAGTGCCTGCACGTGGGTTACCCCAGGCGATTCAGAGGCAAATCTAGGTTTGTCAACCAGTAGGTTATGTCACTCTGACAAAACTCCAACACATCACATTAGAGAATCTAGGCTACTTTGTTCTTTCCTAACTTCCCGAAGTGCTACGGAGAAAAGACCGCGAGGAGCCTGCAACAGCCCAGTCTCCTAGACTGCGCCCAGATCAAAACCCTGGGGAACTTCCAAGCAGAAATTTTAAGAATGAAATAGGCATCTGCGTAGCCTACAAACCTGACAACAGAACCTACAGCACCTTTTGGTTAAAAAAAAAAAAAACAAAACAAAACAGAAAAACAGTCCTGCCCCGAAACATATTTGGAAAATGCTGAACCACTCTAGAAAAGATTGGTCAGAGTTTCCAACTTCTCGGTTTCAAAGGAAGCACGAAAAGGCGTCGTAGGAAAGCATTTTACTTTATTGTCTTCAGCCATGTATTAGAAAGTTGAAAACCTGAAAAAAGTAATCTCAGAAGCTGAATCTCTCCCTTGGGTGTTCATTCAAACACATGCAGTACTAGGCTGCCATGTTGACTTGGACCTGTGGAGAGCAAACAATGTAACTGAGGAACCTTAAGCTCTGACTTCCTACCAAACGCATGAAACGTTCAAGAAACTTCGCAGGACGTGTGCGTGTTCACCAAGGCTCGGGTGATTTCCCGAGCAATAGAACAATAGAAGGGAGAGTCATTATTAATCAAACGCGCCGTCTGTGTTTCTAAATCTTTCGTCGCGGCAGAGGGGGCATTTCCTCTGCTCTCACCCGATTTTCAAATTGTCTCCGTGCTCATTGTCTGCCGGTAGGAACGACGGCAGCGCTCGGGGAGCAGGTACAGCGTCCCTCAGAACGCAGCACGGTTGAACCCCGCCAGGTTTTGGGAAACATTCCCGGCCCTTCCAGCGGGTCAAGGAAAAGGAGGTGGCCCGGGCGCCAAAGGCTGCTGCCAATGCAACTCGCAACTTTTGAAATCAATCCTTTTTGCATCGTGCAACGGATGCCACCGCTCGTCGGGCTTGCAACCCCCCACCCCTCCCCCGAGACCAATCATTGCCGCGCTCGGGCCTGCACATCGCCCCCGCCCCCTTTCCCGGGCCGCACGCAGCCACCGAGCTGCTCCGGCCGCGGCCCGCCGCCTCTTAAAGGGAGGGAGCCGGCCCTTAAAGGCCCCTCGCGTGCGGCGCACGGCGGAGCGCGGCGGCCCTGGTTCCCGGCAGGGGCCCGCCGAGCCAGGCCGAGCCCCCGCGGCGCCCAGGCGCGGCCCGGGGCCCTCCCGCCCTCCGCGCCGCCGCCGGGAGAGGCCTTTTTATTCAGGCGACGCTTAAGGGAGCCCGGCCGCGCCCGGTGCATTGTGGGAGCGGCGGAGTCCCGTTCGCGGGAGGAGGCGGAGGGCGCAAAGCGAACCGGTAAGCGCCTGGCTTGGGGAGGGGGGGCGAGACACCAGGCTTAAAGGGGAATATTCGTCCGCAGGCCCAAGGCGGCCGTGCGGATCCCCCCGCGGGCCGCCCGGGCGCGCCGGGAGCCGTGCACAACCGGCGCTCTGCAGCGCTGCCTGGAGAGGGGCCGAGCCAGGGCTTGGTGGGGCCGCTTTAAAAAAGAAGCACCGCCCGCGCCGCCGCCGCCGCCGCCGCCGCCGCGGCCGCCGCGCGGGGCCGGGGAAGGAGGGAGGGAGGAGAGGGCGGGGGAGGAGTGGAGGGGGAGGGCGGCGGCGGCGACGCAGGGGTTAATTTTTTCGCCCGCCGACATTTTTTGTGCGGCGGCGGCCCGCGCGCGCGGCGAGAGAGCCAAGCCCGGTCCCCGGGGCGCGGCGCCTTCGGGCCCTCCCCGCCTCCCCCCAACACCCCCGCCCGCGCGCCCCCTCTCTTCGGCCCCGCGGGCGCCTTCTGATGCCTGGCGCCCCGGCCTGGCCGGCCCGCGAAACCGAAGACCCATCGCGGCTAGTGGGGCCGTGCGGGCCTCGCGCCCTCTCCGCGGCCTGGGCCGCGCTGTTCCCGCTGCCGCCGGGACAGAGAGCGGGCGGGCGGGCATGGCCCCGTCGGCCGCCCCGCTCCGCCTCCTCCTGGCCGCGCCGCACAAAGAATCCGGGCCCGGGTGGCCTTTAAAGGCGGCAGCCAGGGATTTAAGGTGTCCCCGAGCGCTGCCCTCCGCCGCCCCGACGTGTGCTTCCAGCTGGGCACGCGCCTCTTGCGCCCAAGTCGTCGCGTCCTTCCCGTTGTTTGTTTCCTGGGCTTGGGGACCTTGGGGGAGGTAGGTACCGGGCCGGGGCTGCCCTCTTTCCCGCCCCCACTCACCGCGCTCCCCCGGCTCTGCGGCCCGCTTGGCGCCCTCGTTTGAAAAATTAAAACGTGGCTGGGAAAGAAAGGGTTAACCGTTGCTTTAAATATTCATGTCATTGTTTTAAAGGTGTAAACTGGCGGCTTTGGGGTTCTAGTGGACTGCATATTATGCAACCCACCTCCACCCCCACCCCCCCGCCATTAATTTCACCTTTCTGCAGGCCTCCCCCATCTCCAAAAAAAGTAAGATTTTTTTTTTTCGGATTGAGATTTGTGTGATCTACGTCCTTCATTCTGTTTGGAATTTTGAAACTCCTGAGTGCCTTCTGGGCTTAAGGTGTTTTAAACTTTTTGCTGTTAAAAATCTTGGAAGATTTAAAAGAAAGCTAGTCTCCTGAATTCCAGATTCTCCTCCCCGCCTTTATTTTTGGATAGAGATTGGAGGTAGGAAAATAACTGGATGCCTCGTGAGTTGGATTTTTTTCTGCCCCTGGTAGGAGTGAGGCAGTGTTAAGTGCGAGGCATTTGGTGAGGAAAGGACTGTTGTTTTTGTTGCAAACCCTTCCAAGTCAAAGTGCTGTTGGACTTTCCCAGCTATAAAATGGCTTCAGAATTCCCAAGTCTGTAACTTGATTAACCTCGCCCCCTCCTTTTGCACAGGTGTTTTCTTGGACTGTCGGAAGGTTCACTCCTTTACAGTTGTATTTCAGACCAAAATCATTGCTCACCCCAAACATGGTTTTGTAAAGACAGTTTGGATGACTCCCTGAACTCAGGCTTTGTGAGATTTATTTTAAATGAGTGATGTGCTTCCCAAGGGATCGAAAACTCTATAAATGGGAATTATGTTCTTAATCATGAATTTTATAGGGGAAACTAACCTTAAAACTTAGGGTGTCTGTTATTCTGTGCCCAATAAAGCATCAGTCTGGAAGTTTATAAACCCTGGGAGCACAGGAAAGGTTTTCATTTAGCCCCAAGGCTTCAATCTGGAAAGATTTGTTCCAGAAACTTCCAGTGGTACCCCAAACTATAAATGCTAGTGATTTAGTACAATTTATCACTATAGATCTGCAATGAAACTAAGTAGTAGTAGTATACTTTGTCAATGATGTGTGTTTACTAGTTAGTTGGGCAGCGTTTGCTTTCTAGGAAATAGCACTGAATTAAAACATCAGAGAACTAACTTTCCACTGCTCTGTTGTAGAAAATGAACCTTGCTGTGTTAAAACAGCCATTCCAGGTTTCAAATTGTGTTGTTTAGACAGGCTTCCTATTAGTTTTGGATCATTTTGTGTACTTCTGACTTAGAATCAAAATCTGTTTTTCTAAAATCGAATTTAGCATCATAAAGAATTTTATCAAATGCATATCCATCAACTTCCATTTCACCAAAAATGCCTGTTAGGTATTTTATTTTTCTTTTAGATAGCAAAAGGTCTTCCTGAAAAGTCACGTTAGCCAGGGCATCTCATTTCTAAACCATAGTACTTCCTGGTTGATAGGTGAAGTGACTCGTTTTCCTGTAATGCCACCAGCTAGAAGAACGTTTGGGACTTTTTGCTCAAGATGGTACTGTGTCCTGTAAGCCAGCTGGCCCATAGTTCTGTCTTCTTGGCTGCCCCTCACAGCCACAATTATAACAACACAGACTCAGAACGTGTCTAATGGTACAGTCACTTTTTAAGACTTACCTGGCTTATACATCACTGTGTCAAACCATTCTGGCCCCAGATGGCAGTTTTCCTGTGGTCTTGGTGATTTCAGCCCATTTCATGTTTACTCTTCACTGTCATATATTCACTTGATTCTTGGCAAGTACTGGTGAGAACTCAATGGTGTCTTTGTGTTTTGGTGCTACCCAGGTGGATCTATAAAGAAACCAGCTGCGTAGGAAAGGGAGGGGAGGAGCCCGGCCGTGAGGTGTGTGGGCCCAAGAACCATGTCTGCACGGGAGTCCTTTAACCCGGAAAGTTATGAATTGGACAAGAGTTTCCGGTTAACCAGATTCACTGAACTGAAGGGCACTGGCTGCAAAGTGCCCCAAGATGTTCTGCAGAAATTGCTGGAGTCCTTGCAGGAGAACCACTTCCAAGAAGATGAGCAGTTTCTTGGAGCAGTTATGCCAAGACTTGGTATGTGAACCACTGTTTTCTGTCATATTTCCCGAGTAGAGCATCTTGGATGCATTGTTGTCAGTGAGTCAAAAACTGGAGCTCTCTTTTCCCATATTGCCTTAAAAAAAAAAAAAAAATTTCTCCAAGAAGGATTCAGAGCAAAGCAATGGTGAGTGAAGTCGCTCAGTCGTGTCCGACTCTTTGCGACCCCATGGACTGTAGCCTACCAGGCTCCTCTGTCCATGGGATTTTCCAGGCAGTAGTACTGGAGTGGATTGCCATTTCCTTCTCCAGGGGATCTTCCCAACCCAGGGATTGAACCCGGGTCTCCCGCATTGTAGACAGATGCTTTACCATCTGAGCCACCAGGGAAGTCCTTATTTGGAGGAACTACTTGAAAAGCACCAAGAAATGTGCTCTAACCATTTTTAGACAACTGTTAACAGTAAAGGTATTTTTTATTCAATCAGATTAGAAAAGATAGTGGTTCTGCATCCTTGTACAGGACTGGGAGAGCAGTGACTGGGTTGGGGGAACTCAGGGCTCCTCTGCAATAGGCATCACTAGAAAAGTTCCCATGGGAGGAGGGAGAAGAAAAGTGCTCCAGACACAGAAGGCAGGAACACTGGACTGGGTCTATACTTGACCCCAGCTTGACATCGGGACTTGAGAGCTGTGTTTCCTTGACCCAGTTCCCGATGTCCTTAGTGATTTACCCTTCCCCAAACATTGAGCTCAGAAAGAAAGTCTCAGCTGCTGGGGTGTCTGTTAGCTTGTGTGTGTGTGCTTTGTTCAGTGTGTGATGCAAGACTGGTGATCACTTTGCTTTTTGAGTGTTAGTTGTATATTCTAGGAGCTTGTAGATGTTTTGTAGTTACAGTGTGTGACTTGATCAGTTTTCCTGCATAAGGTTTTAATTGCATTTCTTTTTGCCTGTATATGATCACACTCTATATCATAACATTGGTTTTGAACCCAGGGTACTCCCTTCTTTCCTGATTGTATAAAGCAGAGTTGCTTTGGGTAGGAGAGAGGAAAATTCACTTCCTGCACTCTCAGGGCCTGTAAGGGCTCCTAGGAGCTCAGTTAGAAAACTGCCCTTGAGAATTCCCTGGGGATCCTTGGGTAAGTCTTCGAGCTTCCAATGCAAGGAGCCCGTTTTCAGTCCCTGGTCAGGGAACTAGATCCCATATGCCACGACTAAGACCCGGTGTAGCCAAATAAATTGTAGAAAAAGAAAACCGTCCTCATCTATCTGATGTCTCAGTGTGGAAAAATAACATGTGAATGAGGTGGAGTGGATGTCAGCTTACTTGTCAAGGAATGAGAATATATTGAGAAAATCATTAGGTAACTGGGCAACAACAAATGCAGTAAAAACCTCATGGGTGGGACTTCCCTGATGGTCCACTGGTTAAGAATCCCCCTTGCAATGCAGGGGACAAAGGTTCAGTCTCCGGTGGGTGAACTAAGATTCCACATGCCTTGGATCAACTAAGCCTGCAGCCTACAGTTACTGAGCCAGTGCACTCTCGAGCCCGTGTGCCACAGGTGCTGAAGCCCATGAGCCTTGGAGTCCATGCACTGCAGCTAGAGAAAGGTCCTGCGTGATGCAATGAAGATTCTGAGTGCCGCAGTTAAGACCCAACACAACCAAATAAATAATTAAATTTTTTAAAAAACCAACAACTTTATGGATAAAGCAGTGATTCCCCTCTATAACTGTCCTCATTGACTTATTGAGCACTCAGGCAGTTGGTCCTTCCAGCAGCCCCGTGGTGCTCAGGAAACCTGGGTAGCCTGTTTCCTGTCACTTGGTGGGGGTCAGAACTTGAAATCCACATCTTTCCATTCCTCTGCTCACCATACTGCTTGTCATCTGATTTTTCAGTCCAGACATGTTTGTGGGGAAAGGAGCTGCATCAGCTGTAACTCAGCAGTGACAGCAAGGGAACAGGCCAGGAGAAAGAGATAATAAGTGTTACTCTGTACACTCTTCTTAACCCTCCTGAGCCTCAGTTTCCCCATCTGTAATATGGGCTAATAATACCTGTGGTTTGCAACTGTTCTGAGTACCAGAAATTATCTGTGTATGTATGTGCACTGTATCTGTACCCACATACATAATATATACATGTTTTTATGTATGATGTATGTATGTATACACATAAGTCTGTTGACATGTTTTAAAATTTTGTCTAAAAGTGTCATATTTTTGGCATTCTAAGGATAAGCCGTAACAGTTGTTAAAGATACATGTTTATTGTATTCTAATGAACTGTTATGATAAGTATGTCTTGGAAATTGGTACATGTGGGACTTCCATGGTGGGCCAGTGGCTAAGACTCTGCCCAGGTTTGATCCCTGCTCAGGGAATTAGATCCCATGTATGGCAACTAAGACCCAGCTCAGCCAAATAAATTAATTTTTTTTAATTAAAAAAAAAAATTCTTAAAAAAAAAACACTTGGTACATCTGTTGCTGATGCATAAGCTTTATCACATGTTGACAGCTGCTGGCTATGGAGGTAATTTGATGATTTAGGTTATTTTTTAAAATTTATTTTTAATTTTTTTGCTGGATGGTTTCAGTCTTGCTGAAACCTTCTAGAATTCCCCTTCAGCCACTGATTAAGCACACCCTGCTCTGTATTTGAGGCTTCCTCCACTCTGGCATCTTCCTTTATTTCCACCTATGCTGTGCCTCTGTCCTGCTCTCTCGTACTTGATATACTCGTTTTGAAAGCCCATGGCCTATCCTAGGCTCACCCTCTCTGTCTTCCTTTCTTGAAATTTGATAGGGGATTTGTAAACCAGTCACTACAGACTAGTGCTGTCCCAAAGAAAGATGAGATGAGCCCCCTGTGTCATTTAAATTTTTCTACTACAGGTAGTTCCAATTAAAAAAAAAAAAAGAATCAGGGACTTCCCTGGTGGTCCAGTAGCTAAAACTTCTTGCTCCTGATGCGGGTGGCTTGGGTCTAATCCCTGATTGAGGAATTAGATCCCACATGCCACAATTAAGCATTCACATTCTGTGATGGAAGATCCTGATGCTAAAGTTAAGACCCGGCACAGCCATATAAGTAAATAAATAGTTTTAAAAAATATATCAGCTCAGTTGCTCAGTCATGTCCGATTCTTTGCGACCCCATGAATCACAGCATGCCAGGCCTCCCTGTCCATCCATCACCAACTCCCGGAGTTCACTCAAACTCATGTCCATCGAGTTGGTGATGCCATCCAGCCATCTCATCCTCTGTCGTCCCCTTCTCCTCCTGCCCCTAATCCCTCCAATAATTAGGGTCTTTTCCAGTGAGTCAGCTCTTCTCATCAGGTGGCCAAAGTATTAGAGTTTCAGCTTCAGCATCAGTCCCTCCAATGAATACCTAGGACTGATCTTTAGGATGGACTGGTTGGATCTCCTTGCAGTCCAAGGGACTCTCAAGAGTCTTCTCCAACACCACAGTTCAAAAGCACCAATTCTTTTGGCTCTCAGCTTTCTTCACAGTCCAACTCTCACATCCATACATGACCACTGGAAAAACCATAGCCTTGACTAGACAGAACTTTGTTGGCAAAGTAATGCTCTGCTTTTGAATATGCTATCTAGGTTGGTCATAACTTTGCTTCCAAGAAGTAAGCGTCTCTCTCCTCTTTCACTTTCATCAAGAGGCTTTTTAGTTCCTCTTTGCTTTCTGCCATAAGGGTGGTGCATCTGCATATCTGAGATTATTGATATTTCTCCCAGCAGTCTTGATTCCAGCTTGTGCTTCTTCCAGCCCAGCGTTTCTCATGATGTACTCTGCATATAAGTTAAATAAGCAGGGTGACAGTATACAGCCTTGACGTACTCCTTTTCCTATTTGAAACCAGTCTGTTGTTCCATGTCCAGTTCATGTGAATTTAATTCTACTATATTTTAACTTAATATATGAAAATGTCATTTTGATGCATAATTGATATAAAACACTGCTAACAAGATGCTAGCTGAGATTTTTCTCAGGTCCAAGTGTTTAAAACTGAGTGTGTGTTTTACACTTGCAGCACGTGTCACTCTGGAATTGCCTTATCTTACCATGTGTGGGTGGCAGTTCCCATGTGGACAGCGCTAGACCCTCCTAAGCGTGCAGTGGTGTCCTCATGGAGAGAGGACACATGGGTGATGGGAGCTTATTGTCAGCCCCAGGAGTGTGCTCAGGAGTCATGGTTCACACTCTGATGCTGGATAGAGAAATAACTGCTCTACAAATCAAGAAGATTGAATTCAAGTTTAAGATTCCCATGTTGGGAAATATTTAAAGCTAACTTTCAGCAACTCTTTTAGTGTCTCTTTCTATAGTCCTATAGTTTATATGGAAACCTAAAAGGGAACGTTACCTCTTTTCTAAAGTGAATAGTAATGTATTTGGAATACCCAGTTGTTGGAATGATCAATTTCAGGAGAATCATGTGAGTTTAATTGTAGTTCTTGCCCTGTTTCCACTTGAGTGCTGCAGAGTATCGTTAGTGGGCATTTCTGTGCACATGCACCAAATGAGAGGAACTGTTGCACACTTTCTGATCACTGGTAATGAGTGTTCCATGGTCACAAATTTGTGAGGCTTGCCATTCTGAAACAAAATCCTCCATTCCCTAACTGGATCTTCCACCAAGAGTTTCTGCTTTGCCATCTAGTGTGGTAATAAAAAAATCAGCCTGCCATCACAGAGTGATGTTTTACCTAACTTGATTTTATTTCTATGTTAGTAATAATGGATCAGACCTTGACAGACTGCCCCTGGGACCCAGCCTGTCTGCGGGGGCAATTGTGAAAGCTCACAGGTAGTCCTGTCTGTGGGATTCAGGTGTGATTTATTCTTGTTTCATTTGGGATTCTGGGTGAATCTACCTGCTTCCTTTCGTACTTCCTCCTGATTTGTCCTTTGCCCATTGTGTTGCAAAGTCTAAATGCTTCCTAAGGGCCAGGGGGTGTCCCCTGGAGAGAATTGTTGGGAAAGCACTCCATTCAGGCGGGAGGCCAGTCTAAACTTAGTGTTTGCATTGCAAGTGATTTTTTTTTTCTTTTTTTAAGAAATAGTCTTGACTGTTTATAAACCAATTTCAAGAAAAGGGAATTATTTCTAAATAGTCCATCAGTTGTAAGACCCTGTGGGTACCATAGTGCTTATGTGCATGCTTGACTGGAGTCGATGAATACTTGTTCTAGCTTTGTCTTTTTTCCTTTTTTGGTCATTTTTTTACTAAAATGTAGAATAGCATTTTATATGTGTAAAATATTTTACAGATTTTCTGGTGGAAAAACAGAATGATGCCCAAAGATGTACTCTTGGCTAACTATGGAGAAGACAACCCAAGTTCCATCTGTGCTGTTCTCATCTTTGCAGAAACTCTCTGTGGTGCCAAGCACAGGATAACAGTAAAAGAAAGGAAGATTTCTCTTCAAGGCATCATTCGAGTCTCAGAATTGTACCATGTTGACATTGATTCTTCATGACTAACAGATTGTCTTCTCATTTGCTCTCTTAAGCTGGTTTTGTTTCACATTTATTTCAGTTATACTTCTTGATAGGAAACACATTGGTTTGTTGGCAGTGAGCAGAGTTTCATAAGAGTCTTGTGCAGAACCCCTCCTGTCAGTACACTGAAGGTACAGAATGACCCCACTCTTCCGTTGACTTCTGGATGATGGTGACTCCCATCTTTGCAGGCATCGGGATGGACACCTGTGTCATTCCTCTGAGGCACGGCGGCCTTTCCTTGGTTCAAACCACAGATTACATTTATCCCATCGTCGATGACCCTTACATGATGGTGAGTTCGACCCGATGTACTTTTACATCTGGAACTGCTTAGTCTCTGGGTTTGGAGTGGTGGCTGGGTTTTGTACGTGCGTGTGTGGGTGGGTTTTTTGTTTTTGTTCTGTACAAACTCTTGTTACTCCTCCCACCGTGACTCCACCATTGTGGGTCCGACTTGATTGCTCCCTTGCTCACCCTTGGTACCATGTGTGAGGCAGGCAGGGCGGATGTAGGGCATCCCCTGGTGCCCTTGTACCTGCGCACATCTCTCTGTCAGAGCACCTGTTCAGTGTGTCTATGGAATGATGTGTTTCTAGTGTTCTCCTTTTGTTTCCTTGTCCATGTTTTTCTTTGACATTTGTAAACTGCACTTTCCTCTGTAATAGGACAGATCCTGCATGTCTCTGTCCAGAAATAGAGAGCTTAGCGTCTCATCACAATGAACTTGACCATTGACCCTGATTCTGGTCACTCCTCTCGCTGTGTCTGTATTCCATAGGGTAACCCGTGGGTCTCCCTGCTGATCATGCTCCGCTCAGATATCCCCGCCTGCTCATTGTGGGGTTGCTGCCAGCAGTCCCTCCATCTACCCAATTGGACCCTTCCTTGCACCCTGGCAGCTGGGAGCAGCCAGCGAAGAGATTGGGAACATCCTATCCGTAGGAAGTGCCAAAGGCCCCTCCTGGTGCCAAGGGCACTGGGAACGAGGCGAGGAGGGAGTGTTCACCACTCAGGTCCCAAGACAAGCACATGGGCTCCCAGGAACCTGTTTCCTGCCCACACAGCCAGCTGTCTCTCCGGTAAAGCAGTGCTCCCGTGCACGCCATGCCCCTGGTATCCTACCTGACTGGGGGCCCAGGTGGCTGGAACCAGAATGCATCCTCTGCCAGCATCTTGCTAAAGGACCTGAGAGCCTAGCACAGAAGGGGCAGCACACCTCTGCAGCCCAGCCTGTGGTTGGCACCTCCCAGCATGCCGACCACACTGCCCCTGTTGCCTCGTGAGTGAGTCACAGGAGGTGATCCAGCTCCCTGCCAACCTGCCCAGAAGTTGTAAGACAACATAATGATAAACTGGCAATGAAATGGCCACTGGAAGTGATAGTAACTTGCAGTTTGATTACCCTTATGTCAGAAGAAAAGTGTGTCATTTTCTCCTTTACTGTTTAGAGAAAGGCAACTTAAAAAAAAATTTTCAATCTCTGTTGGCAGGAGAAAATCTTTTATTTTCTATAAATAAATTATTAATAATTATTAAGGTTATTGATAATTATTAAAATAATTATAAATTATTTTCAATTTTATTTTCCATGTTTCTATTGAGTACTAGTTCAAAGTTCCTCAATAAAACTGTAGTTTACTAGGAATTGCCTCCCTTTTTCTTTAAAAAACAATCTGGTTTCAGGGCTAGGTGGTGTTCATTTCTTCTTTTTTTTTTTTAACCAAGATGATTTTCCTGTTTATCTCGTACAACTTTGGAAAGGAGTCCAAAAATTTCTCCGAGTACATAAAACCCATCTTCTCTGTAACCAATAAAAGTTGGCCCTTTTTAAGAATCTGTTCAGGATAAGTGACTGTTTCTACATTTTCTTTACGACGGTTGTTTCCCAGCATTTCCACTCTGGCTCTCTGCAACCATCTGTACCACGCCCGCTTCTCTCCACCATCTCTCTGCTCTGGGTTCTGCACCTAAATAAATGGCAGGTTTCTCCTGATGTTTTAGAATGGCGGAGAACGTGGAAGTGCCCTGTGCTGCACAGAGGAGAGGTGGTGGCAGGAACGTCTGAGCTTGGTTCTGTGGTGGAGGAAAGGCAGCGAGTGTGTGAAGCACAGCTGCTGAGGCCCACGTCCTGGAAAGTCCCCTCCCGGGTGCCTCTGGGCAGCCCAGCTCTCTGTGTTTGCCCCGGAAAGTCCCCTGGGGTCCCTGCTCACGTCTGCCTTCTCTTCCAGGGCAGGATAGCCTGTGCCAACGTCCTCAGTGACCTCTACGCCATGGGGGTCACGGAGTGCGACAACATGCTGATGCTCCTCGGAGTCAGTAATAAAATGACCGACAGGGTGAGTAGGAGCCTTCCAGCCCAGGTGTGGCACTGAGGCCGTCACCCTTCCCTTTGGTCACTGCCTGGATGGCGACATAGACACTGGTGGGGTCGGGGTGTCCCACTGCTCACCTGGAGCATCCGTGGCCTCGCTGCCTGGCCTGTTCTTTGACTCAGAGGTGAATTCCTGTTTAGATTATTTTTGACAGGTAATTGGTTTCATCCCCATCCCCGCCATAGTTCTCCCTGCGCATAAGAATTGAGCGTTCGGTAGGCTCTTGTCTGCCCCCACAAGGTGCTCTTGGGCCTCTGCTTGGACACAGCCATCTGGGGCTGACGTGGGGGTGCATGTGAGCTGGTCTTGGGTGGTTGAGGACCGTGTAGAGAGCCCGTTCAGATGCAGGCAGCCCTGAACACCCAGCCCATTTCCAGAGTTCACTTCTCTTGTCCAAGCTCTGTTCACATTGTAACCTGCAGCCCCTTCCAGCTTGTGATAAAAGGGCTACAGAGTGAGCTGTTCCTACCTCTTTCTGTTACTCCCTGTCCCTTCTGGAAACTGTGGTTTATGATCTTTTCATAGCTATAAGTGTATAGACTCTCTTTTCCAGGTTTTCAGCTGAATGATGTGACTTTTAATTTTCCTTTTAAACCCTAGGAAAGGGACAAAGTGATGCCCCTAATTATACAGGGTTTTAAAGATGCAGCAGAGGAGGCAGGAACATCTGTAACGGGCGGCCAGACAGTGCTAAACCCCTGGATTGTTTTAGGAGGTGTGGCTACGACTGTCTGCCAGCCCAACGAGTTTATCATGTAAGTCATTTTTTTGTTTCATGTCACCTGGCCTGGTTTGCTCCCCAAAATTTCACATAACATAAAATTCAGTTTTTTAAAGTATTTAAAAAACAATTTATTGGTTTTTAGTATTCACAGACTTACATAACCATCACCACTTTCCAATTTCAGAACATTTTCATCTCAAAAAGAAACCTCGTATTCATAGCAGCTACTAATAACTCCCTTCTCCCCCACTCCCTGAAATCCACAAATCTACTTTCGGTCTCATGGATTTGCCTGTTTTGGACATTTCATATAAATGGAACCATGCAACAAATGATGTTTTTGTCTGACTTCTTTCACTTAGCATGTTTTCAGGGTTCATCATGTTGCACGTGTGTTGGTACTTCATTCCTGTTTATGGCTGAGTAACAAACACTCCATTGTTTGGACAGACCACAGTGTGTTCATCCATTCATAGGTCACAGGCCTCTGGGTTATTTCCACCTGTTGTGAGTGATGCTGCTATGAACGTTCATGTGCAAGTTTTCCGTGTGGACATAGGTATCAAAAAGACAGTAAGCAAGTCTTGGTGAGCGTGTGGCGACATCGCAGACCTTGTCCGTGGCTGTGGGGAATGTAAAATGGTGCAGCTGCTTTTGTTCCTCAGGTTCAGTAGTCAGCACATGACCCAGTAATTCTTAGATATCTGCCCCTGGGAACTGGAATGTATGTCCACACAGAAAACGTGGACATGAATGTGTATAGCAGCATCCCCCACTTGTTTACTGTCTTTTTTGATAATAGCTGGCTCAGTGGGTGTGAGATGCAACCTCAGTGGGTTTTGATTTGCATCTCCCTGATGGCTAATGCTAAGAGCATCTTTTCATGTGCCTTCGGGCTATTGCCAGGTCTTTGGAGAAGTTTCTCTCTTAACACAAGTTGTCACTTTTCGTGTTTGACATCCTGTTAAGAAAACCACCTTGCCCTGTTCTCTGAAGGAATCAGAAGCTCTATTTGTGGAGTGGGTTTTGTGAGCGGGTGCTGGGTCCATGTGTTTCACAAATCCAGAAATGTGAAAAGGTGTGCCTGTGGGTTTTTAACCCACTTGGATGATTGTTGTCCAGTGTCAGGGGACCAGATGACTGTGTGGACAGTTCCTTGAACCAGGACAAGAAAGACATGAATGCTAGTCGTGAGGGTACTTAGTGAGACAGGAGTTTTGTTCTGGGGGCAGTCTTTCTGTTTTTAGGGGTGCCTTTTTTTTTTGGTATTTGCCTTCTGTCTTTAAGACAGGGCCCAACCAGGGATCCTGTGTACCAAGGAAACTTATTGGTCATAACTCTGAATTTGACACACTGATGCTAAAATTACCAAAACATTAGACCCATAATCGAACAGCCTGAGAAATCCCATCTGCATCTCTGCTATATAAGTGATTGTAAAAAAGAAAGTACAGTGTTTGTTTCAGAAGTCTTGTTGCCTCAGAACCCTGGTGGGTCTGTGTTGAAAAGTACACGGCATGACTGAATCAGGGCCTGATGATGTCTTTGAAGTCTAAGCAGTTGGCCTTTTTGGGAAACTAGTAAGTCATTGTCCTGAGTGTTGAAGTCGTGGCCTTTCCACTTTTCATTTAATGTTTTGTTTTGTTCATCAGTCGTCCCAGTAGTAAATGATAAAGCTCTGCTGTCGATACATGGCAAGTAGTTGGCTTAAATATGAGTAAGTGACTGCAAACACACATGTGGTTTTACTAGCCTTTTCTTTCTTTTGTTTAGCCAATGATGAGCTTATCTCCTTGGTTAATTTGATGAGAAACTGCCAATGTTCTCTTCTTCAGGCCAGATAATGCAGTGCCGGGTGACGTGCTTGTCCTGACAAAACCTTTGGGGACGCAAGTGGCCGTGGCTGTGCACCAGTGGCTGGATATTGTAAGTGACCTTCACCTTCCGGTGGCTTCTAAAATGAGCTCTTGAGGACTACCCTGGTGGTCCCATGGCTAAGCCTCCATGCACCCAGTATAGGGGGCCCTGGGTTCGATCCCTGGTCAGGGAACTAGATCCCACATGCCCCAACTAGAGATGCTGCATGCTGCAACTAAAGATCTCATGTACTGCAACTAAGACCTGGCCAGGCAAATAAATACATAGATATTTAAAAAAAAAATTTTTTTTTTTAATGCACTCTTCTAGTTGTAGTACCAGAGAGTATAGTGTCAATCTGGACCTTATAGAAATCCTGGGAGTTGTCCCTATTCTTTTATTAAATCCAAGTTTCATGTATTAAGTGCTTAAAGTTCAGAAGCACTCCATAAAGAGAATTTGGGAAACAGTTGAGTTTATCTGTTCATTAGTTACTGAGCTGGCTCTATCTTATCACTGAAAATTAATACGTAAGAGAATGTGTGCAAACTTTGATATTTGAGGTATAAATAAGGCCAGGCTTATTGACAATTAAATTATTTTAGTCATGAGTTTTTTGGTCATTTCTGGTTGCTTGTTTTATCTTTTTTAAGCTAATTAGTAAATCAGAACATTTTGATAAATAATCATCTCATGGAGAAAGCATCTAGAATATAAAGGTATTTATCCTGAGTCACTTTTGTACTGTACTATGATCAATCATTCTTCCTTTAAGACTTTCTTCATTGCTGTAGCAACTCAAAAATGAATGATTGTGGTATATTCTCACATATCTCAGTGCTTTCAGTTTCTGCAATTGACATCTGAAACCACTAGTCCTGAGAAACAATTGAAAAAGAGTAATTTTAGGTTACTCATCAAACAGATAGATCTTAACTTGACAAACAGCAGAGAGAATCTCTAAGGAGGCCATATTCTTTAGATATTTTTCTCTTCTCATTCAGCAATGATGGGGACATGTTCCATCTAGTATGATCACTTGTCAATCAGTCCACAGGACTTTGCTTTTTACCAATTTCTTAAAGGTGCTCAGAACTGGAAAAAAGCAAGTTTCAATGACTAAGTAACAGTGTGATACCCTTTCATAAAGGTCGGAAGCAACCAGAGTATTGTTTGGGCGTCTGTATGTCTAAGGATACTGCTTTTCAAAAGGCAGGAAAATGACAAGTATAAAATTCAGAATCGTTGTTACCTCTTGGGGAGGGCTGAGGGGCAGGGAATAAGGGAGGTACACAGAGATAGATTTCCGTTGGGCGGTAGATTATTGAGTGTTGCTAAAAATGAGTGAATTCATGAATGCTGGCCGTTAATGGACCATGACTGTATGTCATGAGCCCAGCATCGTGATGCTAGGCTCTTTGACTATCAGACTGGGGAAGAAGAGGGAAGACAGCGGCGTTTCAGAGGATGTACTGTGTGGTCACTCTCAACGTCGTCGGAGCCAATGCTAAGTTGAAGTTCTTTCCCATTCATTCGTTCCTCAAGAGGACTTGATCACAGAATTCAGGGAGAGTCAGTAAGAATATTAACACAGTTAACACGAGAAACATTAAAGTTGTCAGCTTACAAGGGCAGATGCAGAGGAGAACCTAAGGACATTCACAGCTGTCCTGCTGGTCTCACGTCTCCAGTAAACTGCAGTGTTGGACTACAGAGGTGTGGCTGAGAGCAGAGAAGATGCCATGATAATAACGTCTAGCGGACACCTAAAATAATAATCTCGGGGGTTGGGGGAGTGGGGAGTTAGAAAACTTAATTTTGTGTGCAGAATTAGATAAGTAAAACTCCTCAAGATGACTAAGGAAAAAATAGGCTCTTTCAGTGGTTAAAAAACAAAAATTGATCATATTTTTTCTCTTTTCTCCCTCATCTGTGTTCCTGTCATCAGCCTGAGAAGTGGAATAAAATCAAGCTAGTGGTCACCCAGGAGGATGTGGAGCTGGCGTACCAGGAGGCAATGATGAACATGGCTAGGCTCAACAGGACAGGTACAGCCAGGCTCGGTCAGCAAGCTTTCTGAGATGCAGGAAAGGAGCTGTTTCAGGCTTTGTGGGCCATAGCCTCAGTTGCACTGATTTTTTTTCTCCTCATGACTCTTTTAACATTGTTTTTTAAAAAAAAAAAAAAAAATATCTTAGCTGGAGGAACTGGCCATCAGCCAGGTTTGGCCAGTGACTGCACAACCCCTTCTGTTGGTGCCTAGAGCCCTGGTGGCAATCCAGACACATTGCATGTTCTTGGCATAAGCACGGGGTAAATGTGATTTACCTTAGAGGAAAAAAAATCATATCCTTATTTTAGGAAAGTTTTTAGAAAATATAAAAAGGAAAGGAAAAACATTGTTCATAGCCCCACCACCCCAAAATAACTTCCGTTAATACTTTTATGTATTTTTCCAAGATTTTTATCCATGTTTGGTTGGTTGGTAGTTTACTTTTATCTTACCGTTGATGTTGTAAACTAAAGGTTAGCGTACATTTTACTTGTATTTGGAGTTTGGCTGGGGCAGGTCATGGAGCGGCATGCCAGATCTTAGTTCCCCGACCAGGGAGGGACCAAACCCATGCCCCCTGGAGTCGCATAGTCTTACCCACTGGACCACCAGGAAAGTCCCTGGAATTTGCTTTTATTCATTTAATATTACTAAATTCTTTTTTCCATATGATATAATTCTAATACACATGATTTTTAATGGCTAGATGTTCTATCAGACAGTATGCTGTAACTAATTTGCCTTTTACGTACTTTTGAAGAATTTATTTTGAGATAAAATTTTTCTGTAATTTTTTTTTCCTGCATTCCAAGAGTATTTCTTTGGCTTATTCCAAATTAAGCTGAATTGTAATTATTTAATTCTTTGTTTTCTGATATTCTCATCACTTACAACCAAGGTTTTTCATACCTACTTTTACTGTGCCATGTTTAAGAAGTTTGTGGGTTTTCTTGTCCTTCAAATTAAGTAGTTTAACAGTTAGAAAGTGATTTGTAATGGATTTAATTTTACTCATATAGGTTATTAGTTTACTTACTTATTTGTGCACTTAAGATTCCTCTATCCTTAAATTTTAGACATTCCTGATAGGGATATGGCAGAACACTTATGGAGGCATGTTTGGTCGTATGTGGCAAAATTAAGTGTACGTTTATTTTGACCCAGAAGTCCCACTTCTGAGAGTCTGTCCCAAAGCTACAATGGACAAAATATGAAATAACATGTGTACAACACTACTCTTTGAAGCACTGTTTATAATTGCAAAAGAAGGGTGTAATCTAAGGGTCTGTCACTAGGTGACTGACTGGGATTATCTGGTCTCCATGCACAGTGGAATACTATGCCCTAGAAAAAGGAATGAGAGAGCTTTATTACCAGGAGCTATCTGTAGGATATGGCCAGTGAAAAAAGCAAAGGACAGAGCATATATGTAGTATGCTGCGTTTTGTGTATTCATAAATAAATATGAAGCAATAATATGTATTTTATACTTTCAAAAAGAAACAGTGGAAAAATAAAGGCATTAACAAAAATTACTATGTATACAAGAGAACAGGGAGGAAGCAGACCCTTTGAACATGCTTTGTTTCATAAGTTCAACTTGGAAACAAATGTTTTATGTAGTTTTCTACACTTAAAAATTAAATGAAAAGAGCATATCTTATGAATCCAAACCAAATTTTTTAAGGTTGTCCAACATACGTCTAAGCTAGTGGCAAAACCACATGAAGAATTATTTCAGATCTCTTTGAGCCTGGTATTTTCTGTGTACATCCTGAAGACAAAAATCCACAAAAATACTTCATTGTTTTCAGTGGGTTTGTGTTTGTGAGAATGTTGTATATTGAGATAGATAAGTGAATGTAGTTAGAAACAAAGACTTTAGAGAGAAGTAAGGTCAAAGAAGCTAAATTAATTAAAAACTGTCATCTTTAATTTTGAATTATCAGTGTGAACTCAGGATTATTTTTTTTCCTCTGAAAATGTTTATTTCTGAACCTGTTGAAAAGACTTAGAAGCAGTGAAGGGTGAAGTCTTACTGCCCCTGGTCGGAAAGTTACCGTTTTCCACTAAAAAGTACCAGGACTCCCTGGGGTAATGGCAGGTTCCAGCTCTGGGGCAGGAAGTATGGAAGATAAGCTTGGTTTCCTGTGCCTGGAAGTGGTGGTGGTGTCACATTCCCACAACTTCAAGGGGCTCCCACTTCATGGGAGGTGGAGGGTACAGTTTGAATATCAAAGACCAGAGTGACCATATCAAGTATCTAAACAAATGATAATTAAAACTTTTTGGTCACCTGGGTCACCAACTTGTTCTGAAATAAAAGTGGTCATCCTCTTATTTTACCTGTCTTGTATGGGGTGAATTTCAGGGAAACTGAATTTTCTAAAAAATTATTTATCGAAATCACATCTAATAAATACAGGAAGAATGGTTGAATTACAGTGTTGCCATTTTTGCTGTCCCCTTGATTAAATGAACCTCAACACCAAACATCAGTGGGTGCTGAAAGCTTTTGGTGAAAGGTTCATGTTGATGATATTACCCCCCCATCCCCCGTGAAGGATTCTTGGCCAAAAAAAATGAACCTGAGTTTCTTCAAGCCTTGGTCCTAAACACCAGTACAGGAAGTAGAGAAGATGGTAAAACATGCTCGAATCGGAGAAGATCCCCAAATCCAGAATGGAGATGTTTTAGGAAAAAGTGGCTCAGTTTCCACAAATAAATGACTCTGAGAGGGAACTGTTGTGACGTTTCAGAGAGAGCAATCAATGTAGTGTTCATTTTGTTGGTATGATAATGATATTGTGGCTGTGTTACAAGTTTTTTTATCTTTTAGAGGCACACACAGAAATTCCGATAGCTGAAGGGTTGGCTTTAAAGTTTCCATATCACCTCTCACATCCCCCAACAAGCAGGCAGGAAAAGATGAGACCCCAGCAGATCGGTGGTAACACTTGAGGCTGGGTATTGTTAGGTATGTAGGAATTCGTGGTGGTGTGTTCCTCTCTCTGCTTTTGTGTTTCATTGAAATTTTTATAATAAAAATTAGCAACAGTCATTCCAAGATGATGCTGTGAAAGTGCTGCACTCAGTATGCCAGCAAATTTGGAAAACTCAGCAGTGGCCACAGGACTGGAAAAGGTCAGTTTTCATTCCCATTCCAAAGAAAGGCAATGCAAAAGAATGCTCAAACTACCGCACAATTGACTCATCTCACATGCTAGTAAAGTAATGCTCAAAATTCTCCAAGCCAGGCTTCAGCAATACGTGAACCATGAACTCCCTGACGTTCAAGCTGGTTTTAGAAAAGGCAGAGGAACCAGAGATCAAATTGCCAACATCCGCTGGATCATGGAAAAAGCAAGAGAGTTACAGAAAAACATCTATTTCTGCTTTATTAACTATGCCGAAGCCTTTGACTGTGGATCACAATAAACTGCGGACAATTCTGAAAGAGATAGGAATACCAGACCACCTGACCTGCCTCTTGAGAAATCTATATGCAGGTCAGAAAGCAACAGTTAGAACTGGACATGGAACAACAGACTGGTTTCAAATAGGGAAAGGAGTACGTCAAGGCTGTATATTGTCACCCTGCTTATTTAACTTATATGCAGAGTACATCATGAGAAATGCTGGACTGGAAGAAACACAAGCTGGAATCAAGACTGCCGGGAGAAATATCAATAACTTCAGATATGCAGGTGACACCATCCTTCTGGCAGAAAGTGAAAAGGAGCTAAAAAGCCTCTTGATGAAAGTGAAAGAGGAGAGCGAAAAAGTTGGCTTAAAGCTCAACATTCAGAAAATGAAGATCATGGCATCCAGTCCCATCACTTCATGGGAAATAGATGGGGAAACAGTGGAAACCGTGTCAGACTTTATTTTTCTGGGCTCCAGAATCACTGCAGATAGTGACTGCAGCCATGAAATTAAAAGACGCTTACTCCTTGGAAGAAAAGTTATGACCAACCTAGATAGAATATTCAAAAGCAGAGACATTACTTTGCCGACTAAGGTCCATCTAGTCAAGGCGATGGTTTTTCCTGTGGTCATGTATGGATGTGAGAGTTGGACTGTGAAGAAGGCTGAGCGCCGAAGAATTGATGGTTTTGAAGTGTGGTGTTGGAGAAGACTCTTGAGAGTCCCTTGGACTGCAAGGAGATCCAACCAGTCCATTCTGAAGAAGATCAACCCTGGGATTTCTTTGAAAGATGCTGAAGCTGAAACTCCAGTACTTTGGCCACCTCATGCGAAGAGTTGACTGATTAGAAAAGCCTCTGATGCTGGGAGGGATTGGGGGCAGGAGGAAAAGGGGACGACAGAGGATGAGATGGCTGGATGGCATCACTGACTCGATGGACGTGAGTCTGAGTGAACTCTGGGAGATGGTGATGAACAGGGAGGCCTGGCATGCTGCGATTCATGGGGTCGCAAAGAGTCGGACACGACTGAGCGACTGAACTGAACTGATTCCCTATATAAGAGAAGTGGTGACCAGTACTTTAAAAGTAGAATCCCTTTTCCCTAGTGGCTCAGGAGGTAAAGAATCTGCCTGCAACGCAAGAGACCTGGGTTCAATCCCTGGGTCAGGAAGATCCCCTGGAGAAGGGAATGGCTACCCACTCCAATGTTCTTGCCTGGAGAATTCTGTGGACAGAGGAGCCTGGCAGGCTATGGTCCACAGGGTCACAGAGTCGGACACGACTGAGCGCCTGACACACACTTACTGACCGTAGGATTCAGTATGTCCTCTTGTCTGCTCTGGTACTCAGAGCTTGTCTAGGACAGCATTGGGAAGAGCTGAAGTGGTCATGGCTTTGCTAAATGTCCTTGACTGCCCCACTGTGCCAGATGTAGGTGTGTGAATAGGATGGCCTTTTCTCAGTGTTGCTTAGCTAGCACTATGAACCAGGGTCAGTTCTCCTCAGCATGTGTTGTTGAGGATATACGTAAGTAAAAGATTCTGGTGTTAGGAAAGATAAAAGAGAGGTTTGATGAACTTGTCAAATGGAATACCTTAGTCACTAAGTTATGTCTGATTCTTTGGGACCTTAGTCACTAAGTTATGTCTGACTCTTTGGGACCCCATGGACTGCCTCCCGCCACACTCCTCTGTCTGGGATTTCCCAGCCAGGAATACTGGAGTGGGTAGCCATTCCCTTCTCCAGGGGATCTTCCTGACCCAGGGATCGAACCCAGGTCTCCTGCACTGCAGATGGATTCTTTACTTTCTGAGCCACCAGGGAAGCCCAAAGAGAAAAAATGTATATCAAAAAGCAGGTCTTTGCTAGTGGTATAGTGGATAAGAATTCGCCTGCCAATGCAGGGGACACAGGTTCAGTCCCCAGTCCTGGAAGATTCTTCATGCCATGGAGCAACTAAGCCTGCCTGTCACAACTACTGAAGCCCACACACCCTAGAGTCTGTGCTCTGCAACAAGAGGAACCACTGCAGTGAGAAGCCTGAGTGCAGCAACAAAGACCTGCTGCTGCTGCTAAGTCGCTTCAGTCGTGTCCAACTCTGTGCGACCCCATAGACGGCAGCCCACCAGGCTCCCCCGTCCCTGGGATTCTCCAAGCAAGAACAGTGGGGTGGGTTGCCATTTCCTTCTCCAGTGCATGAAAGTGACGTTGCTCAGTCCTGTCTAGCAACCCCATGAACTGCAGCCCACCAGGCTCCTCCGACCATGGGATTTTCCAGGCAAGAGTACTGGAGTGGGATGCCATCGCCTTCTCCAAGGAAGACCTAGTGTAGCCAAAAAAAGAGAAAGCATTTACCCCAGAGCACTTCTGTAAACATATGGCATATTTCATTTCATCAGAAAGACATTTAGTTTTTAAAAATAAGCAATTCAGTTACTCCCCTCATCCCCAAAATGAAATACATAGGTGTGACTCTAAAAACATGTCCAAGTTCTGTATGAGGAAAACTATAAAACTGATGAAACAAATTAAAGATGTAAATAAATGGAGGTATTCCATGCAGATGGATAGAAGTCAGTGTTGTCAAGATGTCAGTTCTTCCCAACTGTAGGTATAGTGCAATCTCAATTGCAGTTCTCGCAAGTTATTTTGTGAGTATCAGCAAACTGATTCTGAAGTTTATATGGAAAAGCAATGGACCCAGAACAGCCAACACAGTGTTGAGGTTTTGGAGGACTGATACCTCCTGACTTCAAGACTTCATATAAAACTGCAGACATCAAGATAATGTGTTGTTGGTTAAAAAGAGATCAATGGAATAGAATAGAAAGCTGAGAAATGGGCCCACATAAGTATAGTTGAACTGATTTTGACAAGGGACCAAAGGATAAATCTTTTCAACAAATGGTTCTTGAAAAATTAGACATCCATAGGTAAAAAATGAATCTGGATACAGGTATTAAACCCATCATAAAAATAAACTAAAAATGGATTGTAGACCTAAATGCAAACCTGCTAAACTCCTAGAAGATGACATAGGAGAAAACTTGGGTGATCTTGGGTTTGATGATAGCTGCTGAGATAACACCAGAAGCACAAATCCATAAAAGAAAAAAATGGACAAGTTGGACTTAATCAATATAGAAAACTTCTCTATAGAAGAGACTGGGGATGAAAAGACAAGCCACAGACTGGAAGAAAATGTTTACAAAACACATGTGACAGAGGACTGGTATCCAGAATTTGCAACGAACTCTTGAGACCCAACAATAAGAAAATCCAATTAAAAAACGGGGGGCGGGGGGAGGGGCTGAACAGAAACCTCACCAAAGAAGATATACCGATGGCAAATAGTTATATGAAAAGATGCTCCACGTCCTACGTCATTAGGGCACTGCACATCTTCTAGAATAGCTGTAGTCAATACCAAATGCTGGTGAGGGTGTGGAGCAACCTGTTGCTGAGGGGAATGCAAAATGGCACAGCTGCTTTGGAAGATAGTTTGGCAGTTTCATACAGAACTAAACCTGCTAATATGATCTAGCAGTTGTGTGCCTTGGTATTTGCTCAAATGAATTGAAAGCTTCTATCCACCCAAAAATCTGCACATGGATGTTTGTCGTAGGTTTATTCAAAATTGCCAAAACTTGGAAGTAGTTGGTAAATA
Source organism: Oryx dammah (assembly GCF_014754425.2). Lineage (NCBI taxonomy): Eukaryota > Metazoa > Chordata > Mammalia > Artiodactyla > Bovidae > Oryx > Oryx dammah. Next base: position 55,355,296 of record NW_024070194.1, read on the forward strand.
TATAAATTTATATTTATATAAATTAATATTTATTAAAGTCCTTCAGTAGTTGGTAAATACATAAATAAACTGTGGTCCACCTAAACAGTGGAGTATTACTCAGTGCTGAAGAGAAGTGAGCCATCATGACATAGAGGAGCCTTAAGAACACATTACTGAGTGAAAAATATTAATCCAAAAAGATCAAATACTGTATAATTCCAGCTCTGACCTTGTGGAAAAGGCAAAATGATGGAGAAAGTTGAAAGATCAGGGGTTGGAGGAATGGGTGAAAGAGTGGAACTTGGGATTTCCAGGGAAGTGAAAATACTGTGTATGATACTCTAATGACTGGATACACGAGCTCATACATCTGCCGCACGCACAGACATCAGGAGTGAACCCCAGTGTAAACTGTGAACTGGAGTTAACAGTAATATATGAATACTGACCTGGCAAGGTAGCACACTGATGCTGGCTATTACTGTCGGAGAGATGGGTGGGGGCAGGGACAGTAGGGCAACTGCTAAATTTTCTGTAAACCTAAGACTATTCTAAAAATAAAATGTACTAATTTTTTTAATTAAAACATAAAAGATTAACCTTTCAGATATCAGGAATGTACCTTGAATTTAGATCAGTCTTTTTTTTTTTTTTTTTTTTAGATCAGACAGTCTTAAAAGGTCTTGTTCTTATTTTAGGAGAGTATGTTTGAGACTAAAGCATCTGTAAGATTTTGAGTTGAGGAGGGGTGTTTTCTAGGAGTCTCTCTGTTCATGACACCAAATGACAAAGGCTTCTCTGTCCTCTGGCAGCGGCAGGACTCATGCACACGTTCAACGCCCACGCGGCTACTGACATCACGGGCTTCGGGATTCTGGGCCACGCACAGAACCTGGCCAAACAGCAGAGGAACGAGGTATCCTTTGTGATTCACAACCTTCCTGTCCTGGCCAAGATGGCAGCTGTGAGCAAGGCCTGCGGAAACATGTTTGGGCTCATGCACGGGACCTGCCCAGAGACATCAGGTACCAGGTCCCTGGCCCGGGTCAGGGGTTAACGCTAGTGAGGCCAGTGGGACCTCCCTGAGGAGGAGGAAGCCAGGTCCAGGAGCAGGGCCCCAGGGTGTGATGTCTTGGCTGGGAGCATCTCAGCCTGCTGCCATCTGCCACGGTGTCTCACGCCATCCTTCCTGTGATGAGCAGCATTGTTTTCAGTCCAGTGTTGTTTGGTGATGGGATGGGAAGAAGGGAGGATATGGGGAAAATAGGTCATCACCTAGTTTCCATTGGAAACTCAAGAAATAGCCAGTGTATCCATAGGTTACATTGACGAGGCTGTATTTTTTCCTTGCAAAAGTCTAAAATTAGTGTTTTAAGAATGAAATAGTATATGATATCTCCAAATTACCATTTTTCTTTTTGTCCTTTTTTTTTTTTTTTTGCTTTACCTGGACTCTGTTTCATCCTTTCAGTTCCATCTCCCACCCCACCCCCCCTTCCTCCCCCTAGTCTCTCTTACTTCTGTTATACTTCCTCTCTAACTCAGGAACTGTTTCCCTGTCCTGGTAAAAGAGTTGAAACATCTGGGAATGAAGTAAAGTACCCATGCCTAGACTAAACCCCTAGGTAGTCAATCTGAGGTGGGCCTGGTCATAAGAAATTCTGACCCCTAGAAGCTAAGACCACGAAGCCCCACCCATGCACCAGCCCTGGGGGTGGGGGTGGGGGGTTCGTTTCAGGTGGGCCTCTCAGCCATAGAGAGGACCCTGCCACTTCCTGACCTCAAAATTATGAAATCACTTCCTCGAAGTGTGCTACAAGAGGGTAGCTGAACTGTTGGTAGAACAGCACCTGCTGCCTGGCAGGCGTGGAATCAGTGTGAATAAACTAATGAATATTCCCAACTAACACAGTCTGTCTCTATTAAAAAATGAGAAGTTTCTCATTTTTTGTAAAAGGTCATATATATTTTTTTCCTGATTGTGTTTGTTCTACTTACAAATAAATTATTTTGGCTTAGCTACTCGGGTACCAATGAAGATTTATTTTCACATATTTGGTATTTTTCTATTTTGAAGTTAATGACAGAGCCAGTGACAGAACCTAGATATTTTGAGGCACACACACTTTTATGGCCTTAGTTTTTAAATTAAAAAAAAAACCCCACATGGAAAGCCTTTTTTGGTAAACTGAGGACTCCATGTAGAGAATCAGATTGAAAATGAAAAGTTTTCTTTTGTGAATCCTTTCAAGTGTTGCCTGGGAAAGATTGGCACCACATACGTTACTGCGTCTCAGACACTTCACTCCTACACAGCATCAGATGATTCACAAGGAGGGTGTTTTCATGACTTAAGTTTGTTGTTGTGTGTGTTTTGAAATATGGTAGAAGTTGAGCAAGGACTCACTTAGCGACTCCACCGCGCAATCTGTGGAATAGACACAGGCAGTGCAGACCTCTTCTGGGGAGACAGCAGCATCACCGCTAACCGTGCTCCTTTTTTCTCCCTTTCCCTTTTGCCAGGCGGCCTCCTGATCTGTCTACCACGTGAGCAAGCAGCTCGATTCTGCGCAGAGATCAAGTCCCCCAAGTATGGTGAAGGCCACCAAGCATGGATTATTGGGATCGTGGAGAAGGGTAACCGCACAGCCAGGATCATAGACAAGCCCCGGATCATTGAGGTCGCACCACAGGTGGCCACCCAGAATGTGAACCCCACACCTGGTGCCACCTCGTAATCTAGGCCAAGGCAGCTGTGTGGTTTTGTTTTTAAATAGCTCTATTTCCTTTATCATCATTTCAATTAAAGACTATAAACAACAACGAAAAATCTCATTGTGTCTACACATCTGGTGACCTTAGGTCGATTTGTGAGTGGATGCAATTAATCAAATAAAATCCATTGCCTTTTTTTCCCGTTACATTAACTGAAGATGCACCTAATCTTGAGGCAGCTTCTGAGTTGAGAATTATATTGTTATCCAATACTGTTGATTCATTTTGAATCTTTAGACACTTATCTCTTGCCGAGTAGGCTCTTTTTAAAGGTGCTTTCATGTAGCACAGACATTACCTGTCGTAGTGTCATAGCAGTTTGTGTTTTTTCATTTTATGTATATTTATCGTTATCCTCCTGATCCTTTTTGAAGTGTCTGGAATGGTATTCTGGTGGTATTCTGGAAAGACAGGATTGGTGAGGGAGTGACGCAACGGTGTCCCGGTAGCAAGAGGGTTGCATGAATCCTTCTAGTCTTCTGATTCAAGAGCATCTCTTTGACCCAAGGGTGCATTCAGCTAAACCAGGCAAGTGCTTAACTGCATGGAAAGCACTTTGAAGACAAAAAAGAAATGTTCTTTCTTTCTTTTTTTTGTAGCCTTCCTAATACTTGCAGTAGTATCATTAACTGTTTTCTTTATTGATAGCAAAAAAGGACACTTTTTGCAATGTAATTAGATGTTCAATAGCACAGCAAGGAATTGCCTCTGAAAGGGGGTTCATGTATAATACTCATTTACAAGTCAGCATATAATTAACTACACAAATAATTTTTAAATATAATCAATAATAAAGACTGTTCTGTGGATAGTCGTGTTTAATACATTTTATATTTTGTATAGTGATTTCAGACCTTTTGTTTCCTTAAAATCCAGCTCTTTAGCCTGATTCTTAGCATTATTTTGTCCTTTGCGCCAGTACTTCTCCATGCACGCTTCCTGTGATCTGTGTGGAAACCTACATTGGCCAACCATGCAGCTCGAACTTCAACTTGTTATTCAAATAAATATTTAATTTTTTTTATTGCTCTTGTATAATCAGATGTCCCATTTAGTATTATTTTAGAAGCATCAAGAGGGTTTTGGCTAAAATACAATTTATTGGGGGAAAACTAGATTTTAGTTTTATAAAACTTTCAAGTCTTTCATGGGACCTATATTTTCTTGAATTAAATTTTGTAGTTCTAGAACAAATAGGTGATCTAAAAAGGTGTTTATCCGTGTTCCTTAAAAACAGAGGCTTCCTTTTATTTTCACCTACTGAACCAGTAGGAGAGGCTCCTCTCCTCACATGTCACACTGTCCCCGCATGTCCCACCGCCTGCTTCTGAGCGCTTCCTGCCTACAGGCACCAAAGTCGAGAATGGCTCAACTTCTTGCCAAAGGAAACCACCACGTGGGAGCGAAGTCTGGAAGAGGCTCTACCTTGGATTCGCCCTCCTTGAGGAGCCAAAGCACAGCCTCTTCGCACATGTTACTGGAACTCAAGCCATTAACTTCAGTGTGTAGGACCAAGGGGCTGCCGCAGAACTGAAACTAACTGGACATTGGGTAGGGACTGATAACCGTGTCGGTCCTCAGAAGCTGCAAACTGGTGATCAGCAAAATAAAATGTGTTGGAAACCTCTGAGTGAGATGAACATACTGTTGAGCTTTCTTTTTTTTTTTCCCCCTTTAAGGTTCGGTGTGATGGCTAAATCTGAACTACTTTCAGAGTTGATCGTGTCTTGAATGCTGATGGTTTCCTTGGTGGCAGGTCTGTCGAGAAAGTAAGCTGATTGAGTGATACTCTGAGGAAATGATCATGAAGATTCATGTTTTATAAAGAGGAAATGCTGGGTGTTTAGAGGTCCATGTAACTGAAGAGGAATAACTAGGCTTTACAGGAGTGTTTCTTAGAGAGTGGGTCCAGGTCACACCTGCATTAGGAGCACCTGAGGATGCTTGTCAGAGTCAAATTATTGGGCTCCGACCCAGGCCGACAACAGAATTTTGGGGGTGTGGAACTAAGGGAATCCTTAAATGAGCACCCTGTTTGGCTGGGCCACACATGCCAGGGTCCTCCAGTAAAACCCACAGAGCCCTAGTCTTAAAGGTGGAACATGGAAATACCATTTTGCCTCTGGTTAAGTCTGTGTGGAAAGAATGGGAGTGGGTGGATTTGCAGGCCTTCGATGAAATAATTGGTAAAATGGGGAGTTCACAGGTTTCCAGACGTTCAAGAATTGACTGAATCAAATTCTGCCACCTGCTGTGGGTTAGCAAACACTGGGTGAGTCGAGTTCCTGTGTTTCACGGTCCTTAAATGTTCGCTGTCCAATTCTGAATGTGCAGTTGATGTTTTCAGTGGGTTCTGATGGTCTTTCTAGCCCTGCTGCCTTTAGAGGGAGTCTGCTTGGGAGGACTGCATATAGTAAGCCCATTAAATCTTCGTGGGAAGAAACGGAAAAGAACTTCCAGAGTATGAAATAATGGAGGTAAATAAAACTAAGAGAAATACCAAACGGGTAATGGAGCTTTTTAAAATTTGACATATATTTTGTTGTGGAGAAGGCAATGGCACCTCACTCCAGTACTCTTGCCTGGAGAATCCCATGGATGGAGGAGCCTGGTAGGCTGCAGTCCATGGGGTCGCTAAGAGTCAGACACAACTGAGCGACTTCACTTTCACTTTTCACTTTCATGCATTGGAGAAGGAAATGGCAACCTACTCCAGTGTTCTTGCCTAGAGAATCCTGGGGACGGGGGAGCCTGGTGGGCTGCTGTCTATGGGGTCGCACAGAGTCGGACAGGACTGAAGCGACTTAGCAGCAGCAGCAGCAGATACATTGTTGTGCAACTTGTTTCTTCTCACTTTATATAGCCTGGACCTAATCTGTCATATTTAATAATAGAAATATCCCCATTCACGTTAGCCCTGATGTTGTGTCCCATTGTATGGCTGTGGGGTACTCGGACCTTGAAATAGAGATATTGAAGTTATTTCTGATCGTCCAGTTCCCTCACTTCAGTTCTGTGGAACACTAATCCTTAAAATGTTGAAAACCCTCTGTTCTTCCATGCCCAAGCTAATCAGATTTGGGGATTTTTCAAGTACTGTAGCTATTTACAGAGCCCTCCAGGGCAGCCTGCTAGAGCTCACTCCTGTTCCAGGCAAGTGTTGGCTCAAACACAGTACTTTTTAAGTAAATTAACAAGAAATTGCTTATGTGGCCCTGCCTTTCTGCGGTGCAAGGATAAGCCAGTAGATTGTGAGCAGTATTCTTGGAAACAAATATTTTGGAAATAGCCAACCCCCGAGTGGCTTCTCAGGTGGCTCACTGGTGAAGAATCTGCCTGCCAATGCACCATGGGTTGGGAAGACCCTCTGGAGTAGGATGTGGCAACCCACTCCAGGATTCTTGCCTGGAGAATCCCATGGACAAAGAGTTGGACATGACTGAGCACGCATGCATGCCAATCCCCAACTCCTTGAATCGTAAAACAGAAAGAATCTGGATTTGCTGTATCTTCTAAAGGTCTTTCCCTCCTCTGGTTTATGGTGTTTCCTTCTGACCCACCAGCTTCTCTCCCCATCCCCTGTGCCCTCTGCCTGCACTTCTCAAGAAGTGCCTCGTGAAGATCCTTAAGCAATGACAGGTACTTACTTTGTTTCTCTTTAACTAGACTTTGAACCCTCTGCTAATATGAATGGTTGCCTGCATCCCTCTCTGTTTTTCCCTGTAGATGGAGACAGCCCTGGGCAAATTCAGTACCCAAGAAGTGTGTGAAGTTGTGTTGGTTGATTTATCTTCATTTCGTGGCTGATAATTTACCCTAGCCCTCTTGACAGTTTTCAATCCCAACAATTCCATAAGTGATAATTTTATCCATTCATCTCCTGCCGAGTTTGTACATACATACATATAATATCTTTTAGTTTCCAGTTCCTACTAAAAGATTAAAAAACTACACCACACGTTGTCTCAGTTCTTCAACTGGTTATAATTATGGCTGACTTCCGAAATGGGTTCCCAGAAAATAAAGCCCAAATCTCTTTGTCTGGAATGAATTTATAGGAAGTTTGTCTTCTAACGACAACACACAGCTTAATTATACTTGTGCCCTTTCAGTTTCAGCTCAGTCGCTCAGTCATGTCTGACTCTGTGACGCCATGAACTGCAGCATGCCAGGCCTCCCTGTCCATCACTAACTCCTGGAGCCTACCCAAATTCATGGCCATTGAGTCGGTGATGCCACCCAACCATCTCATCCTCTGTCGTCCCCTTTTCCTCCTGGCCTCAATCGTTCCCAGCATCAGGGTCTTATTCCAACGAATCGGCTCTTCGCATCAGGTGGCCAAAGAACTGGAGTTTCAGCTTCAACATCAGTCCTTCCAATGAATACCCAGGACTGGTCTCCTTTAGGATGGACTGGTTGGATCTCCTTGCAGTCCAAGGGACTCTCAAGAGTCTCCTCCAACGCTACAGTTCGAAAGCATCAATTCTTTGGCGCTCAGCTTTCTTTATAGTCCAACTCTCACATCCATACATGACTACTGGCAAAACCATAGCTTTGACTAGACCTTTGTTGGCAAAATAATGTCTCTGCTTTTTAATATGCTGTCTAAGTTGGTCATAACTTTTCTTTCAAGGAGTAAGCATCTTTTAATTTCATGGATGCAATCACATGAATGATTTTGGAGCACCCCCCCCCCCCCAAATAAAGTCAGCCACTGTTTCCCCGTCTATTTGCCATGAAGTGATGGGACCAGATGCCATGATCTTACTTTTCCTGAATGTTGAGCTTTAAGCCAACTTTTCCACTCTCCTCTTTCACTTTCATCAAGAGGCTCTTTAGTTCTTCACTTACTGCCATAATGGTGGTGTCATCTTATCTGAGGTTACTAATATTTCTCCCAGCAATCTGGATTCCAGCTTGTGCTTCATCCAGCCCAGCGTTTCTCATGATGTACTCTGCATGTAAGTTAAATAAGCAGGGTGACAATATACAACCTTGATATACCCGTTTTCCTATCTGGAACCAGTCTATTGTTCCATGTCCGGTTTGAACTGTTCCTTCCTGACCTGCAACAGGTTTCTCAAGAGGCAGGTCAGGTGGTCTGGTATTCACGTCTCTTTCAGAATTTTCCACAGTTTATTGTGGTCCACATAGTCAAAGGCTTTGGCATAGTCAATCAAGCAGAAATAGATATTTTTCTGGAACTCTCTTGATTTTTCAATCATCCAGTGAATGATGGCAATTTGATCTCTGGTTCCTCTGCCTTTTCTAAAACCAACCTGAACATTTGGAAGTTCGTGGTTCATGTATTCCTGAAGCCTGGCTTGGAGAATTTTGAGCATTACTAGCGTGTGAAATGAGTGCAATTGTGTGGTAGTTTGAGCATTCTTTGGCATTGCCTTTCTTTGGGATTGGAATGAAAACTGACCTTTTCCAGTCCTGTGGCCACTGCTGAGTTTTTCAAATTTGCTGACCTATTGAGTGCAGCACTTTCACAGCATCATCTTTTAGGATTTGAAACAGCTCAACTGGGATTCCATCACCTCTGCTAGCTTTGTTTGTAGTGATGCTTCATAAGGCCCACTTGACTTCACATTCCAGGATGTCTGGCTCTAGATGAGTGATCACACCATCGTGATTATCTTGGTCGTGAAGATCTTTTTTGTACAGTTCTTCTGTGTATTCTTGCCACCTCTTCTTAATATCTTCTGCTCCTGTTAGGTCCATACCATTTCTGTCCTTTATCGAGCCCATCTTGGCATGAAATGTTCCCTTGTTATCTCTAATTTTCTTGAAGAGATCTCTAGTCTTTCCCATTCTGTTGTTTTCCTCTATTTCTTTGCATTGATCCCTGAGGAAGGCTTTCTTATCTCTCCTTGCTATTCTTTGGAATTCTGCATTCAAATAGGTATATCTTTTCTTTTCTCCTTTGCTTTTTGCTTCTCTTCTTTTCACAGCTATTTGTAAGTCCTCCTCAGACAGCCATTTTGCTTTTTTGCATTTCTTTTTCTTGGGGATGGTCTTGATCCCTGTCTCCTGTACATTGTCACAAACCTCTGTCCATAGTTCATCAGGCTATCTGTCTATCAGATCTAGTCCCTTAAATCTATTTCTCACTTCCACTGTATAATCATAAGGGATTTGATTTAAGTCATACCTGAATGGTCTAGTGGTTTCCCCCACTTTCTTCAATTTAAGTCAATTTGGCAATAAGGTGTTCATGATCTGAGCCACAGTTCACTCCTGGTCTTGTTTTTGCTGACTATATAGAGCTTCTCCATCTTTGGCTGCAAAGAATATAGTTAATCTGATTTCAGTGTTGGCCATCTGGTGATGTCCTTGTGTAGAGTCTTCTCTTGTGTTGTGGGAAGAGGGTGTTTGCTATGACCAGTGCATTCTCTTAGCAAAACTCTATTAGCCTTTGCCCTGCTTCATTCTGTACTCCAAGGCCAAATTTGCCTGTTTACTCCATGTTTTTCTTGACTTCCTACTTTAGCATTCCAGTCTCCTATGAGGAAAAGGACATCTTTTTTGGGTGTTAATTCTAGAAGGTCTTGTAGGTCTTTATAGAACCGTTCAGCTTCTTCAGCATTACTGGTCGGGGCATAGACTTGGATTACCGTGATATTGAATGGTTTGCCTTGGAAACTAATAGAGACCATTCCGTCGTTTTTGAGATTGCATCCAAGTACTGCATATTGGACTCTTGTTGACCATGATGGCTACTCCATTTCTTCTGAGGGATTCCTGCCCACAGTAGTAGACATAATGGTCATCTGAGCTAAATTCACCCACTCCAGTCCATTTGAGTTCACTGATTCCTAGAATGTCGATGTTCACTCTTGCCATCTCCTGTTTGACCACTTCCAATTTGCCTTGATTCATGGACCTAACATTCCATGTTCCTATGCTCTTTACAGCATCAGACCTTGCTTCTATCACCAGTCACATCCACAACTGGGTGTTGTTTTTGCTTTGGCTCCATCCCTTCATTCTTTCTGGAGTTATTTCTCCACTGATCTCTGGTAGCATATTGGGCGCCTCCCAGCCTGGGGAGTTCCTCTTTCAGTGTCCTGTCTTTTTGCCTTTCCATACTGTTCATGAAGGGCATAGTTGTGCCCTTAGAAATATCTTTATCCTGTTTTCCTTAAATTATTTCCATAAGAAAAGACCATGCTCTTCATGGGATAGAGGTAGAAAATGTAATCCAGAGCTAAAGGAATGGAAATAAGTAGTGTGTGATTGTTTTTTTTTTCTTGTTTTTTTTTCCTCCCTACCCTACTATCTTCACCACAAAATGCCAGAGATCAATGGTTCTCATCAGGATGAGAGTGGGGGTGATGATATGTGAAAGTTACCTGGAGAGGGTTTTCCTTGGGTTTATGGCTCACCCAGGATGAGCTCATCTCGAGGTTCTTAACATGATCACATCTGTGTGGACAAAGTGTCACCTGCCATAGCAGTAACCAGAGGGTGTTGCGGCCACCTAGTCAGCAGCTGCCCCTGACCATGCAGGCTGAGGGGATTCAGGGTTGAGGAGAAAACAGGATACTGGCCCTAGATAGTTTAGGTCCATATCAAGGGAGTGATTTCAATGAGCCCAGACTCTTGCATCTTCCTAAGCAAAAGAAAAGGGCTAAATCAGTAACTTGAGATGTCTCCTTTTTCCTTAATAAATGGTAATCTTTTGATACGGCACTACCTGGGGGTTTTGTTTTGTCTGTTGTCCCAAAAACTGTATATCCAGGCTTCTCCTTGACCTCTTTAGAACAGTTTCTCAGAGTTGTCTTAGAGCTGGCTCCCCGGGCTCAAGTCCTCAACAAGTTCGCTGAATAAAACTTAATTCTTCACTTCAAGGTGTTTGTTTTTTTTTTTTTTTTTTCAATCGACAACTGCAAAGGCCCTTTTTCCAAATGAGGTCGCATTTACCCTTTCAGGTGTTAGGACATGGACATATCTTTTGGAGGGGCGGCTTTTGTGAGGGAAGATCAGAAATTCTGAGGCATCTGTTAGAAATCCTAGCGATGATGTCAAGTAGGATACGTGGGGTCGGGAATTTATATTGGAGAGCCTAGGCCAGAGATAGAAGTGTGGGGATGACCAGTTAAGGGGAACTTAATGTCATGATGCTCGAGGAGATTACTGGGGGAACTAGAGTTTAAATGATTCTAAGAAATGTCTAAGCCACAGTGTAGGTATAGTTTTAAATTTGCTGAAGAACTAGATTTTTTTTTTTTTTTTCAATTCAGTGAGTTTGGGAAAGAACATAGGTGATGGTGTTGACCCTTTAAATTCTACATACAAGTAGTATCAAGTAGCATATGTCCTGTGACTACCTTATTTCACTTAGCATAATACTCTCCAGATTTACTACATGTTGTCCCCTATGGCTGGGTTTTCTTTATTAAGGCTGAATAACTTTCCATTGTATATGCATACTCCATCTTCACTACCCATTCATCCACTGGTAGACACTACACTTGATATGTACAGAAAAGAGAATCTGCATCTCTCTGAAACTTCTGAGAAAAATCCCTGCCAGAATGTGTGTGTGTGCGTAGTCGCTTAGTCGTGTCCGACTCTTTGGGACCCAATGAACTGTAGCCTACCACGCTCCTCTGTTCATGGGATAAGCTTATACATATATATATATATATATATTCAAGGGACTGCTACTTAGCCATAAGAAAGAAGGAATTATTTCCATTTGCAGCAACATGGGTGGTTCTAGAGAAATCCACTTGGTTTTCACAAATCAGACAAAGACAAATGTATGATATTACTTACATGTGGAATCTAAAAGATGATACAAGTGAACTTCAAAAGAGAAAGACTTGACAGTATAGAAAACAAACTTACGGTTACTAAAGGGGGAAGGAGGATCAATTAGGAGTATGGGATTAACAGATACACACTACTATATATTAAATAGGCAGAAACAAGTATTGCATAGCACAGAGAATTATTGAAATACTCAGTATCTTGTAATTACCTATAACGAAAAGAATCTTAAAAAGACTATATACACATAACTGTTCATGTATAATTGAATCACTTTGCTGTACACCTGAAACTAACACAATACAACTATACTTCAATAAAAAACAAAAAAATGAAAAATGTTGAGTAGATACAAACTGAATTGACCTATTTATTTTTCCATCCTCTCCGCAGTCCCCACGTCTCACCAGGTGAAGGAAGTATGAGACACCCATTTGACCATTCCCATTGCCTCCGGGAAGGTCCCCTGGAGGTGGGCATAGCAACCCACTCCAGCATTCTGCCTGGAGAATGTCCCCATGGACAGAGGAACCTGGCGGGCTACAGTCCATGGGTCTCAAAGAGTCGGACGAAACTGAGCGTCTAAGCACACACGTGCAATCCAGCAGGGCTTTTTCTCAGAAAGTTTCAGAGATGCAGATTCTCTTTTCTGTAGCTATCAAAAGCCAGACACTTCATTTCAAACTATGATAAACATAAGTCCACCTCTTGAAAACGCTTGATGATCCAGTTGACAAATACAGGATCAGGCTCCAGCTGTGTGATGAGAAGTTTGAGGGGAATCAGATTAAGAGCTGATAAGGATACCATGGTCCTGTTAAGTAAAAGAATCTAGGAGTCTTGGTAAGGAGGAATCATGGGAAAAGAATAAAGAACTCAGGTGGAAGCCCAAGGGCAGCCCTTTCTTCTTTCTGCCTCTGAGAAAACAGGCAGCAGCTAGTAACTAAGTCCTGCTTCTCTCCTTGACTATGGCAGTTTCATCACATTATATAAAGGCATCATTCAAAAATGAAAACAGGTTTATGATATGAGACATTCTGATAGTAATTCTTTAAGATAAAGAAACAAAAACTAAGAGGAAAAACACCCAATGAAATGGTAAGTCAGCTATCTGTAGATATGGGATGGGAAAGAGATCTTATGGAAAGAATTTCTAGTTCTTACAGCCACTATGGTAACCACTATATAACATTACCTCAAAAAATTAAAATAGAACTACCATATGATTCAGCAATCCCATTTCTAGGTATTTCTCTAAATGACTTGAAATCCAGGATTTTGAAGAAATACCTACACCCCCATGTTCACTGCAGCAGTATTACAATAGCCAAGATACGGAAACAACTTGTGATCAGTGGATGAATGGGTAGAGAAGACGGAGTATGTATAAACGTGGAAAGTTATTCAGCCTTAGTAAACAAGTAACTCTGGCATATGGAACAACATGGAATAAATCTTGAGAGCATTATGCTAAGTGAAATAAGCTACTCACAGAAGGATATATGCTACTTGATACTACTTGTATGTAGAATTTAAAGGGTCAACACCATCACCCATACTCTTCCCCAAACTCAATGAATTGGAAAAAAAGAATCTGGTTCTTCAGCAAATTTAAAATTACATCTTATACCATGGCTTAGACATTTCATAGAATCACATTTCCTAAACAACTTTAAACAAAAATAACCAACCGGTTTCTAATATTTCAGACTGGATTCCTGCTAAATTAAAGGGCACTTTTGGAAACCACATGTTACTTTCAGTGCTGAACATGTAAATTTTCATTCCTTCAGCAGATGAGTGGAAGGATCAGTTCAGTTCAGTTCAGTTGCTAAGTCATGTCCGACACTTTGAGACCCCATGGACTGCAGCCTGCCAGGCTTCCCCGTCCATCACCAATTCTCAGAGCTTACCCAAACTCATGTCCATTGAGTCAGTGATGCCATCCAACCATCTCATCCTCTGTCGTCCCCTTTTCCTCCTGCCCTCAGTCTTTCCCAGCATCAGGGTCTTTTCCAATGAGTCAGCTCTTCACATCAGGTGTCCAGAGTATTGCAGTTTCAGCTTCAGCATCAGTCCTTCCAATGAATATTCAGGGTTGATTTTCTTTAGGATTGACTGGTTTGATCTCCTTGGAGTTCAAGGGACTCTCAAGAGTCTTCTCCAACACCACAGTTCAAAAGCATCAATTCTTTGGGGTTCAGGTTTCTTCATGGTCAAACTCTCACATTCATGCATGGCTACTGGAAAAACCATAGCTTTGACTAGATGGACCTTTGTCAGCAAAGTAATGTCTCTGTGTTTTAATACGCTGTCTAGGTTAGTCATAGCTTTTCTTCCAAGGAGCAAGCGTCTTTTAATTTCATGGCTGTAGTCACCATCTGCTGGAGCCCCCCAAAATAAAGTCGCCCACTGTTTCCATTGTTTCTCCATCTATTTGCCATGAAGTGATGGGACCTGATGCCATGATCTTAGTTTTCTGAATGTTGAGTTTTAAGCCAACTTTTTCTCTCTCCTATTTCACTTTCATCAAGAGGCTCTTTAGTTCTTTGCTTTCTGCCATAAGGGTGGTGTCATCTGCATATATGAGGTTATTGATATTTCTTCTGGCAATCTTGATTCCAGCTTGTGCTTCATCCAGCCCAGCATTTTGCATGATGTACTCTGCATATAAGTTAAATAAACAGGGTGACAGTATACAGCCTTGATGTACTCCTTTCCCGATTTAGAACTAGTCTGTTGTTCCATGTCCAGTTCTAACTGTTTCTCCTTGATCTGCATACAGATGTCTCAGGAGGCAGATAAGGTGGCCTGATATTCCCATCTCTTGAAGAATTTTCCACAGTTTGTTGTGATCCACACAGTCAAAGGCTTTGGCATACTCAGTAAAGAAGAAATTGATGTTTTTCTGGAAGTTTCTTGGTTTTTGATGATCCAACAGATGTTGGCAATTTAATCTCTGGTTTCTCTGTCTTTTCTAAATCCAGCCTGAACATCTGGATGTTCACAGTTCACGTACTGTTGACACCTGGCTTGGAAATTTTGAGCATGACTTTGCTAGCATGTGAGATGAGTGTAATTGTGCAGTAGTGTGAACATCTTTTGGCATTGCCTTTCTTTGGGATTGGAATGAAATTTGACCTTTTCCAGTCCTGTGGCCACTGCTGAGTTTTCCAAACTTGCTGCATACTGAGTGCAGCACTTTCACAGCATCATCTTTTAGGATTTGAAATACCTCAACAGGAATTCCATCACCTCCACTAGCTTTGTTCATAGTGATGCTTCCTAAGGCCCACTTGACTTCGCATTCCAGGATGTCTAGCTCTAGGTGAGTGATCACATCATTGAGAGTATCTGGGTCGTGAAGATCTTTTTTGTATAGTTCTTCTGTGTACTCTTGCCACTTCTTAACATCTTCTGCTTCTGTTAGGTCCATACCAGTTCTGTCCTTTATTGTGCCCATCTTTGCATGAAATGTTCCCTTGGTATCTCGAATTTTCTTGACGAGATAGCTAATCTTTCCCATTCTATTGTTTTCCTCTATTTCTTTGTATTGATCACTGTGAAGGCTTTCTTATCTCTCCTTGCTATTCTTTGGAACTCTGCATTCAGAGTTTGGAAGGATCAGTCCTGTAGAATAAAGTGGAACGATGCAGTTAAGAATGTGAGTTCTGTCTGGTTCTATTACTCCGGGGAGATTTGCCCCTGGAGATTAGTCTCCCGATCGGTATGACAGAGCCAGTCTTTGGACTCTCATAAAAGCAATAAGAGCTTCCCTGATGGCTCAGCTGGTAAAGAATCTGCCTACAATATGGGAGACCTAGGTGTGAGCCCTGAGTTGGGAAGATCCCCTAGAGAAAAGAATAGCTACCCACTCCATTATTCTGGCCTGGAGAATTCCATGGACTGTATAGTCCATAAGGTTGCAAAGAGCTGGACACGACTAAGCGACTTTCATTTTATAGACTTCCCTAGTGGCTCAGACGGTAAAGCGTCTGCCTGCAATGCAGGAGACCTGGGTTTGATCCCTGGGTTGTGGGTAAGATCCTCTGGAGAAGGAAATGGCAACCCATTCCAGTACTCTTGCCTGGAAAGTCCCATGGACGGAGGAGCCTCGTAGGCTACAGTCCATTGGGTCGCAAAGAGTCACGACTGAGCGACTTCGCTTCCTTCCAAAAGCAATAAGCTCCGGCAGGAAACACCCTCTCCCAGTGGCCCAGGGGGCGAATCTGCGGGCAGCGCCTTGGCCAACGTGGGAGGCGGTGCTACCCTAGCCCCGCCTCCTCGTCGAGCCACGTCCGCTCCAAGCCCCTCCCTCTAAGAGGAGGCGGGGGCCCCCAACTGAATTAAGTGCCTGGAGGCCAGGCGCCCCGGTATTGCCCGCCGGCCATGGACCGAAACCGAGCTTCCGCGCGCTTGAGTGTCTTGCTGCGACACCTCGGTTGCCGCTCGGCCGGGACCATTGTATCCTTTGGGTTCGCGGGGTTCGAGCGTGAAGGGTGGCGGATTTCAGGGCGCATTGCATAACCTCCCCGCTGACTCTTGCTGGTTCTTCCTGGCTCCGCAGCCTCTGTCCTCGTTATGATCACATCTCTTTCGGGCGCTAGCGGGCCAGGGCAGATGCGTCCTGAAGGCCCAAGAGGGGACTTTTCCGCCCGGTGGGGCTGCGGCTGCTGGCTCCAACTCCTGGAGTGGCGTCGCTGCAGCCTCCCGGGCCCTCTGTCCTCTGGCTTTGGGAGGGGAGGGTGCGAAGTCCAAGCAGGCCTGCTCTCTGCTGCCCTGACTTTGTGTACTTGACCGCACCTGATCGCCGGGCAGCCCAGAGACAGAAACGTAACCCGGGGCGTAGAGCCACCTGGAGGAGCCGAGGGGTCCTCTCGGGGTGGAGCTGCCCCCCAGCTCTTCCTTCTCCAGGCGAGCCCGGTGGAGCTTACACTGTTTCCTGGCGAAGGGCTGGGTGTCCTGTGTCCGCTCCTGATCAGGTCTTCTGAAATTAATCCCAAGTCAATCTGTGCGCCACCGGTGTTAGATCGAGAGAGATGTCACTGTGTGCCTCAGAAATCAACTTGCTGGGTTCCCCCCTCCCCCCAACCAAGTGACATGATTAGACTCTGCTCTGCTATATTTAGTTTCTGAAATTTCTCCTAAAGCGATTATACTGTTTCTTTTACTTCCATTGTTGCTCTCCCAACTGTGTTCCAAGCCTTGACATATTCGAATCGTTATAAATTTAAAATCTCCTCCACAAACTGGTAAAGGGAACCCAAGTGACTATGTAATCTCACTTTACAGGTGAGAAAACATTTGAGGTTAGGAGAAATTAACTTTCCTGAGCAAGGTCATTTAATGGAACCAGTGGTTGTCAAAGCGTGGTTCCCAGAGCAGCAGCAGCAGGACTACCTAGGTGCTTGTTAGAAATGCAGGTACTCAGGCTCCTCTTAGACCTGTGGTATCAAATGCCTGGGAGTGACTAGCAACCTGTTTTCACTTAGTGTGATACTATTAATAGTTCAGTTGTGAGAAGTGCCAATATATTGGGCCTGAATATAACTGGAAGTAGATTAAGGTTTCCGGGTCCAGTCTGTTATTACTTTTAAATTTTAATTGTGTTCTTTTTTTTTTTTTTTTTGCGGGGGTTGGAGGAGGGAGGGCAAGCTCACAGCACAGAGGCTTTTAGTTCCCCCAGCAGGGATCGAACCCATCTGTGCCTGCTGCAGTGGAAAAACTAACCACTGGACCGACAGGAAATTCCCTAAAATTTAATATTCTGATCTCGCTGGACTTAGTTATAATAGTGTCGAGGTCAGAGCTTTTTTTTTTTTCATCTCTATTTCCTAGAACAGTACTGTCGAATACAAGCTCCCTGTGATGGTGGAAAAATGTTCTTTGCCGGTAGGATTCAATGTGGTTGCCATATGTGGCTATGAGCACTTGAAATGTGACAGTGCAGTTAAGGAACTGAAGTTTTCATTTTAATTCATTTCAATTTACATAGCCAGAAGTGGTGAGCGTCTCTACCTAAATTTTCAGTGAATATGTGTGTGGTTTAGGCTTAAAGAAACTGCTAGACATTACGTGGCAATTTCCTCCCAACCTTAATTATTCCTTTAAGAAATAAGAAATAATTTTTGAAGTAACAGTGCAGTGTTTAAATGCAGATAAACACAAAGAAGAAAATCTATATAATCCATAATTTCACTTCTCACAGATTATTATTTGTAAACACCTTGGTCTGTTTCTTTTCTATATATTTACATAATTGCATAATAACATTCAGGACCGTGCTGTACGGTACAGATTTTTGCATCCATTTTTTTCCAGGTTTATTAGCTTTGTATAGTAAACACAGTAAATGATTATTAGCTTTGTAAACATTTCCACATATTAAGAAAATTCTCCAAGAACCAACAATAACAAAAATAAAAACCATAATGCAGGAGTGTGAGAGAGGAGAAAAGGATTGGAAGGCTGATGTCTGGACTGTCCTGACAGCTTTATTTTGTTGAGAACATCTGACAAAGAGGTTAACTCTCTCCCTCGGGGAAAAAACAGACAGTAGCTAGTAATTCTGACTCTTGGCCCCCCTCTCCACCTTTTTCCACATTGGGGGCTTGTGGGATCTTAGTTTCCTGACCGGAGCCTGAACCCAGGCGCTGAGCAGTGAAAGGCCCGGGTCCTAACCACTGGACTGCCAGGGAATTCCCATCTTTTTCACTATTATATTGTCCCCACTTAGATACAGACATCATTCAAAAAGGATAACATGTTTATGTGAAGTGTCATTCAGAACGTAGCTCTTTCAGCTAAAGAAACAATGAAAAAAATGACCAAAACAAATGAGATCCTAAGTCAATCATCTGGTGATGACTGGATAGAAAACTAGAAGGAACTTTTAGATGTTTTAAGATATTTTAAAATGATACTCTACTATGTGGATCATATTTTTTGGGAGTCATTGTTTACTATATGAACTTTTTTTTTCTTTTGAGAAACCACAGGTAATTCAGAGGCCTGTGAAAGGCTGTATGCTGCAGATCTTAAATTGAAGGCAACTAGCAATGGCACCCACTCCAGTACTCTTGCCTGGAAAATCCCAGGGATGGAGGAGCCTGGTGGGCTGCAGTCCATGGGGTCGCAAAGAGTCAGACGTGACTGAGCGACTTCACTTTCACTTTTCACTTTCATTCGTTGGAGAAGGAAATGGCAACCCACTCCAGTGTTCTTGCCTGGAGAATCCCGGGGACGGGGGAGCCTGGTGGGCTGCCGTCTATGGGGTCGCACAGAGTCGGACAGGACTGAAGCGACTTAGCAGCAGCAGCAGCAGCAGCAGCAGCAGCAGCAGCAGTATTTCTTTACCCCATTCATTGTCTAAGTATTTTCCAGCCTCAGTACAGCTGAAAGATGCAACTCAGTTCTATCAGAGTGATTTTTAAAACTTTTTATTTTATATTGGAGTCTGTGGATTAACAATTTTGATAGTCTCAGGTAGACCAGCAGAGGGACTCAGCAATACATATACATGTATCCATTCTCCCACAAACTCCCTCCCATCCAGGCTACCACATAACATTGAATAGAGTTCCCTGTGCTATACAGTAGGACTTTGTTGGTTATCCATTTAAAATATAGCAGTGTGGACGTGTCAATCCCAAGCCAGAGTGATTTTTTAACTGAGGGTAGCATCTTGAAGCTTGAACTCTAGTAGGGGTTTGAAAAAGTTCTCTGGGTGAATCTGACACCCATCATACCCACTTCTTCTGAGAAACAGTGCTTTATAGAGAGGCACTCCACTAAATTGACAAGTGCTTGTTCTTGAGCCAGAGTTGGCAAATATTTTTTATAAAGATATTCTTTTTTTTTTTTTAATGACCAGCCAAACTGTTTCTAATATTTTGGACGAACTCCCACTAAGAGAAAAACTTCTTTTGAATAGAACATGGTTCTCCTTATTTCTAGAATAGAATAGAATAAAAATTTTCCATTTTTATTCACTCAGTAGTTTAGTGGAAGGAATATCCAGGGGGAATAAAATAGATGGAAAGTATGAATACAATGTTGGTCAAGTCTCAGCTCAGCTGTTTTCTGCTGGGTGACCTTGGACCAGTTACTGAACCCTGACCCCAGCCAAGGGTTTCTGCTCTGTGCAGTTGGCATAATAAAGCTCTTGGCTTCCAGGCACCTCCTTAAGCTGTTGTGAAATGAGATGATCTAAGCAATAGTGCATCGGAGCATTTGTGTGTAGTCAGTGTGCCTGATGACTGTGTAGGGCTGGTCTTCCCTTGTGAAAACCAATCCAGAGTGGGCTGATTCTAGAAGGGTGATGCCTGGACTTCACTTGATTTGCCTTAAATCACATCCTAGATAGCTCACCACACTTCGGGGGTTGGTTCCCTTGCCAGTTTCCATCCTCAACAATTCCAGTAAGTAGATATAATTTTAATTCTTAGCCATACAATGTATATAAAGGTGTTTTTTCCCCAGTGATAACTCAGATATAAAATTATTGACCGATAAGAATTCATTATACAAATCCCCTGAATCCAGGACTTGTTCTCATTGGAACAATTCTGGATATTTTTGAAGACACTTTCTATATGTATTTAAAATTTAGAAAGAAGGGAAAACATCACAAAGTGCATATGTTTATTTTATAAAATTCAGGCATGGTATATCTCATTTAAATTAGCCAGTTTTTTGGTGACTCTGATATCTCAGCTAGCATCTTTGGTTTATCTTAAAGTCACCTTTGAAGTGGAAGAGGTTGATCTCCATGGAACATTCTCATAGAGTCACAGTTCCAAACCAGAGGAATGGACAGGGGGATTTGAGTTCATGTGTGTACTGTACACTTATTTAGATTTTGTTACTTTGATTTCTTCTGTAAATGCATGAAGCAGACAATTAAAAACATAAAATATGTTGTTGTTTCCTTTATGAAAAACCATACATATTCATTACAGAATATATTTTATTTTATTTTCAAAATATATTTTAAAATCATAGAAATAGGATGAATTTAAAAAATCATTCATAATGCCACTACATAAAGGCAATCACTGTGAAACATTTTTGTTTTGGCTTTATTTCTTTATAGTCTTCTTGTTTTAAACAAATAGTGTCTTGGTTTTATATCACTGTCATCACATTTTAATTTAATAAGCACTGTCCTTGCTATTATATGTTCTTCATTTTTTTTTTTTTTAAATTTATTTATTTATTTTTAATTTTTACTTTACAATTCTGTATTGGTTTTGGCATATGTTCTTCATTTTTAATGTCAAGTCATATCCCATTGAAAGGATATAATATAACCAGTTAATTATTCTTCCATTTCTTGGTGACAATAATTAATGTTTCGGTTCAGATTATTTCTTTAAAGTTTTAGAAATAAAAGTGCTGAGTGGAATAGTACAAACATTTCTCAGGTTCTTGATAAATATTGTTAGCTTATGATTTTTATTTTTATTTTTAAATATAAATTTATTTATTTTACTTGGAGGCTAATTACTTTACAATATATTGGTTTTGCCATACATTAACATGAACGTTTTCATTTTTAAACTGGACTTATTTAAGATTTTTTTTTTCTTTAGGTATACTCGCGAGAATAATGTTCTAAGCCTAGAACAGAGAAAATTTTATGAAGAAAATGGATTTCTTGTCATTAAAAATTTGGTGTCTGATGCTGATATTCAACGCTTTAGGTACAGTAACACTCTTTATATAACAGGAATGTGTATTCTGTGTGTGCAGAGGGACTGTGTGTTGGATTACCTTGTGTGTGTTCAGATATTTTTCAGGGATCAGGTTTGTAAGGAAATGGCTTGTTAGAACCTGGCTTTGAGCCAGAGTGGCTTTAATCTCAGTCTCTTCAGTTAATGTTGTAGGTATAGGGCAGTTTCCTTAACTTTTCCATGCCTGTTTCT